>NC_081411.1:228767369-229078157 GCF_030272615.1 Cryptomeria japonica | reverse complement strand
CAACTTCAAATCCAAGGCCATTTGTGTCACCATTAGGTTTCTGATTCTTCAGCATGTCACCAAGTTCTTCTGAACTTTTCTTGAATTTCTCCTTGTGTTGATTTGTAGTAGCCAGTTCTCTTTCCAAGATTCCTTTCTGTCTCATGAGTTCATTTGTGTCATTTTGTGTATGCACCAGATTTGTCTTAAACATATCATTTTCATGACTAAGTCTTGTGTTTTCATTTGCAACATCATTCAATGTTTTAGTCAAGTCTTCTTCATTTTTCTTTCTATCTTCAATTTCTTTACAAAATCTCATAGTCATATCCTACATCTCATTCTTTGTTGTACTACTTTCTTGTCTTAGCTTGTTTACCAGACCATTAAGAGTTTCCTTTTCATCATTCTCATTCTGCATCTTTTCACAAAGTTCTCTTCTCTTGTTTCTTGCAATAGTAAGATTTTCTTGAAGTGCTTGAATAATATCCTGATATTCTTCAACTTTTCTGCATCATAGTCTAAAAGAGTTGTTTCCAATTATTTCATCAAGTTTTCCATTTCTACTAGTGTCAAGATCTTCCTCAAGTTGTTAGGCTTTTGAAAATAGAGGAATTAGTATCTAACCGGTATATAAATTTACTTGACTTAAAACATGAAATGCATATCAAAACTGTGTACTAGTAAACCATAAATAATGTAGTAATTAAGAATAATAACAACAACATGAGAAGCGCACCATAACACAATATTTTAACGAGGAAACCTAGTGTGGGAAAAACCTCGGTGGGATTTGTGACCCACAATATTCGCTTATTGACCAATAAGGGAATATTACTCTTACATTAGGGGCCTGAACATGCAAGAAGGCCAAGTGCTTAGAGCTCGCTGCTTAATTTACAAAAGAAGTCACACTGACTTTCAAAATGGATTATACTAATCCAATGTCTTGTACTGCTTCAGATTAGCATCTGTTATGCTAGATTCAATACCGATTTAAGCTCTGCTACAACATAAACCCTTAACCAATAATTCACATATTAGGTCTGCATATTTTGCATCTCATCTCATCTCTACTCTACAAAATGATCTACAATGATCTCATACATATATGAGTCATATTACAACTCACCATGTCGGCTTACAATGATTTTATAATTAATTAAAAAATACATTTTAAACAAAATTGAAGTTGGCCAAGGTGCCGGTATCCTTCCTTTCACTGTCGGTGTTTTGTATGCCAGTGTAGAGTCAGTTTGTTGGTGCTGGAGCTGATATCTTTGTCTTGCTAGTGTCATATGATTGCAAGGTTGCCATCAATGACAAAACCTTCGATAACCTACAATTTCTCATTGGAGTGTGCATTTTCCAACACCATGTACTCTTCTCAATACAATCCTTATAAATTCTTTGGGAAAATCAGGAATGCTAAGTATCTCCACAAAACTTAGGGTTTCAATTATCTTATGTTTTAGTTTTATATTACCATTTTCATCACATATTTGTGTCCTATACATGTTCATAATCTCATCACAACCAAGTTATTCAATATGGCAATATATGTAAATCCTAGGGTCTTCAGCATATACAACTCCTTTGGGTATTTTAGAAAGTGCTCCTAGGGTATCATCCTACTTCGCAACTTCGGGAATGATCTTAAATACTGGCCTAGGGTGTTTAATCACTTCAATTATTGTAGGGTTTGTAATGAATTCAGGCGCAGAGGAGGAAGCCATTGTATAAATACCTTAATTTGCCTTTAGGTTTGAATGCTTGAATGATTTACTTCACTTCTCGTTGTGGATGCCTTCGCTCAGGATTTTCACACTCTAAGGAAGTTTGAATGCTCAGTGAGTGAAAAAGAGTAAAAAACACTTACTTTATAATGTCATTTCCTTCAACTACCACATTAAATGCTTGTCAGTTAAGTGAAACTTAACACATCTTCCGGTAAAGAAGTAATTCAACTTCTCACCATCAACTGGGGGTAAACTAGCATGATTTTCAATTTATTGTCATACCCCCAAAATGTTTCTTATCAGTTAGATGAAGAATCTTCTGTCGGTGAAGTGATACTCTATTCTACTGGTGGAGGAATAACTTCATTAACATTTTGATCTGACTTTCTAATCCATTGTTTTGAGAATTCTTTCTTTACCTCTTCAACCTTTTCTTTACCTTTCAAACTGGGTCCTTTGTTATTTGTTGGTGATGCCTTACTTCTACAAAAGTTTGCAATATGTCCAATCTTGTTACAAGCATAACAAGTCACATTGTTTTTCTAAATAGCTTTTCCATATCCTATGCTGGTATGTATTTTGCATTGATTAGATAAGTGTCCAAATCTTCCACAAACATAACATCTTACATTCATTCTGCAATTTTCTGAGTTATGACCAATTTTGTTGCATTTAGAACATTGACCGATGGGTGCATTATTGTTTTGATAGTTTCTAGATCTACATCGACTTTCTCTATGACCATACTTGTTACAGTTGAAGCATTTCCCATCAAATTTGTAAGCATTAGGTTGTCTTACTAGTTTACTGTGATCATGATTATTTGCAGTACCAGAGCTCTCACCAACTTCAAAGCCAAGGCCATTTGTTTCTCCATCAGGTTTCTAATTTTTCAACATGTAATCAAGTTCCTCTGAACTTTTCTTGAATTTTTCTTTGTGTTGATTTGTAGCAGCCAACTCATTTCCCAAGATTCCCTTTTGTCTCATGAGTTCAGTTCTATCATTTTGTGTATGCATCAAATCTGTCTTCAACATATCATTTTCATGACTGAGTCTTGTATTTTCATTTCCAGCATCATTTAGTCTTCTAACCAAGTCATCTTCATTCTTCTTTCTATCTTCAATGTCTTTACAAAATCTCATAGTCATATCTTGCATCTCATTCTTCATAGTAGTGTTTTCATGTCTCAACTTGTTCACAAGGTCATTAAGAGTTTCTTTTTCATCATCATCACTCTACATCTTCTTAGAAAATTCTCTTCTTTTGTTCCTAGCAATAGTGAGATTTTCTTGAAGTCCTTGAATGATTTCCTATAAAGTCTTCAGATCATCTTCAAGTTTCATATTCTTCAACTTTTTTGCATCATAATCTGAAAGAGTTGTTTCCAATTGCTTTCTCAAGTTTTCCATCTCTACTGGTGTCAGAATCTCTCTCAAGTTGTTAGGCTTTTGAAAATAGAGGACCAGGCTCTGATACCAATTGTTAGGATTCCCAAAGATATTGAGAGGGGGGGGGAGGGTGAATCAATATCTAACCGATTAATGGATTTTCTAAACTTATTAAGTAAATTGCATTCCAAAACAGTGCACTAGTAAACAAAAATTAATGCAGTAAATAAGAACAATAAACACAACATAGAAAGAACACCATAATACAATATTTTTGGCGAGGAAACTCGATGTGGGAAAAACTCGATGGGATTTGTGACCCACAATATTCGCTCACTAGTCAATAAGTGAATATTACTTACAGAAGATGGGGTCTACACATGCAGGAAGGCTTATTGCCTAGAGCTGACTACTCAATTACAAAAGGAAGTCTCACTGACTTACAAAAGTTGATTATAGAAATCCAAAGTGATGTACTACTACAAAAGCATCTGATATGCCAGGTTTAGTACTGGTTTAAGCTCTTGCAATAATCATAAACCTCCAATATTCACTCATCATATCCATGTCCTATCTTTCTACATACAAAATGATCCTACAAGATTTGATACTTATATATGAATCTTATTACAATATGCCATGTCAGCTTACAAAAAGATATTACAATTAAATACATTATGTAATAAACAAAATCCTATTGGCTTAGGGTGTTGGTAATCATCTTGGTCACTGCCGGTGAACTATCTGCTGGTGTAGAATTTTTCAGTGCTGGTGCCTTCTGGTGCCATAGGATTGTAAGGTTTCCATCAATGACAATACCTTCAATCACCTACAATCTCTCATTGGAGTGTGCATTTTCCAACAGATTTATAATGTCTTTTCTTCCAACAACCACATTACAATGCTTGTTGGTTAAGTGAAACTTAACACATCTACCGGTAGAGAAGAAATCCATCTTCTCACCATCAACTGAGGGTAATCTGCATGATATTCAACTTGTTGCAATACCCCCAAAGGGTTAGTTTTCAGTTGGATGAAGAATCTCCTACAGGTGGAGTAATACTCTGTCCTACCAGTGAAGGAATAGTTTCATCAACATTCTGATCTCTCTTTCTAATCCATTGTTTTGAAAATTCTTTCTTTACCTTATCTACCTTCTCTTTGCCTTTCAAACTGGGTCCTTTATTATTTTCTGGTGAAGTCTTACTTGTACAAAATTTTGCAATATGTCCAATCTTGTTACAAGCATAACAAGTCACATTGTTCTTCTGAATAGCCTTTCCATATCCTATGTCCGTTTGTGTTCTGCATTGATTAGATAAGTACCTAAATCTTCCACAAACATAACATCTCACATTCATTCTATAGTTTTCTGAATTATGACCAATTTTGTTGCATTAGGAACATTCACCGGTGGGTGCATTAGTGTTCTAATTGTTTCTATATCTACACTGATTTTCTCTATGACTATACTTGTTACAGCTAAAGCACTTCCCATTAAATTTGTAAGCATTAGGTTGTCTTACCGGTTTAATGTAATCATGATTGTTTGTAGTACTAGAACTTCCTCCAACTTCAAATCCAAGTCCATTAGTATCTCCATTAGGTTTCTGACTTTTCAGCATATTATCAAGTTCTTCTAAACTTTTCTTGAATTTCTCTTTATGTTGATTTGCAGTAGCCAAATCATTTTCCATAATTTCTTTTTGTCTTATAAGTTCAGTTTTATCATGTTGCATGTGAATCAAATATGTCTTCAACATATCATTTTCATGACTGAGTCTTAAATTTTCATTTCTAGCATCATTGAGTCTCCTAGTCAAGTCATCTTCGTTCTTCTTTCTATCTTCAATGTCTTTGCAAAATCTCATAGTCATGTCTTGCATTTCATTCCTCATAGTACTGTTTTCTTGCCTCAATTTGTTCACAAGATCATTAAGAGTTTCCTTTTCATCATCATCACTTTGCATCTTCTTATGAAGTTCTTTTATTTTATTTCTAGCAATAGTAAGATTCTCCTAAAGTCCTTGAATGAATTCCTATGCAGTTCTCAGATAATCTTCGAGTTTGATATTCTTCAACTTCTCTACATCATAATCCATAAGAGCTCCTTCTAATTGTTTTCTTAAGTTCTCCATCTATACCGGTGTCAGAATCTTCCTCAAGCTATTGGACTTTTGAAAATAGAGGACCAGACTCTGATACCAATTGTTAGGATTAAAGACAATCCCAAAGATACTGAGAGGGGGGTGAATCAGTATCTAACCGGTTAACAAAATATTTGACCTTATTAAATATTTTACATTCCAAAATAGTGTACCAGTAAATAAGAACAATAAAGACAACATAGAAAACACACCATAACACAATATGTTTAACAAGGAAATCTGGTGTGAGAAAAACCTTGGTGGGATTTGTGACCCACAATATTCATTCACTAGCTAATAAATGGATATTACTTACAATGTGGTGCATGCACATACAGGAAGGCCAACTGCCTAGAGCTCACTACTCAATCTACAAAATGGAAATCTCATTGACTTACAAAATGGATTATGAGAATCCAATACAATGTACTGCTACAATTCAACATCTTCTATACGAGGTTTAGTACCGGTTTAAGCTCATACTATAACCATAACCTTATACAAAATCTGCCATAATATTCGCTCATTCCTTCTACCTATCTTCTCTCTTATTCTTCTATATCAAAATGATTTAAAAGATCTCATACATATATGAGTCTATTACAATATTCCATGTCGGCTTTACAAAAGTTATTTACAATTAAATGCAATAAATAAAAGTTTTTTATTGTCAGCTTGGGTGCCGGTATACATTGTTGTCATTGTTAGTGAAGTGTTTGTCGGCGTTGGTGCCTGTTGGTGGTTTACCTGATGAATGCCACAAGGTTGCCTAAAGGTTTCTACAAGGTTGCCATCAATGACAACACCTTCAATTCTCGTTAGAGTGTGCAATGCCAACAACCTTCTATGCTACGAAGGATGCTATGGGCTCCAAGTACAAAATACCTTCTCTTGATGAGTTTTCTATTCAAATCATGTGAGAATAGTCCAAGTTGATATAGATGGGTACATTGAAGCCTTCAAAAGCTTCAGCTCTTATTACTACTCCACCTCAGACGAGCATGCAGGCTTCATCTTGCAAAGGAAAGAAATAGTATCCAAAGACCATAGGGAAAGGAAAGGATTTAAGTTCTCAAAACACTTCTGGGTCACCTTCTCATAAGGGAGAATCATCAAAGAAAGAAAGACCTATTTGTGCTTATTGCAAAAGACATGGCATGATGAGTCACATTTCCATGAGATTAAGTTTCATGGATATGAGAAACAAGATTTCAGATTTGACTTCTCTTCTTGCAAAGAGTGATATTCCTACTTCCTCTTTTGATAGGTCTTCTTCTTCTCCTTCATTCTAGACAGATGGACAGTACAATGGAAAGGGTCATGCATTATGTGCAACCACCAATCCACCCTATTCTTGGTGGCTACTAGATTCAGGTGCTTCACACAATATGGCATCTTCTCAAGATATTTTCTCATCTTTTCGGGCTTCTCCTACACCACACATCTTGATGGGAAACAACACTATTCTGACAGTATGTGGGTAGCGTTTTATCAATATTGATGATGGTAATTTCATTGATGTACATTGTGTACCATCTTTTTCTACTAACCTCCTCTCTATTTATTAGATTGCTGATAGTAAGACAAGGAAGACAATTGAGTTTACATGAGATTCAGTGCACATCAGAGACAACAAGATTGGAGACATTTTTGCCACATGAATAGTTGATCATTCTTCATTCTTGTACTCCTTTTCTCATTTTAGACCACCTTCTCCATTTTTCATGAATCACTCTCCTTTTTCAAGAGAGAATGTTGAGGTGAAGTCGGGTCACTTGAACTTATGTGTTGTTCCTGAGACTAGTGTTGTGACTTCTATACCTCAATCTCCTATTAAGTTTGCATTTGTTCAGCAAGATTCCTCTTCAGCACTACCTAACATTGTAGCTCCATACATTAAGCCTACTACTTCTATTATTGAGAACATATTAGAGGATATTCATTCCATCTCAGATAATAGATTCAACACATGTGTTAACCCACCATAATTGAAGCTTCCTTTATAGTATCATCTTGCATTCTCCTTAAGATCAACATCCAAGACTTCCAGTTTTGCCTTACATAGAGGTATTTCCTCTTCTTTGTCCATTGACTTTGTTTCCTCCACATTGCAGACACATCACTTTGATCATTGGCATAGGGGTTCTATCATTCTGGAGGGGCTTTGGAGCCTTGATCCTCTCTCATTGAGGGCTTGGTTGTACATATGTTCTTGAGAGTCTCTTGAGACATTGGTTTTGTACTTCCTTTTTTGTTTCTCTTGTGGAGAGGAGTTTTGTTCCCACTAAGTTTTCTCATTTTCTCTGTTTTTGAGAAACTTGCATGTTTTTTCATGGGTACCTCATCAGTCTTTATGTTGGTACCCATCTTTCATTCATCTTTGCATTCTATTTTCCTAATGAATAATGATGAACAAATAATACCCTAACTGGTACTAAGAGGGGGGGTGAATCAATATAGACAAAAACTTTCTCAACACTTTATCATATTAAAACAATGTTGACCGGTTGTCTTCACCACTGAACTTAACCATGAGTATACTGGTTAAACACAAATACTTCAGACAACATTTAATAGATCATAAATTTTGATGACTACTTCCTGATATAATCAAGCATGGGTTGTATCAACAATATCACAATCATTTAGCACTATATGCATAACTAACTTAATCAAAAAGTATTCAATTATCACATGAAAACTCACAACCCATAACATAGAACTTTCACGTGGAAACCCAAATGGGAAAAACCATGGCGGGGATGAATACCCACAAGCTAGTTTTGAACACTTTTGAAGTCTACGCTCTGTTAGGAACCTAGTCTAGTTAAATACTTTACAATAAGGTTTTGCTAGGAATCGATCTTGTTAGGGATCACCTAGTTAAGGGATGGATATAAACCCTATTAAAGATTGAAACCTTGTTAAAGGTTACCTCGCTAGAGGATTTAAAGAACTCAATGAACTTGAGTCACCTCATTAGAGGATTTGCAACAAGCCTATTAAAGCTACCCGATCGAGGGATTTTCCTTCTATTGAAATGGTTAGAAGTCAAAAGGTAAAGCTTTGATCTAATAAAAACACTACTTGCTAAGGCAGATCCTTTTTAGCTCCTCTCCTCTGCAATCACACTCTCTAGATTCCACACTCTGGTTTGTCAAGTATGTCAACATGCAGACACAAACACATCATCGACCTTATTGACAATAATTAGGTCGGTAGCATAAACCCTAAACCGTAAACATTTTAGGTTTACAATTACAAGCGGTCCAATCTTGACCGTTAGATCCATTGCATAAAATGAAGCGATATAAAATAGATCTCAAGTCATTCTGCATTGTCCAATCTTCCCACATCTAGAAATTAGTAACCTATCACACACTCTTCATACACTGCTCAGAACATCGTGCATTCCTGAGGTAGATATTCAATGCATTCGATCTTCACATGCAAGATCCTCAAGGAAATACTTCACATGCACATAACTGACATGGCACCATGATCTCATCCTTATCTCTTAACTAACTTATCGCAAAATGTCATCGCTTGCACTACATAAGCCAAACCGAAAACCCTAGAGCTGAACAGAGACTACCAATTGGTAGTGACACTTAGTGAACCCTGACATTGGTCCACTCCATCTCGGTTGCCTATAGCCACTTCCAATCTTCATACCAGTTCATACCGATTCACCTATTGACATCAATGATAAAATACATTGTCACCACTTCATCATATGCCAACAATCTCCCCCTTTTGCATTTATGGCAATGCTCAGTGTATCATTTCTTAGTAACATCCAATTCCTGAATATGTTCTCCCCAAACAATATATCTTCTTCATCAGATATCTTATCCCCCTTTGACAGCAATGGCAAAGTGGAGGCACAAGCTTCCAAGCTCCACTATGCTGCTCCCCCTGTGGAGTAGCATCCTTCAACACATCAATCCTATAAGATATAACATGGTAGTACCTGACTGATGTGGAGTACACAACTTTAGTTTACTCCATAAAGGGGTAGAAACCCTAACTCACCTCTCAAATAGGTAAATATGGTCTTCAGTAAGGGCTTAGTGAATATGTCTGCTAGCTGCTCCTTACTGGAAACATGTTCTAATACAACCTCTTTATTCTGAACCTTTTCTCTCAAGAAATGATACTTGAGTTCAATGTGCTTTGTCCTAGCATGTAATACCGGATTTTTGGAAATATTGATTGCACTAGTATTATCATAGAAAATACTCACTGGTTCAGCTATAGGCACTTTAAAGCCATCCAGTACATGCTTCATCCAGATTGCCTGATTGTAGTTCATAAATGCTGCCACATACTCTGCTTTAGCTATAGACTGGGAAATACAACTCTGCTTCTTGTTCATCCATGAGACTAGTCTTCCACCAAGGAAGAATGCTCCATCAGTTGTGCTCTTTCGGTTGTCCACATTACCTGCCCAATTTGTATCGGTAAACACTTTGAGACCAAAGTCACCATTGTATGGATACCACAATCCATAATCAACTATCCCTTTTAGGTATCTAAGAATCCTCTTTACTGCTACCAAGTGGGATTCTCTTGGATTGTTCTGAAAATGGGCTACTATTCCCACTGCATGAGAAATATTTGGTCTGTTGTGCACCACATAGTGTAGCTTACCAATCATCAACCGGTACTCCTCATCACCAACATTGTATCATCCTCATTTGTCAGTTTGCAGCCGGTCACCATCAATGTTCAAGCCGGTTTTCTCTCCTCCATGCCAAAGATCTTCAATACCTCTTTGATATACTTGGACTAGGTAATAAAGATACCTTCATCTGCTGAATCTGTAGACCAATGAAGAACTTTATCTCTCCAATTAGAGACATCTCAAACTCTTTCTTCATTTCATCTATGAATGCATCGCTCATTTCATCATCTCCTCCAAAGATTATGTCATCTACAAATACTTCATAGATCAGAATCTGATCACCTTCAGATTTTAGGTAGATGTTTCTGTCATCACTTGTTCTTTGAAATCCTAACTTCACAAGATGAGAGTGTAACCATTCATACCATGCCCTTGGTGCTTATTGCAATCCATACAAGGCCTTGTGTAATCTACACACCATGTTACTATCTTCTAACAAAGCAAATCCATTTGGTTGCTCGATATACACTTCTTCTTCTAGGATTCCATTAAGGATTACATACTTCACATCCATCTGGTATACCTTAAATCCCTTGAATGCTGCAAATGCAAGTAGCATTCAGACACCTTCCAGTCTAGCCACTAGGGAAAAGGTTTCTCCATAGTCTTCTCCCTCTTCCTGAGCATATCTCTTGCATACAAGTCTTGCCTTGTTCCTTACAATTGTGCCTTCTTCATTCAGTTTTTTCCTAAAGACCCATTTGGTATCTATTACATTCTTGTGTTCCGGTTTGGGTACCAAGGACCATGTTGCATTCTTTTCTATTTGGTCCAGCTCCTCTTCCATTGCCTCTATCCAGTCTTCATCGGTAAGTGCCTCTCTAGTGGTCTTAGGCTCAAATTCTGAAATCATGCAAGCATTTTCTTTCACCTTTCTTCTTGTGAGTATCCCTGCATCTTTATCTCCTATGATTTGCTTCGGATCATGATGCAATTTCACATACCTTCGAATGACCCTAAGTGGTTCTGCTTGCTTTTCCTCTTCTTCTTCCACTTCATCTTGTTCATCACCTATTGCAACTTCTACTGGTATAGGAACACTGAGGTTTTTTTGGTGTTTTCAACTTGTTTCCTTCTTAACCGGTTCCCAGAAGGCTACACCCAGTTCATCTTCTGATTGCTTGCTACAGGTTTCCTCAGGTTCCATAGGGGATTCATCAACCCTGACATTGATACTCTCAACAATTTTTCTAGTCTTGTTATTGTAGCATTTGAGAGCTTTTCTTTTAGTGGAATATCCATGAAATGTTCCTTCATCACATTTAGCATCAAACTTGCTTAGATGCTCACCTCTCTTGATATAGCACTTACTACCAAACACTTTGAAATAACTCACATTGGGAGTTCTCTCATTCTAGTACTCATAAGGGGTTTTCTCTTTACCTTTCTTGATAAGTACTTGGTTCATGGTATAGACTGCAATACTCACCATTTCTCTCCAAAAAGTGTGAGCTACCTTTGTTGCCAAATGCACACTCCAATGAGATATTGTAGGTGATTGAAGGTATTGGCATTGATTGTTAGGATTCCCAAAGATACTGAGAGGGGGGGTGAATCAGTATCGGACTGGTATGTGTATTTAGTTGAATTATAAAATGAAAAGCATATCAAAACTGTGTACTGGTAAACCAAAAATAATGCAATAAATAAGAGCAATAACCACAACATAAGAGACACACCATAACACAGTATTTTTAATGAGGAAACCCAATGTGGGAAAAACCTCGGTGGGATTTGTGACCCACAATATTCACTTTCTGACCAATAAGGGAATATTACTGTTTACAATAGGGGCCTGCACATGCAAGAAGGCCAAGTGCCTAGATCTCACTGCTTAGTTACAAAAGAAGTCTCATTGACTTACCAAATGGGATTATACAAATCCAATATCTTGTACTACTTTAGATCAACATCTACTATGCTAGATTCAGTACCAGTTCAAGCTTTGTAATATACATAAACCCTTATCCAATATCTGCCTTACAATTCGCATATTAGGTCTGCATTAATCCTTCCATCTATCACACACTAAATTATCTATAATGATCTGATACTTATATGAGTTATATTACAATCCACCAAGTTATCTTACAAAAGATTTCATAATTAAATACAAAATACATTTAAAAAAAATTCCTGTCGGCCATGGTGTCGGTGATCAATCTTTTCGGTGCCATTGATCTGTGTGCTGGTGTTGAGTCTACCGATGTCGGTGCTTGCCGGCATCATAAGATTGTAAGGTTGCCATCAATGAAAATACCTTCAATCACCTACAATTTCTCATTGGAGTGTCCATTTACCAACAATCTCCCCCTTTGGCATTGATGGTAACACTCATGAGAAAAATCAAAAAGTGTTCAAAAATGTTGTCCAAAAAGAATATGCCAAAATATCTTACCAAAACTGTGTTGTCAAAAATCTATGCTCCCCCTAAGCTGATGATGTCTTTGTTCTGATCATTTTTCTCATTTCCACTACTCCCCCTTTGACATCAATGACAAAGGTTGTCATTCACTGTCAGTAGAGTGTCGTTATTGCCTAGATCCTTGTAATCGACGGGTTACAATTTGCAAAAGATCTGCCAATGCCAAATTCCGACTGTCGCTAAACCTTTTACTATCCTTTAATGTCGCTTCTGTTCTTTGAACTATATCGGTTAGTATGTGCATTTTCTCTTCCGGTGTCTTAAGTCTTGTAACCAGAGCCTCAGAGATTTCTTTTCTCAAAGAAATGAGGTAATCTAGTTTAGGACCTAGTTTGCATTTTAAGCTCTTTGCCTTAACCTTTATCTTTTCTTTATCGTTTTCTAACTTCTAAATTTTCTCTTCAAGATTTTCAATGTTCTTTTAAATTTCCCAAAATGAATCTGATGTTCCTATTAAATTGTCAGCAATTTTGTTGATTTCATCTTGTGCTTTGTTGATCTCTAAATCTGTGTCTTCTGTCAAAATGTTTGTTTTACAAGTATCTTTGTACAGTTTCTTGAAATCCAAAATTGTTTCTCCTAGTGCCAGTAGTAAGGTTTCCATTTTCTCCTTATTCTTCTTCACTATTTCCTCAAAGAATTTGTCTTTCTCCTTATTTATCCTCTCTTTGAATGTGTCCTCATTTATCTGATCAACTGTCAAAATGTTACCGATGATGTATTTAGACAATGTGTTTATTTGACCTAAGGAATCTTTACTTCCCACAATGCACTTGGGTGCTATCAATTTAAGAATAGGAATTATGTCATCAATAGCCTTATAGACTTATGCATTACACTCAGTGATCTTCTTAATAGAATCCAATAAGACTTCTGTTACATTCGTTGGTCTCAATTATGTCATTGAAGAACCAGATGTCTGCCCAACTGTTTTCATAATTTCCATGCTGCGAGTTGTAGTAATAACTTTGCTTGTTTCGACCTCTGGTAGGTCAGTTTGTGTTTGCATTTCTACTAGCAAAGGTTTAGGCTTTTCAGCTGTTGCCAATGGCATTGTCTCGGTCTAAACTTGTACCTCAGCCTGTTTCTATTCCTGTTTCTCAACCTGTGCCTCAAAGGGTTTCTCTATGCTCTATACTGCTAGTTTTTCTGATGAGGTCTCAATATCCACTATTGGTTTCTCTATATTCACCTTTGTCCTATCCATTGTTGGTTTCACTGCCTGAGTAGGTTTTTATATGCTTATATTTATAGTATTACTAATCCGAATTTCAACATCTACAGTCGGTGACTTAGTAGCCACATCTTTCTTTTTATCCTTAGTGGTCTCTTTGTCCACCACAATTTTTACCTCTTGGGTATCTATATTCATAGTGTATAAAATTTCAAACTCAGGATTTGTATCCTCTTAAGGAGTCTCCATACTCTCTATAGCTGGTTGATTGTCAACGGTTTCTACCGGTGGAGTATCAAAAAGAGGTGGGGGTAAGTTATCAGTTATTTTTAGGTTCAAAGGTCCACCTTCCTTACCTTTCCCCTTATCCCTATCCTTTTGATAGACTCTGATAGTCTTAGGTCTTTTAAGTTCTTCCTGTTTCTCCTTTTCAACAAAGAATATCTCCCATTGATCCGCAGTCTCTTTAGAAATTTCAATCATTCTTCCTGCCATAAGTGCAACATGTCGGTGACGGGTTGAAAATACTCTTCGGTTTGCTTCACTGATTAATTGGTCTATTTCTTCAGTGGAGTTTACAGGGTGCACTGCAAGTAATTTCTAAATTTTTATCTTTTTATCTTGCTCAACAATAGCTACCCTTCTAGCTTCTAGTCTTCTATATAAATCAATGGGTTTCACCAACAATTTCCATCAAAAATTTCTTGTATATGTCCAAGTGTAAAATTACACTATTTTCTATGCTTTCTTTATCATCAGTGGAAAGTGTGTTATACAATTTGCTAATGTTTTTCAACTTTCCATCTTTGTTATTTCACTTAAAAGTTTATCTAGTGGGCCAATATCTTGTTTTACCTTCTTTTTCTTTGGAGTTAACTTCTTAACTGGAGGCCTCATTGCCTATTACTTTTGTCTTGTTCTTCAAGGTGTAGGTGAGGGTGTCAGTGAGGGTTTTCTTTTCCTTTCTACCCTTTTGAATACCACCGGTATATCACTTTCAGAAGAAGTTGCAATCGGTGAAAGATGAGCTTCTGGTTGAAGTCCTTCCAACTCACTTTCCTTGATACCAGTTTGCTTCAATACATGTTCCTTAATAGCTTTAGCTTGTCTAGTGCCTTTCCTTACTGTCTATTCAACTTTCTTAACTCTTTTCTTAGACTGAATGCCACTCTCAATTATTTCTGCATTGCCAAAGAATTTCTCAGATGGTTCCTCTGGTGCTTCAAGGAGGGCTTTTGCATAAGTTTCAATGATGTTATCATCTTGTTCATATCCCATTTTAGTTACCTAGATAGTCCTAGGGACAACTGCCTCCATCCAAATTTCATCTTTCTTAATTTCAAAACATATTTCCTTTTGATATTTATCTACAATTTCCTGAGACAGCCTAATTTTTGTCTTCATTCGAGCCTTCAGTGCTTGAAAATGTTCATTTATATTTTTCTCTCTATTTTCTCCCATGTTGTTTAATGTATCCAATAGTTGTTTTCCTATCGGTATATGAAAGCCAAAGTCTTTTCTACCAATATTGGGTACTTCCTTAGTAATGTACAACATCAAACATATAAGCAAATTTCCAAATCTAAAAGTTCCTTTCTTGTCTCCTTTGATTTTCTTTAGATTGTCTATCAATTCATCTTTAAGCCATTCACAGATAACAATCTTAGCATTGTTGTTCACTAAGTCATAAGAAATTTTAATACATAGGCTAGATATTGAATTTAACCTATTTGCACGTGTAGCCTTATAGCCAAGGATCATACTGACAAATCTAACATTTATGTCCTTTACATCATTGACTCTTAGAGACCTCTTGTCAAATGTAACAGAAGTCTTATTGGATTCTATTAAGAAGATCACTGAGTGTAATGCACAAGTTTATAAGGCTATTGATGACACAATTCCTATTCTTAAATTGATAGCACCCAAGTGCATTGTGGGAAGTAAAGATTCCTTAGGTCAACTAGACACATTGTCTAAATACATCATCGGTAACATTTTGATAGTTGATCAAATAAATGAGGACACATTCAAAGAGAGGATGAATAAGGAGAAAGAAAAATTCTTTGAGGAAATAGTGAAGAAGAATAAGGAGAAAATGGAAACCTTATTACTGGCACTAGGAGAAACAATTTTGGATTTCAAGAAACTGTACAAAGATACTTGTAAAACTAACATTTTGACAAAAGACACAGATTCAGAGATCAACAAAGCACAAGATGAAATCAACAAAATTGCTAACAATTTAATAGGAACATTAGATTCATTTTTGGAAATTAAAAAGAACATTGGAGATCTTGAAGAGAAAATTCAGAAGTTAGAAAATGATAAAGAAAAGATAAAGGTTAAGGCAAAGAACTTAAAAGGAAAACTAGGTCCTAAACTAGATTACCTCATTTCTTTGAGGAAAGAAATCTTTGAGGCTCTGGTACCTGGACTTAAGACACCGAAAGAGAAAATGCACATACTAACCGATACAGTTCAGAGAACAGAAGTGGCATTAAAGGATTGTAAAAGGTTCAACGACAGTCAGAATTTGGCATTGGCAAATCTTTTCGAGATTGTAACCCACTTGGTTACAAGGATATATGTAGGAACCACACTCCACTGATAGTGAATGACAACCTTTGTCATTTATGTCAAAGGGGGAGTAGTGGAAATGAGAAAAATGATCAGAACAAAGACATAATCAGCTCAGGGGGAGTATACATTTTTGACAACATAGTTTTGGTAAGATATTTTGGTAGATTCATTTTGGATAACATTTTTGAACACTTTGATTTTTCTCATGAGTGTTGCCATCAATGCCAAAGGGGGAGATTGTTGGAAAATGCACACTCCAATGAGAAATTGTAGGTGATTGAAGGTATTTTAATTGATGGCAACCTTACAATCTTATGATACCAGTAGGCACCAGCACCCGCAGACTCAACACCAACACACAGAACATCGGCACCAAAAAGATTGATCACTGGAACCATGGCCAACAGGAATTTTGTTTAAATATTTTGTATTTAATTGTAAAATCTTTTGTAAGCCAACTTGGAGGATTGTAATATGACTCATATAAGTATGAGATCATTGTAGAAAATTTAGTGTGTGATAGATGGAAGGATTAATGTAGACCTAATTTGTGAATTGTAAGGCAGATATTGGATAAGGGTTTATGTATATTGCAGAGCTTAAACCGGTACTGAATCTACCATAGTAGATGCTGATTTGAAGTAGTACAAGACATTGGATTCGTATAATCCAATTTTGTAAGTCAATGAGACTTCTTTTGTAACTGAGTCATGAGCTCTAGGCACTTGGCCTTCCTGCATGTGCATGCCCCTATTGTAAACAATAATATTCCCTTATTGGCCAGTAAGAGAATATTGTGGGTCACAAATCCCATCGAGGTTTTTCCCACACTGGGTTTCCTCGCTAAAAATACTGTGTTATGGTGTGTCTCTTATGTTGTGGTTATTGCTCTTATTTACTGCATTATTTTTTCTTTACTGGCACACAATTTTGATATGCTTTTCATGTTATAATTCAACTAAATTCTTATACTGGTTAGATACTGATTCACCCCCCCTCTCAGTATCTTTGGGAATCGTAACAACCTTTCCTTGGATTAGAATAGTTCTGGCCACTTCAACTACAGTCTTGTTATTCCTTTCTGCTATGTCATTCTATTGTGGTGTCCTTGGGGTAGACAACTGCCTCTTGATGTTATTCTTTTCACATTACTTGTTGAATCCATCAAAAGTGAATTCACCTCCCTTATCAGTTCTTAGGCATTTTATTCTTCCACGACTCTCCTTTTCCACCAATTCTCTAAAGACTTTGAACTTTCCAAGCACCTCAAACTTGTCTTTCAAGAATGTGACCCACATCATTTTTGAGCAGTCATCGACAAGAATCATGAAGACTAATCTCCCTAAATGTTTCTAGTTTTCATTGGACCACATAGATTGGTTTGCACAAGATCAAGTAGGTTCTCTGCTGAAAAAGACTTACCTTTGAATATTGAGGAAGACATCTTCGCAAGTTGACATTCTTTGCATAAAGCATTCTAAGGTTTGTTCAACAAAGGTAATCCTCCAATTGTCTTGATCTTACTAGCCTTTACAATATTATCAAAATTCATATGACAAAGTCTCCTATGCCATATCCAACTGTCATCAAACTTCACCATCAGACACTGACAAATCTTAGCATTCAGCTGAAACAGGTTTCCTCTGGTCTTCTTACCGGTGGCAATAAGTTCTACACTCTTTCTAATTATTCTATAGACTCCACCTCTGAACTCCACAATGAGTCTTTTGTCATTCAGTTGAGTAACACTCAAAAGGTTGTGCTTAAGGCCTTCCACCCAGTAGAAATCATCCACACTACTTTTTCCATTCAGTGAGATGGATCCTTTTCCCTTCACCATGCAAGGTGTATCATTTCCAAACCAAACAACACCTCCTTCATATTATTCTAGAGAGAAAATTTCTCCAGTCACTGGTCATGTGGTGAGAACACCCACTATCAATGATCCACTCATTAGAGTTATCAATGCAAGAGACAAGGGCTTTTTGATCAAACACCTCTTCCTTTACAGCTACAAACACTATGTCCTCATTCTCTTCCTCAAATTATTCATTGGTAACACCTTCATCCACTGCAACAAGATAATTTCTCCTACCTCCTCCTTTATACTTTCTAAACCTTTCCAGTTTATCCTTATTATCATTGTTAGGATAGTTAATAGCTATATGTCTTATCTTATTGTAGGAAGCTTACCTCTTTCTTTTTCGGTGCCTTTTGGAAGTCTCTTGGCAAGAAGAGCTTCAAACTCCATGAGAATCTCCTCATCATCCATGTCTTTGCTTGGCCTAGATTCATAACTGGTACTAACTTCTTTTCCTTTTCTGGTTAGTGTGGAGGAAACATATGCTCTAAGGGCTGACTTTGTATTCTGAACACTACCATCATAGCTATTCAATTCATATGCAGTCAACTTTGCAATGATAGAGTCTAGAGATACCTTGGTTTTGTTGATAGACCTTAAAAACTGAATAGCAACAACCTTGATTGCATAGATTAGTGAGAATGATCTTAGAACTTTAGTGACAATCGTGGCATCTCAATTGTTCCACTAGTGCTCTTGATATCTCCAACCACAGTCTTGATCCTTATGCCATATTGCTGAATGGTCTCACCTTCAACCATCCTCATGTCTTCAAATTTTCCTCTGAGGCTTTCTTCCTTAGCCCGATTGACATGCTCATCACTGCCATAAATGGTTTCCAGTGTCTCCCATACATCCTTAGGATTTCCCTTATCTTCTACATTAATGAACTCAATATCGTACATACTGCTAATACGGGCTTCCACGACTTGCCCATTTTCTTGAATCTCTCTTTTTTGATCATTGGTTAGAGTGCCAGTGGGGATTATATAGATATTCTCAACATAGCTCCAGTGTTGAGCACCCAAACTCTTGATATAGATCTTCATTTTGTCCTTTCATATTTTGATGTTATCCCTATTGAACTTAGGACCTTCCCTCTTCATCATTAAAGCATGATATTTTGCCTCTAGCGGTTAAGCTTATATCACCAAGGACATGGAGTCGCTCTGATACCAATTGATGAATAATGATGAACAAATAATACCCTAACTGGTACTGAGAGGGGGAGTGAATCAGTACAGACAAAAAATTTCTCAACACTTTATCATATTAAAACAATGTTAACCGGTTGTCTTCACCACTGAACTTAACCATGAGTATACCGATTAAACAAAGATACTTTAGACATGATTTAACATATCTTAAATCTTGATGACTACTTCATGATATAATCAAGCATGAGTTGTATCAACAATACCATAATGATTTAGCACTGCATGCATAACTAACTTAATCAAAAAGTACTCAATCATCACATTAAAACTCATGGTGGGGATGAATACCCACAAGATTTTTTTGAACTCTTTTGAAGTCCGCTTTGTTAGGAGCTTAGTTCGGTTAAAGACTTTACAATAAGGTTATGTTAGGAACCTATCCTATTAGGGATCACCCAGTTAAGGGATGATTATAAACCCTGTTAAAGGTTACCTCGCTAGAGGATTTAAAGAGCTCAATGAACTTGAGTCACTTGGTTAGAGGATTTGCAACAAGCATGTTGAAGCTACCCGATCAAGTGATTTTCCTTCATTGAAATGGTTAGAAGTCAATAGGTAAAGATTTGATCTGATAACAACACTACTTGCTAAGGCAGATCCTTTTCATCTCCTCTCCTTTGGAATCACACTCTGCAGATTCCACACTCTGGTTTCGCAAGTATCTCAACGTACAAACACAAACAATAACAAACATCATCGGCCTTATAGACAACAATTACGTCGGTAGCATATAACTTTAACCCTAGACATTTTAGGTTTACAATTACAAGCATTTGAATCCTGACCGTTAGATCCATTGCATAGAATGAAGTGATCTAAAATAGATCCAAAGTCATTCTGCATCATCCAATCTTCACCACATCCAAAAATCAGTAACCCATCATGCACTCTTCACAAACCACTCAAAACATCGTGCATTACCGAGGTAGACATTCAATGCATTTGATCTTCACATGCAAGATCCTTAATGAAATCCTTCACATGCACATAACTAACATGGCACCATGATCTCATCCTTATCTCTTAACTAACTCATCACAGAATGTCATCAGTTGCATCGCATAAGCCAAACCGGAAACCTTAGAGTTGAATAGAGACTACCGACCGGTAGTGACACTTAGTGAACCCCAACACCGGTCCACTCCATCTCGATTGACTATAGATGCTTCCAGTCTTCATACCAGTTCATACCGGTTCACCTATTGCCATCAATGACAACATACATTCTCACTGCTTCATCACATGCCAACATTTCCTACATATTTGTGCCCCTCTCCCAAGTTGTGCATTTAGGGGGGGGTGTTGGAGTAAGTAATTCATACATTAATTATTCACTTATTTTCATTAATTCAGTAAATAATCTATGCCTTAAATAGTAATTAATTATTGCCATTTATTATTTAGTTAATTAATTAATTAGGGATAGTAAATATCCAAATATCCAAATACTTTAGTAAAAAGGACATAAAGTGATCGGGCCAAAGGTAAACCCTAGAAAATAGAGTAAAACAACCCAAAAAAATTCAACTCATAACCAAGACTCGTAATACATGTAGAAGTGACAATGAAAATCATGTTGAAATATTGAATAAATTAGAGTTTCAATATCAATTTATGAAGCATGGAAACAATAAATGCTCATCATTATGATCATAAGGGCCTTGGAAACATTATTTTGCAAGAAAAAGGCCTTCCATTGGAAGTTTCAAGCTCATTCAATGTCTTCCCAATTATAAATAATATTTAAGATGTATTAGACTTGATTAATCTCATTTGTTCTAGAAAATTAATTTTGGGGAGAAGACAGTGAACCTCCAAGGCTAGAGAATTAACTATGATCTTATATGGACAATTAAGAATGGTGATAGGCCTCCAATTACAAATGTTCATAAGATCACTAGATTTAGCTATGAAATTTATATGCCTTTTATTAGTGAATTTCCCTACGGATTTGGAACGGAAAGCTTTTGGATAGGCATTACAAAGGTCCTCCCAAACTAAATCTCAGAGTGCTTTGTAGAATTCACAAAGGAACCCATCACACCCAAGGGCCTTATCTTTAACCATTATATTCTTAACTTGGGATATTCAATAGATAGAAATGAATAATAATAGAATTTTTGTGAGAAATAAATCCTATAGGGAACAAATTGAAGGCATTCATAAAGGGAACACTCCCATTTAAGAAATTTATTTTTAATAGTGAATACTTGCTAATGATGTTTGATAAAATCTTGGAGAATGTCTACCAACTTCTTCAACACATGTTTAAAATCCTTGACATTTTTTTATTCCATGATGGCTATGATGAGATATGGAAGTTTAAAAATTCTCCTTGGAATCCCTATGACCAAGCTTAAGCCAGTGAGATTGGGTTTTAACTTGAGCACCTATAGTGAGCGATTATCTTTAATATGCTTTTTCTAGCTTATCTCTTCTAATATCTTCTTTAATTGTATTAATGGTCTTCTAGAGATATTAGGTGGTAGCCTCCTACACATGCCTCATAAGAATGGTTAGTTATCATCCATAGATGTGGAGAGAATGAAACACGCACCAAATTATTTTGTTCCACCATGCAAACTAGCTAATTGATAGAGTGGGCTGACTTTAAAGATTTGACATATTTTTGATGTGAACTAGTTTGGATTGATTACTTATTAGGAAGTATTAAAAAATCATAGGACTTATTAGGTTGAGATGGGCCTACTTGCCACTCAATCTTGAACCTAATAAAAATATAATTAGAAAAAGGGAAATTCTATAGGATCTAAACTAGAAGAAAAGGGTAATTGGAAAAGGAGAAAAAAGATTGTGCATATATCATCACATTTGTGGTTTTAGCTTACTCCTCATTGTATCGGATCTTCTTCTAAGGAGTACATATGTGAAGAATAGCATTCAATGTGTCGACTCTTGGACATATTGAGAAATCATTGAAGATGCTTGATGTTTTAGGAGTGTTCATGGAGTCTCTATAATTATATTGCAATGTTTCATTATTGAATAACACATTGATTTTGAATACTTTTGAAGGCTAGTTTTTTTCCATTGTAAGGGATTTCCTAGGCTATATATTATATTACATTGTATTATGTCTTTGAAATTTTTGTGTGGTTATTATATAAGCTTAAAAAAATGTTATGCCCTCATGGACTTATGTAGGAAATTGATTGATCATTATGTATATGATTTTCCTAACACTTGTGGCATCTAAAAAACTTCAACTTGGATAGTGTTCACTTGAATGCCCAATAACCTCTTTTCCCTTATTAGAATAGCTTTAAAAAGCCACTAGCTACACCTTAGTAGCAGAAGAATCAATCGAAGAATAAGTTTTAGCTTGGGTCTTATTGAAGTTAGTATTTTTCCTTCTTGACGTGGCACTATTTTTCCTTCTTGATGTGATATTATCTGAAGGTGAAGGGACTTTGGACACCTTCATAGGATACTTGGCCTAGGGAATTCCCTAGAGAGCTATGCCTAATTTTGTGCTCAAAAGGTTGGAACTCAAAGAAAGTGTTAGGAAGTTTAAGATAAAATACCCATTGGGTATGATAGGGATTACCTATTTGAATATATATTGACTATTCCAAGTGTTTAGATAAAAAACCTCAATAGAGACTCATTTTTAGGATGAGCCATATATAAATGATGAGGCTAAAACAAATAAATTTTACCAAAGTAATATGAATATGATGTAGTAAATGCTCATAGGACAAGCAAAGACTTGAAATTCTAAGAACACAAGCACAAAAAGTTCCTTTTCATCTAAGACTATGAAGTCTCACATGCCTAAGGTTGAAAGACTAGAAAACATGAATGAACATACTACATAAAATTCTTAAGGTTATCCTAACAATGTTTGACTAAAAAAAATTGAAAAAAATAAAAAAAAAGCTTAGTGAGGTTTTGAAGGGCATCAATCTAGACACCATGTGTAGCCAATTTTTTATTAATCAATTCATGAATAATAATTTTAGTGTAAGTTCTTCCTACAAAGTAACCTAGAAGAGTAAAACCCCTAACAAGTTAAATTTGTTGGTTAACAGATTCGTCTTCCTTAAAATACGTCCAAACTTGACTCACAATGCCCAAGTTGAAAGCCAAAAGAAAACCAATAGTTGAGTCACTTGCAATGGCATTTCCAAGAGCTCTCTAAACTTTGATATGAAGGTATAAATCCCTTCCTTGGATAAAATGTATGTTTTCTGAATATTCTTTTAACCAGAAACCAATAAACACAAACTAACATCTACCCATAACCATGAAAGTAGATGTGAAATACTTATTTAAAATGAAATGAATGAAGATAAGTAAAATACAGTTTAATTACCCACACCCATGAAAATACTCTTTCCAATAGAGTCAAAATTCCCTAGACTTTGATCGAGTCTCTCTCATGCCTCAAAGGACAAGGGGGATCAGAATGCCCAGGCAAAGAGCTAACAACACATTTCTTTCCAATATACAAGTCATTTATGAAATCAAATTTTCAAAATCAAATGCATATACATAGTTTGATGTAATAGAAAAGGCAATGAAAGGTAATTACAAGAGAAACAAAGCTCATGGTAATCAAAAGAAAATATTTACAGATGCTCAAATTAGCAAAAATCTTCTTTATTTCATCAATGCCAAAATGTGGCACCACAGACTCAACACCTTTGTAAAATAAAACTATGCAGTTCAAAAAACAATGCTGCCCTCTTTTTTTTAACAACAAAAAAAGATAAGAATCTTGGCTCTTTCCTTTTATTACATATATCTATCCTCTTTTTTTAAGACACTTTCAGTTACAAATAACTAATTCTTGAATAGATTATTTATTTCCTTCTCACTTAACATTCCCATGAATACAATTCTCGCATTTAGGGGAAATAAAGCTCAAATATTTTAATACATAATTGTCCTTGCTAGCCTCGATGAATAATTTTTCACTTATAGGTGAAAATAATTTCCCACTTTCCTTAGTGTTTGAGTTTATATGAGTAAAAACCCAAGTATCTCCCAATTAATGTGACTGCCATTGACAATTTTCATAGTGTTGTGCTATGTTATCCATTTATTTTGAACCAGACATAATCTTGGAAATATATCCAGAGGGGATTTAGAAAACTAGGTTTTCTAAAACATATCATATCAAAAATTAATCGAGATCCAACGGTTGAATTGAGAGTTATGCTCGCCACACAAAGATTGATTTTTTTGTCTAAAAAAAGACTCATAAAATTTGGGGTTACAGGTTGAATTGAAAAATATGAATAGTATACATTCCAAAACTTACACATGGATCACCACTTTGAGCTGCGATTTGAAGGAATGGGATCTATTTTAAGACAAATCTCTCTTTAGAATACATGAGGATTTTAAATCTTTAGATTGTTTGTAATACCGTGTTGCTAAAACAATTCTTTGAAAATGTTATCAGTTGTTATCCTTTGTTATCAACATATGAATTCATAACTAAATTCAACTTTTAAGAAGCTGAATCTTCCTTTGTAACATGAAGGTTGGACTTTATATTTGCTATTTTAGCTATCTCAAAATTCATCCAAACACTTTTAATCTCAGCTCGGTCATCATTTTTAAAAACATCCTTGCTATTAAAATTGACATTAATTAGCTCTAGGAGCACCTCCGAAATAAATCGAGTCTTAGGAAAATTACCATTATTAGCTTGTTTTGTAAACCAACATGTTAAACTACTTCTTTAGAACATTGAACAACTCATGCCAATGTTATTGGATTATTAAACTCATTGAATTTTGATGTAACACAATCTGAACTTAGATATGTTTAATCTAGTGAACCTCTGAACTCTAAATTTGAACCTCTGAAATTGAACCTGTGAACTCATTGAACTTTGAACTTTGAACTTTGAACTTTGAACTTTGAACTTTGAACCTTGAAATTTGAACTTTGAACCCAAACCTTGAACTTTGAAAAGGTTCAATAGTTCAAGTTCAGTGACAATTGTTACAAAGACCTTTAACTCTTTTAAAAACAAGGCTGTGATACAACATACTCCACTTGAACTTGAACCGTGAACTTAGATGAGGTTCAAGTGAGAGGTTCAGTTCAAGAAAAACTTCAACAAAACAAAACAAAAACCAGGACTGTAAAGGACTAGGGAGAAATTCAGAATCTCTAGTTGAGACCAATGCCTTATCCATTGGGAAATAGAGTCAAATAAATTGCAGGAATAAAGGGCATTGTTTTACAGAGGGGTGGAGGGGAGTAGGGCAAGAACTAAAAACTAACAAGACAAAAATGACCAAGCTGAAAAGAAACTAAACTAACCACAACTCAAAACTAGAAAGCCAAGAAAAAAGACACACAATAGGAAAATGAAACTAAAACACTTACTCACTGAGACTAGGTGCAACAAAACCAATTCCCAAATGGCTATGCAAAGCCATTAACTGGTTGGAAAAAATATGAGCCCTTTCTCAATAATGAATTCTATCCATGAAATGTAGAAAAGAATAATGACCCTCTGGCAACTACTTCACTGCTAACTCTTAGATTAATGATGTGAAAGAAAAAATTGTATATGTTCTCATCTTCAAAAAGCCACCTTTCGTCATAAATTTCTGAATTTTCTTGAATTGCCTACATGGTACTATTCAAGCATTTTTCTTTTTTTGATTGCAAATAATAACAATCAAAGATTTTTAAAGGAATGGCTACATCATCTTTAGAATTTTTACTATTAAAACCATTTCTCTTAAAAGGAATTTCAATATTTATACTGAGTTTGGAATAAAGAAAGACTTCATCAAGCATAGGATGTACACTAGCTGAAAAAACTTCATCTTTCTTTAGTGCAATCAGATCTGAAAAACTCCCTATCCACAACCAAAGCATGAAATGCATTAATACTTGAGCTTACTGTAGAAGATCCTTCTCCTTCAATGGATGAAATAAACTGGCATATCATTTCCTCTTCACAAAAATAAATATCTTCCAAAACCTTCAAAAATTCTAGAAACTGCAACACTTTAACAACTTGGCTGCTTTCTTGCTCTAGATTCATTTCAAAATCTTTTTTTTCTTTCATATTTTCTGAAAAAATCTTCAAGAAAGAAAGATTTTGTTTTATATCTAACACAAGTCTCATTAGATAAACAACCTTGAAACAACGTTATTGCATCTTCAAAGTGAAATGACTCTAGAATAGATTCATTAAAAGCTTGCAAATAATCTTTCTTACCATCTTCTTCTATAAAATTGAAGGCTACATATTCTGCCTGTGTGTTGATCTGGAAACGTTCATCTTAAAAAATTTCTAGGACAAGCTGACTTTCAATAATTTCAAAATTGAAACTCTCTATTTTTTGGAGAAGAAAAAGATTTAAACGAATCATTATCATCTAGGCTCACAAGTCCTCCAATGTTGTCTTGGTCATTCTTGCTTAATAATGTTAAGCCTTCATGAGGCTGAATCATTACTCCTTGGACTTAGTGCTCACTCAAGATTGGAAAGTTGCAAGCATGAAAATAAAATGAAATAGCTGGAGCATCCTCATCATCAACTCTTAATTCCTTTTTAAGTTGTGATATTCTCTCATCATGTGCATGCAACAAATTTGTTCTTTCTTCCATCTCTTTCAACTTGTGAAACCGAGTGCATAGGCTCATCCATAATATTGCAGATACATGGTCATCTTCGATACTTTTCTTTGTTTTTACAGCTTCACTAATACTTTCTTTCTAGCGATCCCAAAATTCATGCAGCACCTTATCATCCATTTCAATAATTTTTGTAATGGTAGGCGGTCTTCTTCCATTTCTTCTATTTTTTTGATTTTGCATAGTTTTGCAACAAAGACGCCAATCTCCTTGCACACACAAATGTATTTAAAACCTAAGGAAATAAAGGAGTGATCATTTATTTTCAATGTCCCCAGCAGAGTCGCTAAAAATCTATTGGTTAACAAATTTGTCTTCCTTAAAATACCTCCAAACTTGACTCACAATGCCCAAGTTGAAAGACAAAAGAAAACCAATAGTTGAGTCACTTGCAATGGCATTTGCAAGTGGTCTCTAAATTTTAATATGAAGGTATAGCTCCCTTCATTGGATAAAATATTAGTTTTTTGAATATGGTTTTAACCCAAAAGCAATAAATCCAAACTAAAATCTACCCATAACGATGAAAGTAGATGTGAAAAATTGATTTAAAATGAAGTGAATGAAGATATGTAAAATATAGTTAATTACCCAAACCCATGAAAATACTCTTTCCAATAGTCAAAATGCCCCGAACTCTGATCGAGTCTCTCTCATGTCTCAAAGGACAAGGGGGATTAGAATACCCAGGCAAAGAGCTAACAACACATTTCTTTCCAATATACAAGCTATTTATGAAATTAAAGTTTCAGAATCAAATGCATATACATAGTTTGATGTAACAGAAAAGACAATGAAAGATAATTACAAGAGAAACAAAGCTCATGGTAATCAAAAGAAAATATTAACAGATGCTCAAATTAGCAAAAATCTTCTAAATTTTATCAATACCGAAATGTGGCCTCACAGACTCAACACCTTTGTAAAATAAAACTATGCAGTCCAAAAAACTATGGTGCCCTATTTTTTTTAACAATAGAAAAATAAAAGAATCCTAGCTCTTTCCTTTCGTTACATATATCTATCCTTTTTTTAAGAGACTTTCAGTTATCAATAATTGATTCTTGAAAAGATTATTTATTTCCTTCTCACTGAACATTCCTGTGAATCCAATTCTCCACTTTAGGGGAAATAAAGCTCAAATATTTTAATACATAATTGCCCTTGCTAGCCTTGGTGAATACTTTTCACTTATAGGTGAAAATACGTGCCCACATTCCTTAGTGTTTGATTTGATATGAGTAAAAACCCAAGTATCTCCCAATTAATGTATCTATCATTGACAGTTTTGACAGTGTTGTGATATGTTATCCATGTATTACGAACCGGACATAATATTGGAAATCTCTCTAGAGAGGATTTAGAAAACTAGGTTTTATAAAACATATCAAAAATTAATTGAGATCCAATGGTTGAATTGAGAGTTATGTCCCCTGCACAAAGATTGATTTTTCTGTCTAAAAAAAGACTCAGAAAATTTATGGTTACAGATTGTGTTGAAAACTATGAACAGTATTGTTGTGACCATTTCACACATCACCCCATTAGGATGGGGACCCCCTCTTTTTTCTTAGGTTTTTCTTTTCCCTTAGCTAGGTTTTCTCTCTTCTTGCTAGGTTTGGAGTGAGTGAGTGGTCGGCTGGGCTAGGTAGATTAGGGTTTCTATCGAAGTTGAGTGAAGTCTGGATTTGGGAGGTCATAGCTTGTCTTCCTTGACCCTAGAGTTGTCTTAGAAGAGGTTTTACCTTTTAGGAAGATTAAAGATGAATATATTGTGCTAAAAGGATGAAAGGTCTCAGTTTAGGGTAGGTCAGAGTGTTGGTTTTCATGTCAGAGTCATGTTTTCTTCCAAGTCAGAGTCAACTAGGATGAGTCAGTGGCCAAGGGGAGATTTAGGAGATGATTTCAGGAATTGATGAGCAAATTCACTTGATGATGATTGAAGAAGTCTTGGAAAGTTATATCCAAGGCAAGGAAAGGAGGTTTGAGGTGTAAAATGAGCCAAAACCATTAATTTCACTCTTGACCCTTCCAAAGTGTCCAACACGAAATTCATATTCCTCTACCCTACGCCTTGTCTTGACCAAGTTTGAGACTTTTACTATAGGGTGTTAGGAGACTGGGATGCATTTTGCCTTAGGAAGAAGGTTTGAAATGAAAAAATGATGGAAGCTAGCTTGGAAGAGGAAATTCGCTCCTGACCCTTCCAAAGGGTCCTAAGCGAAATCCTCATTTGACCCTCAATTTTGGCCTAACACATGTAGAATGATGGCAAGAAGACATAAGGGTGATAATGAGAAGTGAATTTGACCAAATTTGAAGTGAAAGGAATGAAATTGAGTGTGAAATCAACCTAATTGGATGATTTTCGCTGCTGACCCTTCCAAAGGGTCTAGAGTGAAATTCTTTTAGGTCACCTTTTTCTCCTTGTTTGCACTGGAAACCTTGATTCCTTATGCATGACAAGGGAAAATTTTCATATTCTAGACCTAGAGAGTGATTTAAGATCTTGGAAAGAGTGGATTTTGCCTAAGGCATGGATTTTCGCTCCTGACCCTTCCAAAGGGTCCAGAGCGAAATCCACCTTTCCTCAACTTTGCTCAAGGATATGACCAAGATTGTTGACTTTTGATGCATAATTGAGAATGTTTGATGCATTTTTTCCTTAGAGAGGAGGTTTAGGACCTTGAAATAATTAAGATCAACTTGGGAGGAGAATTTTGCTCCTGATCCTTCCAAAGGGTCTAGAGTGAAATCCTCCATTTAGCCTTCTTTTTGACCTTAAGACCTAGTTTGACCTTGCATGCAACTAGTTGGATGGTGGATTGTCTTGATTGTGATATGAGGATGATTGAATTAATCAATTTTGAAGGAGAATGAAATGAACCTAGGTGAGAAACTAGCCAAGAATAGGGATTTCGCTCCTGACCCTTCCAGAGGGTCTAGAGCAAAAATTCCCTTAAACCTCAATTTCTCACTTGTCAAGGCCAAATTACTAGCTTCTAAGGCATGTATGAAAGTATTAGACATGTTTTTGCCTTAAGGAAATGACTAGAAGTAGAGGTAATGAAGGATTTTAGCCTAAAAATTGAATTTTGCTCCTGACCCTTCCAAAGGGTCCAAAGCAAAATTCTTGAAAACACTCATTTTCCCTTTAGCCAAAGTCAGAACCAAGATGGAGATGAAAGGAGAGTAGTCTATGTTCCCCCCCAGAGAATATTGAAGAAGGAAAGATGAGCAATCAAGCCCAAAACATGATTTTCGCTCCTAACCCTTCCAAAGGGTACAAAGCGAAAATCTACCTAGCCCTCATTTTCTTCCTTGTTTGATCAAATTTTAATATCTAAGGCATGTTGAAAGGAAGAATGGACATGTTATTTCCTTAGGAAATGATTGAAACCAAACAAAAAAAAGGTGGATATTTTGTCCTAAAAATGGAAATTCACTTCTGACCCTTCCTAAGGGTCAGGAGCAAAATTTTACTAAAACCACCTTTTTTCCCAATTTTATGCCAAGGCAAGTATGGATCAAGTTGAATTGAGATGGGAGAGGTCCTTAGGAATGAATTAAAGTTTCTAAGAAATCATTGAATCTAAAGGAATTGAGCAAAACCAAGATTTTTGCTCCTGACCCTTCTAAAGGGTCTAGAGTGAAAATTCTACAATCACCTATTTTCCTTGCAAGTCAAGTCAAACTTTGGGTTTTTATACCTTGGATGGGTGTGAAGAAGTGTTTTATTGACTTTTGCACTTGATTGAGGTTGAAAGGATGGAGTAATAAGCTAAAAACAAGAATTTTGCTCCTGACCCTTCTAGAAGGTGCAAAGCGAAAAACTCTAAAACCATCTTTTTCTCCAAAATTTATGTGAAGTCAGGCCTAGGCCTGGGTGAGAAAAGCTCTTTGGATTTCCCTTGAATGATTTTTGATCATCAAAAATGCAAATTTTGAGCTAAAACAAGAATTTCGCTCCTGACCCTTCCAAAGGGTCCAGAGCGAAATTCTAGATAGGTCCTGCGCTTGGCTAGGTTTTTGAGCGAATTTTCCTTTTCAAAGCTTATGAGGATCAAACAAATTTTTCCAAGCTAAGGAGTGGATTCAAAATGAGGGAGTCTAGAGGAAACAAAGTGAAGAGAATGGAATTGAGTGTGGATAAGCAAGCAAAAGGTGAATTTCGCTCTTGAGCCTTCCAAAGGGTCCAGAGCGAAATTTTTCAAATCCACTATTTCCTCCTTGTGTCAAGTCAGGATTTTGATTCCTAGAGTGTGGTTGAGATTGGAGTGAGGTTATTTAAGCCTTACAAGATGAGTTGAAGTGAAGGAGATGAAAAATTAAGCCTAAAAGGTGAATTTCGCTCTTGACCCTTCTAAAGGGTCCAGAGCGAAATTCACAAAATGTCATGTTTTCATCAAGATAGTGTTGAGCCAAGTCAGTTAACAAGGTGAATGGACCTTAGAGATTGCCTTAGAAGAGATTTTCATTGAAACAAAGATGATTCTTGACCTAAAGAAGGAATTTCTCTCCAGACCATTCCAAATGGTCCAGAGCGAAATTGCCATCATCACCTAATTTGCCCATGGTAGAAGCTAAAAAGATGGATCCCTAGGCTTTGTTAAACAAATGCTAGAATATGCTCACCTTTAAGAGGATTTTTGGAGTAAAAAAATGAGGCAATTGAGACAAAATCAAGGAAATCGCTCCTGCCCCTTCCAAAGGGTCCAGGGAGAAATCCTTGGAGATGCCTATTTTTTACCTTGTTTGGGCTAAGACAAAGGCAAGTTGCAAAGAAATGATGACAAGAGCATGAAGTGGTGATAAATGAAGGTTGGGAAGATGTTGATTAATGAAATAAATATGAGCCTAGGTAAGAAATTCAAGAAAAAATCCTTAGGGTGATTTAAGCCTTCCACATAGCATGAGCATTCTAGTGCCTATGAAGAGAATGTGCCTTCATCAAACTTAAAAAAAAAAACTCTACCATCTTCTAAGCTTACCTATATCTTCTCAGTAAATTGATAATTGAACCTCATTTATGGGAGTAAGACAAATTCACATTGATAAACACATTTATAAAATTGATTAATTAATTTCTTCTAAGTCTTAAATTAAAAATTTTCATACTTTAGCGCTCAATATTTTTTTTTTGTGTTTATCACCAAGTCGGCCAACTTGTAGGAGGTTTTATTTTATTTTATTCACACATTTATCACGTCGGCCTAGTGGTAAAATGATGGGACCTCCATATAAAGGATAGGTGTATTTTAATTTTTTTAAATCATTCATTCATTTTCTCCTATACGAATTTGGAAGAGCAGAACTAGAGGTGCAAATTCCAATAGACTTAGATGAATTTCTTGATTGGAGAAAACTGGTTGAGAGCCAGTTGAAGGCTGATTGAAGGAAAATTTTTTACTTGAAGGCTGATTAAAGGTTGGTTGGAAGTTGATTGAAGGTTAAGTCATCAAAAGGGAGGCCCTGAAATTCAGATCAAAGACCTTTCATCCAGCAAATCTTCATTTTCCTTTATCCATTTTTCAAGGTTGATAGCTAAAAAACCAAGGAAAAGGTATGTGCAATAAGATTTTTGAAGGCATATTGAAGATTAGATTTGATTTTCTATATCAATCCTTCGTAAGGTTAAGTCATGCATAATTTGATTTAATTCATAAGTCATAGCAATTTGAAAATTGATAATTCTAAGGATTTATCACATTATTTTCAAATTGTAATATATTTATTTCCTTGAAAGGTCTTAAATCTCCTACCTTAAGATATTATGCTCAAACCTAACTTAAGCCTTTTGTGTAGGTATCAAATGAGGACCCCCAAGGCTAGTGGATCCACTTCCCGACATGTTCTCATCAAATAAGATCAGAAGAACGATGACTTGCAGACTAGGATTGGGTCTAAGTGGAGCAATATAATAGACACTAATCTAGGAATCTTCAATCTGAAGAAGTTTCGAGAAGTGCCCTACATTGGCAAGCTGTCGCCTATTGCCAAGAGGAAAATTGAGAGTGGCATCATCAAGGCCACAGGCTTCCCCCCTATAGTCAAATGTCATAAGTTGATGATTGAATGTGCCCGACACTATGATTCACATTCAAGGATGATTATAGCCAAGGATGGAACTGTTATAGCCTACCTTTCAAAGGAAGTTATAAGTGAATCTTTTCATATGCCAAAGCGGAGAGACATGATTTGCAAGAGCTTGGAAGGAGCTAGGTCTATCTATGAGGATGATCCTGATACTCATCTGAACTTCATCAACAAGAACTGGTTACTAAAGAGTAGGCCTCGCTTGAACAAAATACCTAATACGCCACACAAAATTGATTTCCAAGAATAATTCAAGGACTTGATAACCATGCTTAGTTGGGTTATTGGTGCCTCTCAAGCCTTCTTCTTCGACAAGTGGATGTTCTTCTTCATACAAGTGGTTTTGCAAGTGAAGGGAATACTCAATTGGGCTAGAATCATTAGTAATAACCTGGACAAGTAGTTGAGGAGGCTAGCCCCCATCAAGTTATTTCACATGAGTTCATATGTTATATATTCCTTAGTTAGAAGTTTTGAGTATACAGGACTACCACACAGAGGAGTTGTTGGGAGACATAAAAGTTTGTGATTCTTATGTTCAACTACATCATCCACCTAAGAAATGCTACAAGCTAGTCAATGATACCTTCACGATGTATATCACAAGGACATTGCAAGGAGGGATTCACCATTGACTGTCTTCGAAGGCACAACAATTCATGAAGAAGCATGGCACATGGTTCATTTAGTTTCCAAAATTCACATACATCAGAATCCATGGATGTCCTTCACCTCCCTATATGTTACCAAGGTATCCTACAAATAGGGTAATATTATTTGAGGTGACCAGATAGTTGGTAGCCTATGCTAGAGCATCAAGACATAGGCATGGAAATGGAATCCCTGTACCCATTCTACTAGGGAATTCAATTGATTTATGTCCTAATTATCAAGCCGCGGAGGATGCAGAGAAGGAGTTATCTCTATATTCATTCACATCCTTTGCCTCAAGGGAGAATTTTGACCCTCATGGTCGCATGGAAGAGATAGTTGGGAGGAAGCACAAACATGAGTTTCAAGTAGAGGACTTCTGGATGAATATTCAGGATGATATGGAGGTGAAAAGAAAGATGCATTCAGTTTATAGAGTAGCCAATCAAGCCCAGGGCAGTGGTAGATATCTCCAATCTTACTATGAGAAGGAGGATAAAGAGGTGAAGATATATTGGAACAAGCCTAAACTTGCAGAGCTAAGAGCATTGATGGATCCTATTTTAACTTGAACTTGCAGATGGGTGGACGTACAACATCAAAAGTTGAAAGAGAAGAATGTATCTATGACATTCACCCTGGAGAGAAGAATGGAGAAGGGAGAAGCAAGTGTGAGTGATAATGATTCTCATTCCAAGGGATCAAAGAAAAAGGAAGGACTTGTGAAGAGATAACCTTCCAAGAAGAAGCAAAAAGTAAATCTCGATCGTCCACCGAGTACATCTTCTAGGCATGAAAAAGAAACAAGTCAAAGAGAAGATCAAAGACAAATAGTTTATGAGATTATTGAGTCTATGGAATCCATGGTGTATAATTATAAACAAGGTAAAGGAAAAACACCTCAGCATTCATCAAGTCAATTTCTCCAGGCTGGGGCTAATGAACAACAACAAGGAAGGAATGATGATGAAGCAACATCTCCCTTCAGAGAAGATAGACCTTTCCCTAAGGAAATAGAAGTGAGGGAAAGAAATTTTTTTATTCTAGATTGGCTAAAAGAAAGAGTGACAAGGGTAGTTGTGGTCAAAGAGGAAGAACAAGTGTTTGACTTGGAAAGTCTCATAGGAATTTCCCATGAAAAGATTGAAAAGAGGAAGGCCACAAAGATGTGAAAGGTAATTAGAGATGAAGCAAGATCCAAAAGGTACAAATAGCTACATGAGTGGTGGAAAAGTATGAGGATGAGATTCTAACATAGGAATATGATCTAGAGACATTTGATCTTGGTCCACTTACCTCCGAGTAGATCATGGAAGAAGCAACTGATTCAGTGAGAGCACTTAATGACAAACTCAAGGAAGAAATGGAAAAGAATAAGAAGCTAGAAAGAGAGCTCAATGCTTGGAAAAATTACTTTAGTCATCTTAGTGAGCCATTTAGACAACAAGATCCAACAATATCACCTTTGCATGCACTTCCTCCCGAATCGGTAAATAAGGTAGAAAAGATGAAGAACTTAGCCCAACTCATGAGTTCTTTGATTGATGAATCTTTCAAGCTAGACATTGAATTTGCAACAAGGATGATGAAGATAGTCCATCAGGCTATCCAGGTTCTTGAGATCATTCATAATCTATTGATAATTGTGGATGCATTCACTCACACTAGGGATGTTGTCATCCCGGTCTTGCATGTAATAAGAAGAACACCAAGACAAATTTTAGCACAAGAGAAGATAATTGATGGAGAAGCCCATAGCCTTCTGCAGTGGTCAAATTTTCTCCAGATGAAGGAAGTTATTTTCAAAAACATCAATACCAGATGTAGCCAAGTTGAAGACACCATCCACCCTATTCAAGACAAGGTGTTTGATATATTGTGTATGATCCTTGACAGAAGGATTGAGATTGAGATAGATGTGGATGTCCAAGAGTTGGAAGAGAGGACCAAGATCATTTTTTGCAAGGAAGAGAACATGGTCACAGAGGAGCAGCGAGGTCAGATGTATGCTACTATGTTCCTGATCGAGAAAACGAAAGAGCCAGAGCTTGGATGGGAGATGACCCTTCTCACAGCTTTTGATCAAGTCCTCCACTTGGAAGAATGAATGAAGAATGTTCATGAGATTCCTATTGTTGAAACTGAGTAAATTACGTCCAGATTCATTGAATATGCTAGAAAGGAGCATAGGAAAGGGAACAAAGTTCTTGATGAAAAGTTGTTATTAAATGATGTGGCAACTTTATTCCCATTGGGCTATGTTTCCTCTTTATTTGTGCCATTTCCTATTGGATATGGATTGATAATATTTATCTAAATGGGGACTTTTTTGTAACAAACCCTAATTAGGGTTTAGGTGTCAAAATATTAGCCATTGATCTTCTTTTGATCCAAGGTCATTCATTGTATTTGAGAGTGCTATATAAGCCCTCATTCATTTCCTTTTAAAGAAGAGAGAGTTAGAATCAGAAAAGAGAAATAAGTTTAATATTGTCAACAGTAGAAATAAGTAGTGAAGAAAGAAAGTTGAACAATTGTTGTTTATTTGGTTATGAGATCAATGAAATATTGAAGTTATGGTGTTTATTGCAATCCTTGTGGCCATTTTCATGGTTGTTCATTTTCTTGAATCACTCTTAGTAGAGATAACATTTAAGTTTTAAGATTGAAGGATGAATGTTGTACTTGATCTTTGGTAAAACTTAGAATCCAAACCACTAGCTCCTTATTGATTGTGAGTATGCCCTATGTGGTCAACTGGAGACATTAAGATTGTTTGAGAGTTCAATCATTGTTGGAGGTACTGATATGTATCTTATTGATAGTATCTATCCCATTGATGATTTGAAAATAATTGAATCCCCTTAGAATATCGCACCAATTCCAGTGGAGTTGTAATCTTTTGGCAATAGTGAAATTGGTAGAGTTTTATCAAGACCAGTCCCCATTGAGTTGTTCTTAGGATTAGTTTAAGTATCACCTCCTTAAAACCTTTACCTTTTGAACTTTTTTGAAACATCAGTTAGTATTAGGAGAATCCAGTTTCCTCTTTGAAAAGTAGTTGTAGGAACAAGCTTTCTCTGAAAGTATGTAAGGCCCCTTGTAAACAACAAACACAACAACCACTGGTGCTTATCCATAAGTAGAGATACTACATAACAAAACCTTGAAGTTCCTCCGATTGATCCTTCTATGATATCTTCAGCATTTGGGAACTTTACTCAAGAGAGGATAAGATACCTCTGGGTATTTTATTCTATGTTTGGTCATGTACAAAAGACACAGCAACAAAATTGGCACTAGAAGGAGGGCTACCTACTTTTCTATACAAAAATTTGATCATGAAGAGGAACAATACTATCTAGAAAATCTTGCCTTACAAGAAATTCAGCAAAATTTGAGATGAACATGTATCACTATGGTGTTGCCACATAGAAGACAGAATGAGGTAGTACAACCTAATTTGGAAATAGGCAACATTCAAGGGGACAATATTTCTAGATTGAATAACCTGGCATGGAATCTGAGGAGAAGTGAAGTTGAGTATACTAGAGTCAGAATTATTTTGGAACAAGAAGCAGACAGAGCTAAAGAACATCAAAGAGCTACCACCAGGGAATTTCATAACCAAAGAAACCTGCAGTAATCCCTAGAAACAAGATCTTCACATTGGATCGTATTGATTATTTCTTGCCTGAAAAACACCAAAGGATATTGAGATCTACACATGGCGAAAAAAATATGACCAAACTTCAGTTCACTTCAAGATCGAAGCAGGCTAAGAGAGAAAATACTCCAAGGGAACCTAAATCAAGATTAGAAGGTGCTTCTTCTTCAAGAACAAGTACAAACAGTAATTTAGGCAAGTATCTAGGCAATTTGTCATCCAGTAAGCTAGGTCGGTTTGTCAAGTTCTCAACCAAGTTTCCAACCTTCGGGAAGCACAATGGCTCACAATGCTCCTCCTCCTCTACCTCCTCCTACTCATGCACTCAATGGCGCTACATGGGTGATCGATAATCCATCACCATTAGAATTTTCAATATATCACGATATGCCTAAGAATCCTGAGAATTTTTGTCCTAAATTCAATGCCAATGATTTTAATTGTACTGCGGAAGATCATATCAAAATGTTCGAAGACCTTCTTCACAATAGGCGAGTTGAATACATTGATGTAGGTTATAGGCTTTTTCCCTATTCATTAGGAGAAGAAGCATACTTCTGGTTCATTCACCTACCTACAGGGTCGATTAGGACATGTGATGCAATGAAAGATACATTTATTGCAAAATTTGGCATTCCAACTACACCAGCTGAGTTATATAAACAATTTGTTGAGATCCGAAGGAGAGAACATGAGTCGATCACTTCTTTCAATAATAGGTTCCATAGATCTTACATAATGTTGTGACATCCATATCTCATTGCTGACCCAAGGGAGATTTATTATGGAGCCTTAGATTATCTCATTGCCATGTTCATGAGAACCTATCCTGTCCCAAATGATTTAAACATAGCATATGCAAAAGCTATTGAGGTCAGTAAGCACATGGGGCAAAATATTACTGGGCCGCTACTTCATATGGGACCTACTACAACACTGAACCAAATTCAAGTAGTTAGTCTGGCATTGGCAAATCAAACCTAGTCATGAATCCTATTCTGCAAGAAACATATCTTGGTATACAGTCATCAAACCAGTTGATAATTCATCTCAGAGTTTCACTTTCATGAGCCTCACTAGGACAACTTGTGTACCTACAAAATGCAACAAACTCTTCAAGAACACAAGAAGAAAAGGATGAAACGAAAGAATTGATTAAACAAGTCAAGAATTTATCAATGGAGGTGACTCACCTGAGGAATCAAAATAACCAACTACAAAGCATGCAAAGAATTAACCAAGGACAACAAGTGAACAATCAGAACTTTCAAGGGAACAATAATCAAGGTTTCAAAAACAACTTTCAAGGAAACAACAATCAAGGCTTCCAAAGGAGAACATGGAATACAACTCCTAATAATGGAAATGTGGTGATGCCACTAGACAACCCATCAAGTTCACAAAATCAAGAAAATCATCCTACTAGTAAAGTCTTTTTAGCAGAGGCAGCCTTATCCAACTGGTGTAGACTTCATAGTACAAACCAACATTCTAAATCACAATGTCCTGAATTCAAAATTGTAGCTGACATATTTCAGTAGGAGATGAATAGTAATGATGCACCCAAAAACCCTCCTACAGTAGGATATGAAATGGTCCCAACCACTCGGTATGACCAAGCCATGGTTTTGGAAAGCTACAAACATTTACCAAAAGGAGAGAACAACTAGGCTCAAAATGGAAAATTCCCACCAGAATCAGGTAATGGACCAATGGTACCTCCTGGTTCCTAGTTTCCACCTGCTTCAGCAAATGAACCTATTGAGGACTCATAATATTATTTCCCGCCCTTGAATAATAGTGTCTTGGTTGAAGGGATAAAAGAAGTATTCCACTAGTCTTTAGGAGGCGTAGGTCCGAGGGTATACAAAAGAAATCAAAGAAACCAAGAACCTTTGACAACATCCATTCCTCCAAACAATTTCTCTACTCCCCTAGATCCAAAGGCTAGTAATACTCCGGATTATCTGCAAGATGCACAAGAGTACAAATAAAAGAATTCTCTTCCTCCTCAAAGGGATGAAATAAAAAGACTTGCTAAGTTTGTGCTAGAAGAACTCAAAAAGGTTAAGATCAACTTGTCACTCTATGAGTTGCTAAAAGTGTCAGAAATTAAAGACACCATGATCAATAGCCTAAATGACTCAAGCGTAGTAAGGCCAAGTAGTTAGAATACTTCCAATGAAGTGGCCAACAATACCCAAGCCACCATCAATGTAATTCAAGATGAAGTTGATAACAAGCAATAGTTGGAGGAAGACAAATTTGTGGTCTAGACTGTAGCCTTAGTAGCCAAAAAGAAGGATAGGTTAGAAGGAAAAGTGTTACTTAAAAGAGGCGATGTTAAGAAAATTCAATCCACCATCAAAGAAAGCCTCACTTCAAGCCAGATCCTTCCTGAAAAATGGGTTGCTACTAAGAAGGATGTGATAAAGAAAGGGAAGTCTCCAAAGAAAATGGAAAATTCAAAAGAAGAAACCTCATAAAAGAGTGACAATCCAAAGATCAATGAAGTAAAGAATCAAGAACATGATGAGGAATCCTCAATTCTTTTCCAAGGAAAGGATGAGTCGGCCCCAATCCTACTATCAGTCAGAATCATTGGAAAATTATTGCACAATTGTTTATATGATTCGGGAGCTTCTAGTAATGTGATGCCCCTGGCCATCTGTCAAAAACTATGTATAACTCCTGCACCCACCAGAAGGAAGGTCACTCAGTTAGACAAGACAAAAGTTCCAGTCATGGGAGAATTGAACAATATCCACATGTAGTGAGCAGCAGACCCAAGAGTCCAAAATTTCATAGACATATCAGTCATGGATATACTTGACACATATGGTATGCTTCTGAGTAGAGATTGGTCATGAAAGTTGAATGGATATTTATCAACAGATTTTGCACATATGTGGCTACCCTGGAGAGGAGTTCCAAACCAAATAAAAATCGACAATACTCCAAGATTGAGACTCATGATAATTGAATATGCAGAAGATAATGAGGTCCTATTCTTAGAAACTGATTTGGGGACATACAAACCTAAAGTAGAAGAGGTCTTGATGATACAGGATCTACAAGAGAGAGCTAGTCAACAGGAGGTGATGGACTCTACATAAATTATCATGGAAAGTGATCAAGGGTTTGACCAAGATGACGATGGAATGTTTGAAAATTTTAGAAAAATTTGTCCACAAGAATGTACAACAGAGAATGCAACTTGGCAACTTAGCATCTGTTCGAGATCTTCTCCTCCCCAACTGGTGCAGGATACATAATGCCATCCATTTAGAATTATCTAATGCCATCCATTTAGAATTATCTTGTGCTATGTGCAAGACTCCATTAGAACAAGTATACAAGATGGTCCCACAGACATTGATTATAGAAGAAATTGAAAATCCAAAAGTTGAAAATTCCTCAGAAGATGAAACTCTATCCAACATGTCAGAGGAAGGCCAAGAGGTCCAAGAGTTAGAAGACCAGAAGAATCTAATGTGGACACTAAGGTTTGATGGATCTAAGTCCAAAGAAGGATTGGGAGCTGGCTTTGAATTGATCAGTCCATCAGGATAAACCTACCTCGCCACCCATAGGGTACAATTCCCATGCACTAACAATGTGGTCGAATATGAATCCTTGATTCATGGATTATTGCTAGCTATCAGAAAGAAGGCTAAAGTACTGCAGGTATATGGAGATTCAGAATTAGTAATAACAAAAATTAGGAGACAGTATGTGTACCATGACAAAAGGTTGACTAGATACCAAAATCAAGTTTGGGATCTCACTGAAAGTTTTGACACCTTCAATATTAAGTCCATATATAGACATCAGAATCAGGTGGATAATTCTCTTGCACATGCCGCTAGCTCTTTGGTTCCATTAGCTATGGAAGGATCGAAGAAGTTTATAGTGGAGCTGACCCCAATACCTTTAGTCCTGGACAACATCACCAAATTTTAGGTCTTTGAAGATGATAGGCACATATTGGATTTCTTGACCAACACAAAGGTCTTCTTAGCCCAAATCATTGATGAAGAGAAAGTGGAAGGAGCAGAACTGGATGCATAAGGAGTCTTGAATTTAAAAACAAACACTATCCTAAAGGGAATGGTGGAGTTAGAAATAAACTTTGATCCCGACAAATTGAGAGAGGTGAAAATCCATAGCATGGAAGCAAATGTCTGTGACACCATCAATGTTGGTGATGACAAATAAATTAAAAATGTATTCATTGGAAAGACTTGTACTTCACAAGAAAGAGATGGTATCTTGAAAAATGTTAGAGATTTCCTAGATGTCATTGCTTGGAGCTATGAGGACCTCAAAACTTTTGACACTACAATCATCACTCATACAATCCCTTTAAAACCAGGAAGAAAACCTTTCAGACAAAGACAAAGGCCGGTCAACCCCCTATTAGAACCATTGATATATCAAGAAGTCAAAAATTTGCTCTCAGCCAAAATCATTTTTCCAGTAAGACATTCAATGTTGGTTGCCAACCTAGTACCTGTCAGGAAAAACAATGGAGAGATCAAACTATGTGTTGACTTCAGGAATCTCAATTGAGCTTCAGTGAAGGATAATTATGCACTACCATCACTGGACGAAGTGTTGCAAATTGTCAATGGATCACAAATGATGTCATTTCTGGATGGATATTTAGGTTATAATCAAGTGTTGGTAGAACCTGAAGATCAATTGAAAACTGCTTTCACCACTAAGTGGGGAACATTTTCATATAAAATAATGCCTTTTGGACTCATCAATGTCGGGGCCACATTTCAGAGAGCTATGGATATTGCTTTCAGGGACATGATATGGAAATGCATCATCATATACATGGACGATATCACAGTTTTATCTAGGAAAAGGGAAGATCATGTGGATGATTTAAGAAAAGTTTTCCAAAGGTGTAGAAGATATGGTGTTTCCCTGAATCTTAAAAAATGCAGAGTGATAGAAGGAAAGTTGCTAGGGCATGTCATATCAGAGAAGGGCATTTCCATTGATCCTGAAAGAGTAAATGCTATATCAACCATCAACCTACCAGCCAGTAAGAAAGAACTTAAATCATTCTTTGGCAAGATTAATTTTGTCAGAAAATTTATCACAGGGTTTGCCGAGATAGTCTGACCATTGAATGAGATGTTGAAGAAGGATGCCAAAATAGAATGGACGACACCGGCAAGAAGAGGATTCAAGGAGATAAAGTCAACAATTGCAGAGGCTTGAGTATTGATGAGTCCTGACTACATGAAGCCCTTCTATCTATATTCATTTGCCTCTAAATATACTTGTGCAACTATCCTCACACAAAGGAGTGAAGAGAGAGACGAGAACCCGATTGCATTCATGAGCACCCCATTGAAGGATGCAGAACTCAGATACCGTAATATTGAAAAATAGGCCTATGCATTGGTCAAAGCCATTAAAAAATTTAGGCATTATCTCTTGAGGGCCAAAGTCCATGCAATTGTATCGGATGCAGCTGTGAAAACCCTCCTTATGCAAAATGAAGTAGGTGAAAGAAGAGGCAAGTGGGTCACCATTATTCAAGAATTTGATATTGAAATTCAGCCTATGAAACTTGTTCGAGGGAAAACCCTAGCTTAGACATTGGCAGTTGACAGGCCCGAATTAGTTCAGCAAGTATATGAATTGGATGATGTCACCCTGGATGAATGGTACATGGAAATTGTGACCTATTTGCTTAATCAGAAGTGCCCCGCTTATATGACACCTACTCAGAAGAGAGCATTGAGGTTAAAGTGTCACCATTATATGCTTCAAGGATCCGTCTTATATCATAGAAATCATGAAGGAGTATATTTAAGGTGTGTTGGCAGGGAAGAAGCAAAACAAATAATTGAACACTTTCACTCGAAGTTTGGTACAGGGCATGGTGCTACCCTGGCCACAACCCACCAAATTTTGAGAGCAGGATATTAATGGCCCACACTATTCAAGGATACATTTGATCATGTTAAGACTTGTCATACTTTCCAAGTCACCACTTTCAGAGAAAAGAATCCTCCCATGCCGCTTAATCCAGTGATCGAAGCAAGACCATTCACAAACTAGGGAATGGATTTTATTGGTGTCATCAACCCGTCATCCTCAGCACAACACATGTATATCATCACTGCAACTAACTATTGTACCAGATAGTCAAAGGATCAAGCTCTTAAGGTATGCACTACTAAGCCAGTGATTAAATTCCTTGAAGAAAACATTATTATGAGGTTTGGTTATCCTTATGCATTGGTTTGCGATAATGGCTCAACCTTCACATCATTAAGATTTTCAAATTGGACTTTTTAGTATGGTATAACCCTCAAATTTTCATCTAATTATTATCCTCAGAGTAATGGGTTAGCCGAATCGACAAACAAAAACCTGCTCATTATAATCAAGAAATTGCTAGAGAGAGGTCCAAGAGAATGGCATACCCAGCTAAGATTTGCCCTTGGGGCAGATTAGATCAGGACCAAGACCGTGTTAGGGATTTCACCTTACTTCCTAGTTTATGGTCAGGAAACATTATACCCAATGCAACTAAGAATCCCAACATTAAGGTTTATCCAATAATACATGGAGGACACTGACATTGTCCAAGCTCAACTAACACAACTATTGAAATTTGAAGAGAAAAGAGATCAAGCCTTAGAAAACTTTGCAAAACATCAGGGAATTGTCAAAAGATGGTTTGATAGACAAGAGAGAATCAAGAGGTTCAAGATCTCAGATCTTTTCTTATACTAGGATAAAGCCCATGAAAAAAAGGGAGAACATGATAAATTTGATAGACTATGGAAGGGCTCTTATCAGATCTCTGAGATTCTAGGAGAGAATGCATTCAAATTGAAAACCTTAACTAGGGAAGATGTCCTGTTACCTATTAATGGGAGGTATCTCAAGCATTATTTCTAGTCCTAAAGTTCAAAAGGTCTGCCTTTGTATATAGCTAGCTTAGGTTCTTTTGAGTTTGGTTTACTTGGGTTGGTGTGTGGTGTGTTTTGGGTTTTCCTTAGTCCTTGTTTTGGTCTTGGTTTAGCTGGTTTTGGCATCTTAGTTTGGTTAGTCTACTTGTGTTGAGGGGTATCCATTTGAAAAGGGCGATTTTGTTATGAAGCACTTTGACATCTCGCTGGATTGTCTATTTCATTTTCTCAATTGTGAAGTCTTTTAGGAACATGAAGAAATCTTTCTTAATGGAAGCTTGAGTCAAACTATATTTGTAGTGAAGTAAGATTGGCTTATTGGAGTGAGATATTAGTGTCCTTCAGTTATTATATTTTTTCACACTTATAATCTTTGAGTCATTATGGTTTTCAGGCTAAGCTGTGATTGGTGAAAAATCTAAAATCTAGCTTCAATGCCATCGTAATCCTCAAACCCTAGTGAGCTTCACTTCTTCAAGCCAAAGGAATTGACGGAATGAAAAAGCAATATTAAAAAAAAAAAAAAAAAATGATGATGAGAAAATGAAACAAAAAATCAAGAAGAAATGAAATGAAATGAATTATCAAAACTGGCTAATGGGAATATATGGATAAATCCATCAGGTCTATGGATGCCCAACTGGCAATGGAGCAATGTTTGTGAGATTGCAGCGATAACCTTGTCAGGACTATGGATGTCTAACTGACAGTGAGGCTCTATCCAGGATGCTTTTGAGGTTAAGATAAACTACGTAGCTAATCATAGGGAAACCCAAAGATCATTATTGCCTTGTCGAGGGGAATTAACTCTTTGCACACACATGGATAACTATGGACTTAGTACTCTATCTCAATATGAAAGTCCCTTCTTGTAAATTTTTTTAACTCCTTGGTTTATTGAGGGATATTCTCCAAGTATTCTTTAAAGATGGATTGATTCTCAAATGTTTGCAAAAATTATTAGTGGTGTTGCTAGATGTTGTGACCATTTCACACATTGCTCCATTAGGATGGGGACCCCCCATTTTTTCTTAGGTTTTCTCTCTACTTGCTAGGTTTGGAGTGAGTGAGTGGTCAGCTGGGCTGGGCAAATTAGGGTTTCTATCGAAGCTGAGTGAAGTCTGGATTTGGGAGGTCATAGGTTATCTGCCTTGACCCTAGGGTTGTCTTAGAAGAGGTTTTACCTTTTAGGAAGATTAAATATGAATAGATTGTTCTAAAAGGATGAAAGGTCTCAGTTCAAGGTAGGTCAGAGTGTTGGTTTTCATGCTAGAGTCCTTTTTTCTTCCAAGTCAGAGTCGGCAAGGATGAGTTTGTGGCCAAGGGGAGATTCAAGAGGCGATTTCAGGAATTGATGAGCAAATTCACTTGATGCTGATTGAAGAAGTCTTGGAAAGTTATATCCAAGGAAAGGAAAGGAGTTTTGAGGTGTAAAATGAGCCAAAACCATGAATTTCGCTCCTAACCCTTCCAAAGGGTCCAAGGCGAAATTCATATTCCTCTGCCCTATTCCTTGTCTTGACCAAGTTTGAAAATTTTACTGCAGGGTGTCAGGAGACTGGGATGCATTTTTCCTTAGGAAGAAGGTTTGAAGTGACAAAATGATTGAAGTTAACCTTGAAGAGGAAATTCTCTCCTGACCCTTCCGAAGGGTCCTGAGCGAAATCCTCATTTGACCCTCAATTTCGGCCTAACACATGGAGAATGATGGCAAGAAGACATAAGGGTGATAAAGAGAAGTGAATTTGACCAAGTTTGAAGTGAAAGGAATGAAATTGAGTGTGAAATCAACCCAATTGGATGATTTTCACTCCTGACCCTTCCAAAGGGTCAAGAGCGAAATTCTTTTAGGTCACCTTTTTCTCCTTGTTTGCACTGGAAACCTTGATTCCTTAGGCGTGGTAAGGGAAAATTTTCATATTCTAGCCCTAGAGAGTGATTGAAGATCTTGGAAAGATTGGATTTTTCCTAAGGCATGGATTTTTTCTCCTGACCCTTCCAAAGGGTCAACAGCGAAATCCACCTTTCCTCCACTTTGCTCAAGGATATGACTAAGATTGTTGACTTTTGAGGCATAATTGAGCAGGTTTGATGCATGTTTGCCTTAGAGAGGAGGTTTAGGACCTTGAAATGATGAAAATCAATTTGCAAGGAGAATTTTGCTCCTGACCTTTCGAAAGGGTCCAGAGAAAAATCCTCCATTTAACCTTCCTTTTGACCTTAAGACCTAGTTTGACCTTGCTTGGAGCTAGTTGGATGGTTGATTGTCTTGATTGCGATAGAAGGATGATTTAATTGATCAAGTCTGAGGGAGAATGAAATGAACCTAGATGAAAAACTAGCCAAGAATAGGGATTTCACTCCTGGCCCTTCCAAAGGGTCTAGAGTGAAAATTCCCTTAAACCTGAATTTATCACTTGTCATGGCCAAATTCCTAGCTTCTAAGGCATGTATGGAAGTGTTAGACATGTTTTTGCCTTAAGGAAATGACTAGAAGTGGAGGAAATGAAGGATTTTAGCCAAAGTTAGGACCAAGATGGAGATGCAAGGAGAGTAGTATATGTTTTCCCCCTAGAGAAGATTGAAGAAGGAAAGATGAGTAATCAAGCCCAAAACATGATTTTCACTCCTGACCCTTCCAAAGGGTCTAGAGCGAAAATCTACCTAGCCCTCATTTTATTCCATGTTTGATCAAATTTTAATATCCAAGGCATGTTGAAAGGAATAATGGACATGTTATTTCCTTAGGAAATGTTTGAAACATAGAAAAAAAGGGTGGAGATTTTGTCCTAGAAATGGAAATTCGCTCCTGACACTTCCAAAGGGTCCAGGGTGAAATTTCACTAAAACCACCTTTTTTCCCAATTTTATGCCGAGGCAAGTATGGATCAAGATGAATTGAGATGGGAGAGGTCCTTAGGAATGAATTAAAGTTTCTAAGAAATCATTGAATCTGAAGGAATTGAGAAAAACCTGGATTTTCACTCTTGACCCTTCCTAAGTGTCTAGAGCGAAAATTCTACATCACCTATTTTCCTTGCAAGTCAAGTCAAAATTTGGGTTTTTATACCCTGGATGAGTGTGAAGAAGTGTTTTATTTCCTCTTGGATTTGATTGAGGTTGAAAGGATGGAGTAATAAGCTAAAAACAAGATTTTTGCTCCTAACCCTTCTAGAAGGTCCAGAGCGAAAAACCCTAAAACCATCTTTTTCTCCAAAATTTGTGTGAAGTTAGGCCTAGGCTTAGGTGAGAAAATCTCTTTGGATTTCCCTTGAATGATTTTTTATCATCAAAAATGCAAATTTTGAGCTAAAACAAGAATTTCGCTCCTGACCCTTCTAAAGGGTCCAGAGTGAAAGTCTAGATAGGTCATGTCCCTAGCTAGATTTTTGAGCAAATTTTCCTTTTCAAAGCTTGTGAGGATCAAACAAATGTTGCCAAGTTGAGAAGTGGATTCAAAATGAGTGAGTCTAGAGGAAACAAAGTGAAGAGAATGGAATTGAGTGTGGATAAGCAAGCAAAAGGTGAATTTTGCTCCTGACCCTACCAAAGGGTCCTGAGCGAAATTTTTTAAATCCACTATTTCCTCCTTGTGTCAAGTCTGGATTTTGATTCCTAGAGTGTGGTTGAGATTGGAGTGAGGTTATTTAAGCCTTGCAAGATGATTTGAAGTGAAGGAGATGGAAAATTAAGCCTAAAAGGTGAATTTTGGTCCTGACCCTTCCAATGGGTCCAGAGCGAAATTCAAAAAATGTCTTGTTTTCATAGAGATAGTGTTGAGCCAAGTCAATGATCAAGGTGAATGGACATTAGAGATTTCCTTAGAAGATATTGTCAATGAAGCAAAGGTGAGTTTTGACCTAAAGAAGGAATTCTTCTCTTGACCCTTCGAAAGGTTCCAGAGTGAAATTCTCATCATCACCTAATTTGCCCATGTTAGAAGCTAAAAAGATGGATCCTTAGGCTTTGTTAAACTAAAGCTAGCATATGCTCACCTTTAAGAGAATTTTTGGTTTAAAAAAATAAGGCAATTGAGACAAAATCAAGGAAATTGCTCCTGACCCTTCCAAATGGTCTAGGGCAAAATCCTTGGAGATGGCTATTTTTTTACCTTGTCTGGGCTAAGACAAAGGCAAGTTGCAAAGAAGTGATGACAAGAGCATAAAGTAGTGATAAATCAAGGTTGGGAAAATGTTGATTAATGAAGTAAATATGAGCCTAGGTAAGAGATTCAAGAAAAACTCCTTAGGGTGATTTAAGCCTTCCTCATAGCATGAGCATTCTAGTGCCTATGAAGAGAATGTACCTTCATTAAACATTAAAAAAAAACTCTAGCATCTTCTAGGCTTACCTATATCTTCTCAGTAAATTGATAATCAAACCTCATTTATGGGAGTAAGACAAATTCGCATTGATATAGGCATTTATAAAATTGATTAATTAATTTCTTCTAAGTCTTAAAATAAAAAATTTCATACTTTAGTGCTCAATATTTTTTTTTTGTGTTTATCACCAAGTTTGCCAGCATGTAGGAGGTTTTATTTTATTTTATTCACACATTTATCAAGCTAGCCTAGTGGTGAAATGATGGGAGCACCCTCTAAAGGAGAGGTGTGTTTTGAATTTTTTAAATCATTCATTCATTTTCTCCTATGCGAATTTGGAAGAGCAGAACTAGAGGTGCGGATTCTAGCAGACTTAGGCGAATTTATTGATTGAAGAAAACTGGTTGAGAGCTAGTTGAAGGCTGATTGGAGATGAATTTCTTACTTGAAGGCTGATCGAAGGTTGGCTGGAAGTTGATTGAAGGTTAAGTTATCAAAAGGGAGGACCTAAAATTCAGATCAAAGACCTTTCATCCAACAAATCTTCATTTTCCTTTATCCATTTTTCAAGGTTGATAGCTAAAAAACCAAGGAAAAGGTATGTGCAATCAGATTTTTGAAGGCATATTGAAGATTACATTTGATTTTCTATATCAATCCTTCATAAGGTTAAGTCTTGCATAATTTGATTTAATTCATAAGTAATATTAATTTGAAAATTCATAATTCTAAGGATTTATCACATTATTTTCAAATTGTAATCTATCTATTTCCTTGAAAGGTCTTAAATATCCTACCTTAAGATATCATGCTCAAACCTAACTTAAGCCTTTTGTGTAGGTATCGAATGACGACCCTCAAGGCCAGTGGATCCACTATGCAACAAGCTCTCATCAAATGAGATCAAAAGAATGATGACTTGGAGACTAGGATCATGTCTAAGTGGAGCAATATCATAGACACTAATCTAGGAAACTTCAATGTGAAGAAGTTTTGAGAAGCGCCCTACATTGGCAAGCTATTGCCTATTGCCAAGAGGATAATTGATAGTGGAATCATCAAGGCCACAAGCTTCCCCCCTGTAGTCAAATGTCATGAGTTGATGATTGAATGTGCCTGGCACTATGATTCACATTCAAGGACGATCGTAGTCGAGGATGGAACTGTCCTATCCTACCTTTTAGAGGAAGCTATAAGTGAAGCTTTTCATCTACCAGATCCGAGAGACGTGATCTACAAGAGCTTGGAAGGAGCTAGGTCTATCTACGATGATGATCCTGATACCTATCTGAACTTCATCAACAAGAATTGGTTACTAAAGAGTAAACCTCTCTTGAACAAAATACCTAATACGCCACACATAATTTATTTCCAAGAAGAATTCAAGGACTTGATAACCATGGTCAATCGGGTTATTGGTGCCTCTCAAGCCTTCTTCGACAAGTGGATGTTCTTCTTCATACAAGTGATTGTCCAAGGGAAAGGAATGCTCAATTGGGCTAGAATCTTTAGTAATAACCTAGACATGCAGCTGAGGAGGCTAGCCCCTACCAAGTTATTTCACATGAGTTCATAAGTTATATATTCGTTAGTCAGAAGTTTTGAGTATGCAGGGCTACCACACAGAGGAGTTATTGGGAGAAATAAGAGTTTGTGATTCTTATGTTTAACTACATCATCCACCTAAGAATTGCTACAAGCTAGTTAATGATACCTTCACGATGTATATTACCATGACATTGCAAGGAGGGATTCACCATCGGCTATCTCTAGACACACAATAATTCATGAAGAAACATGGCGCATGGTTCATTCAGTTTCCAAAATTCACATACATAAGAATCCATGGATGTCCTTCACCTCCCTATATGTTTCCAAGGTATCCTACAGATAGGATAATATTACTTGAGGTGACTAGACAGTTGGCAGCCTATGCTAGAGCATCAAGACATAAGCATGGAAATGGAATCCCTGTACCCATTCTGCTAGGGAATTCAATTGAAGTATGTCCTAATTCTCAAGCCACGGAGGATGCAGAGAAGGAGTTATCTCTATATTTGTTCACATCCTTTGCCTCAAGGGAGAATCTCAACCCTCATAGTCACATGGAAGAGACAGTTGGGAGGAAGCACAAACATGAGTTTCAAGTAGAGGACTTCTGGATGAATATTCAGGATGATATGGAGGTGAAAAGATAGATGCATTCCAGATTACCCTTGGATCTCATCAGGAAATGTAAGGTTTATAGAGTAGCCAATCAAGCCCAGGACAGTGGTAGATATCTCCAATATTCCGATGAGAAGGAGGATAAAGAGGTGAAGATAGATTGGAATGAGCCCAAAGTTGCAGACCTAAGAGCATTGATGGATCCCATTTTAACTTGCGCTCGAAGATGGTTGGACATACAACATCAAAAGTTGAAAGAGCATAATGTATCTATGACATTCACTCTGGAAACAAGAACAAAGTAAGGAGAAGCAAGTGTGAGTGAGAATGCTTCTCATTCCAAGGGATCGAAGAGAGAGGAAGGACCTAAGAAGAGAGAACCTTGCAAGAAGAAGAAAAAAGTAAATCCTGATCATCCACCGAGTACGTCTTCTAGGCACGAAAAAGAAACAAGTCAAAGAGAAGATCAAAGATAGATAGTGTATGAGATTGATGAGTCTATAGAATCCATGGCGTAGAATGATAAACAAGGTAAAGGACAAACACCTCAACATTCATCAAGTCAATCTCTCCAGGTTGGGGCTAATGAACAACAAGAAGGAAGGAATGATGATGAAGCAACATCTCCCTTTAGAGAAGAGAGACATTTGCCTAAGGAAATACAAGTGAGGGAAAGAAAATATTCTATTCCAAATTGGCTAAAAGAAAGACTGACAAGGGTAGTTGTGGTCGAAGAGGAAGAACAAGTGTTCGACTTGGAAAGTCTCATAGGAAGTTCCCATGAAGAGATCAAAAAGAGGAAGGACACAAAGATGTCAAAGGTAATTAGAGATGAAGCATGATCCATAAAGGTACAGATAGCTACACGAGTGGTAGACAAGTATGAGGATGAGATTATAGAAAAGGAATATAATCTAGAGACATTTGATCTTGGTCCACTTACCTCCGAGCAAGCCATGGAAGAAGCAACTGATTCAGTGAGAGCACTTAATGACAAACTCAAGGAAGAAATGGAAAAGAATAAGAAGCTAGAAAGAGAGGTTAGTGCTTGGAGAATTTACTTTAGTCATCTTAGTGAGCCATTGAGATGACAAGATCCATCAATATCACCTTTGCACGCATGTCCTCCCAAATCAGTAAATGAGGCAAAAAAGATGAAGAACTTAGCCCAACTCATGAGTTCTTGGGTTTATGAATCTTACAAGGTAGCCATTTAATTTGCAACAAGGATGATGAAGATAGTCCATCGAGCTATCCAGGTTCTTGAGATCATTCATAATCTATTGAGAACTGTGGATGCATTCACTCACACTAGGGATGTTTTAATCCTGGTCTTCCAAGTAATAAGAAGAACACCAAGATATATTTTAGCACAAGAGAAGATAATGGATGGAGAATCCCATAGCCTTCTGTAGTGGTCAACTTTGCTCCAGATGAAGGAAGTTCTTTTCGAAGACATCAATACCAGATGCAGTTGAGTTGAAGACACCATCCACCCTATTCAAGACAAGGTGTTTGATATATTGTGTATGATCCTTGACAAAAGGATTGATATTGAGACAGATGTGGATGTCCAAGAGTTGGAAGACAAGATCAAGATCATTTTTTGCAAGGAAGAGAACATGGTCACATAGGAGTAGCAAGGTCAGATGTATTCTACTATATTCCTGATTGAGAAAATGAAAGAGCTAGAGCCTAGATGGGAGATGACCCTTCTCATAGATTTTGATCAAGTCCTCCACTTGGAAGAATGAATGAAGAATCTTCATGAGATTCCCATTGTTGAAATTGAGGGAGTTACGTCCAGTTTCATTGAATATGCTAGAAAGGAGCATAGGAAAGGGAACAGAGTTCTTGATGAAAAGTTGTTATTAAATGATGTGGCAACTTTATTCCCATTGGGCTATGTTTCCTCTTTATTTGTGCCAATTCCTATTGGATATGGACTGATAATATTTATCTAAATGGGGACTTTTTTGTAACAAACCCTAATTAGGGTTTAGGTGTCAAAATCTTAGCCATTTATCTTCTTTTGATCCGGGTTGTTCATTGTATTTGAGAGTGCTATATAAGCCCTCATTCATTTCATTTTAAAGAAGAGAGAGTTAGAATCAGAAAAGAGAAATAAGTTTAATATTGTCAGCAGTAGAAATAAGTAGTGAAGAAAGAAAGTTGAACAATTGTTGTTTATTTGGTTATGAGATCAATGAAATATTGAAGTTATGGTGTTTTACTGCAATCCTTGTGGCCATTTTCATGGTTGTTCATCTTCTTGAATCACTCTTAGTAGAGATAACATTTAAGTTTTAAGATTGAAGGACAAATGTTGTACTTAATCTTTGGTAAAACTCAGAATCCAAACCACTAGCTCCTTACTGATTGTGAGTATGCCCTGTGTGGTCAACTAGAGACATTAAGATTGTTTGAGAGTTAAATCATTGTTGGAGGTATTGATATGTATCTTAATGATAGTATCTATCCCATTGATGATTTGAAAATCATTGAATCCCCTTAGAAGATAGCACCATTCCATTGGAGTTGTAATCTTTTGGCAATACTAAAATTGGTAGAGTTTTATCAAGACCAATCCTCATTAAGTCATTCTTAGGATTAGTTTAAGTATAACCCCCTTAAAACCTTTATCTTTTGATCTTTTTGAAACATCAGTTAGTATTAGGAGAATCTAGTTTCCTCTTTGAAAAGTAGTTGCACGAACCAACTTTCTCTAAAAGTACGTAAGCCCCCTTGTAAAACAACAAACACAACTACCACTGGTGCTTATCCATGAGTAGAGATCCTACATAACAGATTCTTGAAGTTTCTCCGATTGATGCTTCTGCGATATCTTCAGCATTTAGAAACTTTACTGTAGAGAGGATAAGATACCTCTGGGTATTTTATTCTATGTTTGTTCGTGTACAAAAGACACATCAACAAGTATACATGCCAAAACTTACACATGGATCACCACTTTGAGCTACCATTTGATGGAATGAGATATTTTTTAAGACAAAGCTCTCTTTAGAATATATTAGGATTGTAACTCTTTAGACTATTTGTAATACCGTGTTGCTGAAACAATTCTTTGAAAATGTTATCAGCTATTATCCTCTATTATCAACATATGGATTCATAACTAAATTCAACTTTTAAGAAGCCGAATCTTCCTTTGTAACATGAAGGTTGGACTTTCTATTTGTTAGTTTGGCTATCTCGAAAGTCATCCAAATAGTTTTACTCTCATCTTGGTGGTCATTTTAAAAAATGTCCCTGCTATTAAAACTAACATTAATCAGCACCAGGGGCACCTCCAAAATATATCGAGCCTTAGACACATCACCATTATTAGCTTGTTTGGTAAACAAACATGTTATACTAATTTAAAACATTGAACAACTCATGCCAATGTTATTGGATTATTAAACTCGCTTAATTTTGAACTCACACACTCTAAACTTGCATCTGTTTAATCTAGTGAATCTCTAAACTCTAAATTTGAACCTCTGAAATTGAACCTACGAACTCATTGAACTTTGAACTTTGAACTTTGAACTTTGAACTTTGAACTTTGAACTTTGAACTTTGAACCTTAACCTTGAACTTCAACTTTGAAAAGGTTCAATAGTTCAAGTTCAATGACAATTGTTACAAAGACCTTTAACCCTTTTAAAAAGAAGGTCGTGATACAACATACTCTTCTTGAACTTGAACCTTGAACTTGGATGATATTCAAGTGAGAGTTTCAGTTCAAGAAGAACTTGAACAAAACAAAAACCAAGACTTACAGAAGCCAAGACTAAATAAAACACTCCTTTTTTTTTTAATAATGTGAGAACAAAATACCTCAGGAAAATGAGGATGGTAACAAAATGTACTATCAAATTAATGAATTAAAAAACCAATATTTTCTATAGTTTTAGAAGGCATATCTCTTGAAAAATATTTCTCACAAATTTCTAAGGTCATTTACTTAGGAGAGCCATGTTAGTGAGTTTTCAAATTGTGAACAACAAAAAAGAAATACTTGGTTAAACCCGTTTGAGGCTATTTATAAAGAAAAGAATGAAAATGATTGCAATAATGTGACGGAATGAGATATTTCCTGTGAAAGAGACGAAGCTAAGGTACTTAAAGAAACAAAAACCGTAATAGAGTGCTTGCATAGCTAACCTTCTTTATTATTATCATTATTATTTTTAATAAATTTGATATTGTATTTAAGAATTGTGCACTTTTAAGAAAATAAATAAAATAAGAAGTGAATAATTTTATGTATTAGTTAAGTTTTGATTTCTAAAATTGGAGTTCCAAAAAATAATTTTAAATAGATTATAATTTTGTATTAGTTCCAAATGTGATATTTCCACTTTGTCGAGAGATAGGAGGTTGGCTAGATTGGCCAAACTCATTGTGATGGCTTAAATTGCTACCACTCTTAGTTAATACCTCTCAAGAAAAAAATTGAAGCCCAATCTAAAGAATCCACTTTCAATGAAGAAGTTGGAGAAGACATTGAGAAAAACCTCAAAGAGGCACTCAATTTAATCCCTAAATACTCATTTTCACATTTACCTCGGACCTATGAAAATAATTCTCAAGGATCTTTGGACGGGTCGAATATATTTAAGGGCTACAATGTGGAGGATAAAGAGGAAGTAGATAATTAAGGAGCAACTAAAGAGGGAAATTCCTTAGAATTGGAAGGTACTTGCAGTAGAATTATATGACCTTGGAGTCCATGAGGAGAATCTATAGATTCCACAAACCTAAATCAGTTGCGAAAATAATAGGGAGTGGATTGTGTGTCTAGAGAAATCCATTGAAAAACTTATTAAGATTAACAACAATATGATGTGAAAGTCCGCCATTTGCATGGTAAATTAAGGAAGAGAAATTGAAAAGAAGAAGAAGAAAAATGAGTTAAAGCATAGAGGTGTTGCCAAAAGTAAAGGAGAGAATATTATTGCTTCATCTACCTAGGAGAACACATTGGATGGGATGGTAGATGATTGGGACTACATCTCTTAGCATCTTGATGTTTCTTGTGTTACTCTATTTTTTTATGTTGTTGATCTTAAATTGTTGTCTCTAAACCTTTATTTTAGTATTTTTTGTATGTATTAGTTATAAACATGCTTGTTATGTGATTCTATTAGCGTGATCTCAAAAGTTTTTAGATGGTTGTTTTATTTTGCATCGTAATGAATTGGGACCCTTCCCTACTTATCTAAGGAAAAATACCACCATATTTAAATGAACAACTTATTTTATAAATGACAAATGTATCATTTATAAATCAAATAAAGAAAAACCGATAACTACAAATAGTTTTTCAATCCCTAATTAAAGGAGGGGAAAGGTAGTATTTTAGAAGAGCATAGATTTTAATACTGTCTTCCAAATTTAATTTGTACTATATGTTAAGACACCAATACCAAACAAAAATGCATTTTACGTCAAAAACAACCTTTTAAATAAGGTCCCTATATATTGAATTTAGTTCTCAAAAATAAATGGTCATGGTTTGAAGCTTCTCACTTTAATTCAAACAAGAGTGTTGCAAACAAGTAACAGTTGTCATACATCCATGTTAACAGGTATAAACAATCATCCCAAGGACACATGGTAGTGTTAAATTTACTTTTTTATCAAACACTTCCTGAGCCATGAAATAGAATAATGATTTACATCACAATAGGTATATTTTCTATTTGTTTTATATTAAAACAAAATCGATTTTGTGAACCACACATCTAGAAAGAAAGCTTGATGAGAAATGCAAGACATATTAGAAGTTAGGTAGAAAGATAAGAAGGGAGTGGTTGGTGAAACCAGGATATTGGGTATTGTTAATACCAAATTTGTATTTGGGTTGTTCCATTACAAATTCAAAGTACACAGATGGGGTTTGGTTTAAGAGACAACAACTCAAGTGTGTTCATAGTGGAAATCATAATGAATGGTAAACAGGTAGAGGAAGCTAGATAGAGGAAAGAGGCGTGCATTCTTACAGTGCCCATAGCCATAGCAGGCGAATTCACCAATTTCTACTATCCCACCATGGTGTCCATTGGCCTTTGTTATCCTTATTTAGCCAAGAATGAGAGCTCTCTAACTCGGGTAGAAAAGGAGCACGAGAAGCAACTTTGGGGAATGAAATCAAACAAGTTACCCACTAGAAGATTTTGCAGCTTTTGGAAAATGGTTTATTCATTATCTTTGTGTTATATGTTGATGATATGCTTGTAACAAGTAAAAGCATGGCTGAAATCAATAGTTTAAAGTATTGGTTGGCTAGGACATTTGATATAAATAATCTAGGAGTAGCAAACAAATTTTGGCCATAGAGATACACAGAGATAGGGAACATGGTAAGGTTTCATTATCATAGAAAAAATATGTGGAGAAGATCCTCATAAGATTCGATCTGCAAGATGTGAAACCTATAAATATTGCTTTGGCTTCCCATTTTAAGCTTTCTTCAAGTTTATGTCCTAGTATTAAGGAAGAAAAGAATTATATGTCTCATGTATCGTATCCTAATGTAGTAGGAAGTTTGATGTATGCAATGGTATGTACAAGACCAAATATTTCACATGTAGTTGGTGTTGTTAGTAGATATATGCCAAATCCAGGTAAAGATAATTGGGAAGCAGTGAAAGGGGTGCTTCGGTATCTCTAAGACACAAGTGATTATTGTATCACCTATGATGGTTTTAGCCGTTTAGTGTGTGGTTATGTCGATTCTAATTTTGTAGGTGATTTGGACAAAAGGATATCTACATCAGGTTATGTCTTTACTTTTGTAGGTGGAGTTGTTTGTTGGATGCCAAAGCTTCAAGAAACAGTTTCTTTATCTGCAATTGAGGAAGAGTATATGGTTTTGTCTTATGCATGTAAAGAAGTAATTCGGTTGAAGGTTTTTTGGGGTGAGCTTGAAAAAGTGCAGGACAAAGTGATTGTATTTTAAGATATTCAAAGTGTTATTCATTTGGCTAAAAAATCTAGCTTATCATAGTAGAATCAAGCATATTGAAATTAAGTACCATTGTGTAAGGAAGGTTATTGATGGAGGTGGAGTAATCCTTGATAAAGTTCATACACCAAGAAACTGTGCAGACATGTTTACTAAACTAGTACTGGTAGAGAAGTTGAAATGGACTATGGCTTCTCGTAGCTTGCAAAAGGGGTGATGGTGGTTTCAGGTTGGTATTAGGTTAAATTTTGTCAAGGTGGAGATTGTTAGATAATGCCAACAATTAGAAACATGAAATAATCGAAATGAGAAATTCCTAATTTCATCTCTACTTCAGAATAGTATTTCTTTTTTGTGAGAAAGTTTCTACTTTCTTTTAAGGAGATTGTCTTTGTGAGAAAGTTATTGTTTTCTTTTAAAGAGTTTTTTCTTTGTGAGAAAGTTCCTACTTTTCTTTTAAGGATTCGAGTAGGATATTTCTATGTTGGTGGTGGTTGCATTTAGAAGAATTTCTATATATATCTATGAAGGCAACGATGATCTAATTGTTCTTGTTGTGTTTTGCAAATTCAAACTGCTAAAGAAGAGCAGCTATGAAGTTTGTAATTATTTTCTCGAGCAAGAAGAATACTGATACCTTTCTCCATGGATGCTTCCATGGCATTTTCTCAAGGTTTTACCACGTAAATTTGAGTCATGTGTGTTGTTTTGATGTTCATTTCTTTTCTTCAATATTTCTTTGCATCTTACTTGTTCTGCAATATTTATTTATCTAGGGCTTTTGCTTCCACTTGCACAACAAAATATTCATTAGGGTTTCTCCCATATGCAGCTAAGGAGGTGGGCTTGTATGCCATAGTTTATTAGTCCCACATTAGAGCTAAAACAATCTATTTTTCTATTCATATAGCCATGTACCCCATGTTTTACCGTTAAAGCATTTGTCGAGGCTTCCATCCTTGTGTGGTTGAAACTTTTTTTTAACAATTTTATCTTGGTGGATTTTATTTTTCTAGGTGGGTGGCAAATACATTGGCTAGAGTGGCATGTGTCATTGCATAATATCACTACCTCATCGCCATATCTAGGCCCTACCACAAGGATCAAGTTCTATTTATTTGTTTCTTAGCCCCATAGGTTATTTTAATTTGTTGAAAGTTTATATATTATGTGATGCATTTATCTTTGAGCACTTCTTACAAAATCATCATAGAAAAAATTGTGATTTTTTTCATCCACCTTTGATTATTTTGAAGAGGGGGAACTATGTTAAAAGGCAATATGGAATCATTACCCATCTTAGATGCCTAAATTTATTTCCATATTTGTATGACATTGTTGCTCGACCTAACATACGTAGTGAGTTATTTACCTAGAATTGCAAGAGAGGTCATGTATTAGGAGTCATTGCTATGCATATTCTTGATAACATCATGATTTCGGTTATTGATTTTGAGTGTGCTCATGCTCTTTGGACTTGCATTTTGGAGTTATGTGGGGATCCCAATTCTCATTCATTCTTCAAACATCTTCTTTCCAATTTTAGTGTGCCTATTCATTCTTTAGAGAATATATGGGCTATGATTGTGATTATATTAGAGAATTTGATATTTTGGCATCTCTTAAGACTTCGAATGAGGTTGAGGTTGCCTCCAAGTTTCTTGATTCTTCGTTAAAGATAGTTGCTCAACATTCACTTGTATTGAATCCTCATGTAGAGTCATTCAAAACATCCACCAATCCTAATGAATAGAATTATCATCATCTTTTAGAGTTGGCTAGAGGACACTATTTTAGTTTTTTAGATTTGCTGTTTGAGGATGGCTTCACTCTACGTATCTCAGAATTGGTTTTCAATCTTCTACTGTAGATTTGGAGGATTTGTGGGGTTCTGTCTCCTCTTTGATGAAAATCATTGCATTTTTGTTGTCATATCATCTTCATCTTTGGATCTAGCTCCATATTAGTTTCCACATAGTTCTAGATTGTCACTTTCTTCCTTGTTTGGGATTATGTCATTGATTTGATTGTGGCATCATAAAGTTTTATGGACAAGGACAAACTTGAGTAGTTTTCGAAGGCACCATCATACATTTGGATTCTACTTACTAAAATTTCCTATCCTAAATGGGAAGCATATTTGCATCTTTACATGGTTTTGTTTCTTCATAGAGGGAGACAATTTGTTTGCAAGCATTGGATCTTATTTTGTCTTCAAACACTTAGCATTCTTAAAGGTAATTATTCATTAGGGTGGGGCTACCTAGTCTATTTTTCTCCCTCCTATGGGAAGCTATTGATTGTTTTCTTTGATGAATGTAATTCTTAGGGGGTACTGTGGAGACCTCCATTCATCACTTCATTCATCACTACATGATTTGTATATTTCCTTTTGGAGAGTACTTTTGTCCCATGAAAGTTTCTCTATTTCTCCATTTGTAAGAGATCAGTTGCATTGAATATTATTTTTTTTACCCTCATGGGATATTTTAATTTGTTGGAAGCTTATATATTATTTGATGAGCATTTTTTGAAGAATCATCATAGTAAAAAATGGGATTTTCTTTTAATCCATCTTTGATTACTTAGAAGAGGGAGAACAATGTAAAATGGTGAGATGGAATAATTACCCATCTTATATGGTTAAATTTGTTGCCATATTTTTATGGGCTCGTTCCTCTACCTAGCATATCTAGTAGGTTATTTGCCTGGAATTGCAAGAGATACCATGTATTAGGATTCATTGCTATGCATGATCCTAATGGCATTGTGATATCGGTTATTGATTTTGAGTGTCCTCATGCTCTTTGGACTTACATTTGGGAGTTAAATGGAGATCTTGATTCTTAGCCATTCCTCAAAGATCCTCTTTTCAATTGCAATGTGCCTTTTCATCCTTCAGAGAATATACCCTACAATTGTGATACTATTACAAAATTTGATATTTTAGCATCTCTCAAGACTTTAGATGAGGTTGAGGTTGCTTCCAGGGTTGTCAATTCTTTGTCAGAGATAGTTGATCTTTCTTAACTTGTATTGACTCATCCAAAGTTATTCGAGACTTCTACAATTCTTGATTAGTAGGATTACCATCATCTTTCAGAGTTTGTTGGAGGACACATTTTAGTTTTTTAGATTTGCTGTTTGAGAATGGTTTAATTATAGGTATCTTAGACATAGTTTTTAGTCTTCTACTATAGATTTGGAGGGTACATTTGAGGGGCTCTTTCTCATCTTTGATAACAATGTCACATCATCTTGGTGTTTGGATCTTGATCCATATTAGTTTCCACATAGCTTCAGTTTGTCACTTTCTTCCTTGTTTGGGAATGTACCTGATTTGATTGTGGCATCATCATCTTTCATGGACACAAAGATACCTGAGTAGTTTTCAGAAACATCATCATACATTTTGATTATGCTTCCTAAAAAATTCCTATCATGAATGCGAAGCATATATACATCTATATATAGTTTTGTTTCTTCCTAATGGGAGACAATTTGTTTGTAAGGATTGGATCTTGTTTTGTCTTCAAACACGTATAAGTATTGTTGGTTATTATTCATTATGGTGGCGCTACCTAGTCTCATTTTTTCCCTCTGATTGGGGGGGCTATTGATTGTATTCTCGAGATGGATATCATTCTTGAGGGTATTGTAGAGACCTCCATTCATCACTGCATAACTTGCATCTTTCTTTTTGGAGATGAGTTTTGTCCCATGAAGTTTTCTCCTTTTCTCCATTTGTAAGAGATTAGTTGTACTACATTTTAAAATGAATAACTAAAATGGTCTAGTTGCTAGGACCCATCATCATATTATATTGGAAATTGTATTTTGACCGACAGTGATGTACTAAAAATATGCCGTTCTTCTGAAGCTAGAGATACATTATATATTTGTTTAAATGGCAAACCATAGTTATCAAACGACTTGTTTTAGTTTATACCTGATTTTTTCTGTTTACTGGAAAAATGGCATTGTCTTTGGCAAGCAGTTTCAATGTTTTCGTAGTAGAGATAGTTACGAAGGCGAAAAAGGCAGAGGAAGCGAGAGATAGGAAAGAGGCATGCATTCTTACAGTGCCGATAGCGGTTGTAGGCGAAAGCACCAAGTTCTACCATCCCACCATGGTGTCATTTGGACCTTATCATAATTACTCTCCCCAATATCATGGCAAGAAGGTCGAGGAGTCCCTCACGGAGAAAGCAAAGGAGCGGCGGAAGCAGCTTGATGGAATAGAATCGGACAAGCTGTTAGCCACAAAAAGATTTTGGAAGCTTACCGATGATCAACATCATAGAGGAAAGCTTTAGGCTATGGTAGAGGTATGTGATCGGAAGAAAGTAGTTGATAATAATGACAGATTTATCTCACATCCCGATAAAGAAATTTGCTCAGATGTGCTTTGTAGACGTGGCGTTTCTACTAGAATTTCTCAACACTTTTGTTATGGGTTTCAAGAGGATGGTAGCGGCGTCAGCGGTAACATTCTGCCAGTTTACAGTGGATGGGATGATGCCTCTGCTCAGGTAACTTCCAGTGATTCTGTTTTCTATGAACGCACACCATTTTGATGGATGTGATGAAACTGGAGAACCAACTACCAATGGCGGCTCTTGAAAAAGCCATGGAGGTAACCGGGAAAAGGGCCGTGTTGGAGGATTTGTTCCGCCATCTATGTTGCCATATTTCCCCTATAAAGTCCTAATCTCCATGGCCTTTTAAGAGCACTCTCAATTTGATAGGATGTAAACACCTCTAAGATTGTTTACGCCTTACGCTTGTCTCTACAGATTCCTGGCTTTCCTATAAGAAGGAACTAAAGCTGGCATCACCCAGTTCTGACTCCTCTGCTTCCGATTGTGACTTCAGATCCTCTGTGCTAAAGCTTTTGTATTGTCTTTTAAGTCCTTGTATTAGAAAAAAGGAAATTCCTGAGATAAGCGATGAAAGGTATCTTCCATACGGAGCATAGAAACTTAAAAAAGATGGATTAGTGTTCAAAGCAATGGATTATGGCGGGATCCATGATATGTCTTTCGACAAGCAGGCTGGCTCTCTGCTTCTTCCGGGAATTGATGTTGGAATATGGACAGAAACAATATTCAGAAATTTATTGGCATATGAGGCTTGCTATAAAAGTGGAAGCAGTGAGCTTTTAGAGATGAGTAGCGACGAAGATCAAAAAGTAGTAACTCGCTTCATCCTGTTTATGTCCCACTTGGTGGAAACAGAAAAAGATGCAGATGCTTTGAGAGAGGAGAAAATCATTCAGAACAATCTGGGTGACAGCAAAGAGGTGGCCAGGATGTGGAACGATATGAACAGTTCAAGATGGATACCTAAATGCAACCAATTTGATGAGATCACGAGGGAGCTGAAGGGTACATTGGTCAACATATTGAGTATATGAAGTCCAACCGGTCGTATGACTGTTCATCTTCTCAGACTTTTCACTTGATAGCTGAATATGATTGTATAAATAGATGAGTACAGGTCATGTAAATATTATAAATTAAATATTATAAACTAACAAAGAGACTTCCCTGCATTCCCATGGATGTAACCATTTATGGTGAACCACGTAATTCGCTGTGTAGTGTGTTTATTATGTTTGTGTATTTTCTGTTTTTCATTCTAGTTTACTTCATTATACATTTTTTTCTATGCTCGTTTAAAGTTACAATTGGTATCGGAGACAAGTTGGCTTGAGCAGAGATGGAGGAAGAAGAGGATAACGCTGATTTTGTTATTGAAGAATTTATTGACACTATGGATTCGGCTGAAGAGGAGGATGCTGAAGCAAGTAAGGATGAAGTTGAGGAAGTTGAGACCAAGTCTCAGGAGGATTACCAAGAAGAAAAAATTGTGAGGCTGAAGGAAGAAAATCTCTTACTCACAGATCGACTGATTTGTATGGATCAGAAGTTGGAGGTTTTGTGTCGTATAATGAATGTTTAAAAAGACAACTTTGACAGAGAGTGGGAGTTTTGTGAAGAGACCTTATTTCAAGAAGAGGAAAGTGATAGGAAACTCCTAACAGAGGACTCTTTCCTCATAAAAATGCAATTCTTCTTGATAGAAAAGTTTTTCCATTGTGAAAGGAAACCACAAGAGGATTCAGGGTACCTGGCAACTAAAGATCCCAGGAGCACAGGGATTTCAGAGCTCAAAGAGGCCGAAGAGAGCCTCTGGCCCAATGCTACATAGGATCTAGAATACTTTGGAAAGGCTAAGGATAAGGTCTTTTAGAAAATTGGATTTCAAAATGAAAAAGAGTGGTGATTTATTGTTGCAGATTGCAGAAGTGGAGGCAGAATGGAATGCATTGATTGCACTCTTCTCTTCCACACCTTCAAACCTAGGAGTTGGGCATCATTGCGGTGTAAATGAAGGGCGTTGCAACGAGCAAGCATCAAGGTTTTATAGGAAGTTGTTACACGATACCTTGGCGGAGGAGCTACAGAGGATACTTGAGGAAGGGCGAAGGGACTACAGTGAACGAGAATGGGTGAAAGATGATGAAGAATGTGCACCTGATTTTGCAGGTAGTTCACAAGCTTCTACAATAAATACAAATAACTCATTTGACATGGAGCACGTTGGTGCTGGGTATGGTTATTGAAGTGGTCCTAATAATGATGGTGGTTCAGCCACAAACTCGATTGGCCAATACACCATGAATCCGACTAAAGAAGAGGCAAGCAGTAAGAAAATCGTGTCTGGTATAGTTGAACCAAAGTCAGTTATGGAGAACAATAGCCAGAGCTATGTTCTCACCAAGGGCTAGAGCTGGTTTGTGAAGGACAAGAGACTGATAACCGATGACTTTGTTTTATTTCATAGAGGGACCCATAATTGTATTATGAATGAAGTTGGAAGTACCATAGACAGACCAATACCAACTGACTAGCATGGAAAGGTAGCAATTTTTGCCAATGTCGAATTTGGTGATTCGATTAATAACCTTGCAAGTGGGGTGTATGTATGCAGTTGGGGAGGACCTTTGAAAGAAGGAGACAGTGACATTGAACCTCCAATAGCACCGATTTCTCCCACTTGGGGCTTACACCAATCTTCACACAAAAATGATAAGGTTAAAAAGGAGGAAAATTTGCATCAGACAGATGAAAGTGATAGGAAATTAGTCATGGTAATTGAAGAGGCTAAAGAGACAAATAAGGAGAAGTTGGGAAGCATAGTGGAGAGATATGATACGGAGATTTGGGACATGGTCGCCAAACAACTGCTGCCCAGACTTCCTTGCTTATTATTCTTGTTTGAGGTTTTTAAGGCAATGTTAGATGCATTGTAAGGGTAGTTCGAGTGTAGTGGGCCACTCACATATTTCTACAAGATTTTCCTGCTTGCTTTGGAGGAGTTGGCATGTTTGGAGATCCCAAAAATTCAAAAGTCTTTGGAAGCATATCAAACAGGAGATTCTCTACTATATGGTGAGGAGCATGTGGATCCAATAAGGAGCACAGGTGCATGGATGAACATAGAACACTCTCCTATACATAAGAATAAGATGATAATTGAGGAAATAAAGAAAAGTCTTCGTGATCCTCAGCTATTAGGTTTTATTGATTCTAACATAACTTGGAGAAGATTAATTCGAAGTGTTTGTGAGCAGGCTTTGGCACAATTAAAATCTTCTCAAAGTGTGGTTAGAATGTGAGTTTTGAAATGGAAATACAGGGATGTTGTTGTGCATGGATGCATTGGTTGGCCTTCATGGGGAAGATTGTTGGGTATATGAAGCCCAACGATTGTATGACTATTCATCTTCCTAGAATCTTCACTTGATAGCTGAATATGATTGTATAAATAGATGAGTACAAGCCATGTAAACATTATTGGTTAATGAAGAGACTTCCTTGCATTCCCATGGATGGTGCAAGAAGTCGGGTCCCAATTTTGCGGAAGTCTGTGAGCAAAAAAATTTGCCGCTAGAAATGAGCACTCATTTTTTAAGAAACAGACACTAGTTTAGCTTCGAGGCCTGGCCCATAAAAATAAAACGGGTGCCCATTTAGGATCATACCACTATAGAGAAACAGGTGTACGATTTTTAGAAATGGGCACATGTTTGTAAAAAAGGGTACATGTTTCTAAAAATGGGCACATGTTTCTAAAAACAGGTACACATTTCTAAAAACAAGCATATGTTTCTTAAAATGCTACAAATTTCAAAATGGGTGCCCGTTTTTTGAATTTTGATTAACGGGTGCCCATTTCATAAAAGATGGACTGGGAAACACGCAATTTGGGCTTCGAGTTAGGCTTGGTGGGACCAAGCCTATGCTTGGACCTCGAAAAAAATGGCTAAGGAACTAATATACTAGATTTCTACCTTGTCGTAATTTTTTGGAGGTCTTCCTGGTCGTATTTTTTGATGAAACGAAAACCCATTAGAGATCAAAGATGTCATATTATGTTCTCTTTCTCTCTAACTTGCCTTCTTGCCCTAATGATGGATCATAGTGTTTGATCTGAAACGTTCATAGCATAAAAATACACACAATCAAATCCAGAAGAATAGCAATCATATCATTACAGACTGTGGAAACTTCATGAATTCAATTTAATGAGACTTCTTTTGATCCAGTTTCCTTTTTATTGTAGGTAGTGGATGGCTTTTCTTTATTATTACTCTCATTTTTCCTATATGGATGTCATTTTTTGAATTTTATTTAAAAAACAATTATGTATAATAATTTAACAACATAATATTATGTAAATGATTTGTCACTAGATATTTATAGAATTTTTAAAATATTATGATCATCTTAATGATATCTTAAATAATCTATGCATTCTCGTCAATGTAATATTTGTTTATGATTATTATTTTGATTTTAAAATGTTTGTTATATTAGTTTTCTATTATAAATGTGTTATGCTTAAATGAGAATTTTAAATATTTGATTTTTTTTGAATGAAAGGATAGAAATTGTGATGGATTATATAAATTGATTATAGAAATCCTTATTCATCTATCCAATTATTTATTCTATCTATATCGCTTATAATTCATAAGCAATCATAGAAAAATGCCCATTTATGTTGTATAATAAATTACAAAATAATCAAAATCGAAATAGATTAGAAAAATATTAGTTATATTGTTTGGACAAATTTTATCTTAATGATCTTGACACCTATTCTATGTCCATTCATGCTTTACAATAAATTAGAAAATAATCGAACTCAAAATTGTTAAGAAAAATACTAATTATATTGTTGAAATGAATTTTATCTTAATTTTCGATACTTTTGTTTGTAATGTTGTTAGAATGGAACCATTTATCTATCTTTAAGCTTGACTTTGAATTTTTTAACTCCGGTTTACTTAAAAATCAGGAAAATGTTCAACTTCATTCATATATGTGCATAAGTGACTTATAGAATAAAATAAGATATAGAATTAACGTAATGGAATAGAATCTAACAAATTATTAGCTAAAGGAAGATTTTGGAAGCTTTTATATTTAGAAACGCACACAGGAAAGCTTAAAGTGACTAGATATATGTGACTAGAAGAACCTAATTGAAAATAAGATTAGAGATTTATCTCGTCTACTTAAGAAATGTGCACAAATGTGCTTTGTAGATATGGCCTTCATATTGTTTTTCTCTAACACTTTTATTATGGTTATGAGTTGAAAAATAGAGATTAGTAGGAAGAGGAGGAGGATCATTATGACAACTTATAATGTATCGCTTGATGCCACCCTTTCAGTAATTTAATCCTATTGTTTCAGAGAATAGTAACAATATGTTGCTCTTTTAAATTTTAATTGAAGCAATGAAATACGAGAATAACTATAAATGGGAGTTCTCAAAAAAGTAATGTAGATAACACATAAAAGGACATTGTTGGATGATTTTCTTAGTCATATATGTTACCACATTTCCCCTATTAAGAATTAATCACCATGGTCATGTCATATAACTTTTAATAAATGAAAAATACAATGACCTCTGAGGTTGTTTATTGTAATGCCTTTTTTGTTTGTAGCCTTGAGATGTTTGATGTTAGTATTTTTCCAACTATGTAGCAGGGGATGCATAGGTAATGATTGTGCTTGTTTCTTTGGGTGTTTACTGGTCACTCAATTTCATCCTTTTTATTATGAGTTTTAATCATGTCCTTATTTCTTGAGCTATATGGTTTGTTAATTTGGATAAAAATAAAAGGTGATTATATACTCTATATATGTCATGAGTTATTTGTTCAAATGTTTCATTAGTTTAATGATTTAATTTTCTCGTAAATAAAAATTTAGGAATGATATAATTGTTTATGTTGTCTATCAAAATATTTTCATATTTTGAGAAAAAGTGGAAAAATAATTTTATTTTATTTTATTTACAAAGAAGTACTTTAGGTTGGGAATGTGTAATTTTTTATTGAATTGTTTGGTCAATTATATCACAAATGAATTACTTTAGTCTATTTATTTTTTCTAAAATGATTCTTTGGAAAAGAATGAAGAAAGTAGATAAACAAAATAAGATTAAAAATTAGGAAAAAGCAATGAAAAACAAATAGAAGTCATTTTCACTATTCATGTTTTGTGAAGAAATTTGCTCCATTAACCTTTCTTCTAAAATTGGACGTGGGTGGATTTAAATGGGAATATATTGGGAAATGGGTTGAGTGGTATAAGAAATGGATAATTCTTGTGTCTGTAGGTGTCCTTTCCTTCTTTGAAATCATAAATTTGTAGGTTTTCATGTGTTTGATGTGCATCTAATTTTTAGGTTATCTTCTCACTCTCTTTATTTCTCAAGCTCTCTCTTGTCTAGATACCATTCTCAGCCTTAAGAAATCATATGAATTGCCTTGTACAATTCAATTTGAATTATAAAAGAGATTTAATTTTTTTTTTAAATTAAAAAAAGTGGCACTTTTTTTTTGCCCTCATAGTGTCAACATTTTTTTTACAAAACTCACAGTTTGATTTTTTCGAAGAAATCTGTTGTTGATAATATTCAACAAAAAGGGAACCTTTTCACATTGTAAAATTGTTATCTTGAAAAATTTATAAAAGTTAAATATCAATTAATGGATTTTTCATATAATTTTCCAATTTTTGCATTCATAAATCAATTAAAATTTTGAATCCTCAAAACAAAATTGAATGCTTTGGTTTTTCAAAACTTAAGTCTCCTTCATGGATGTTTATAAGGGTTATTTTAATTCCCCACCAACACCGATTGGTTAGAATTATATTTAAATGCATCTTCTAAAGGGAACCTGGGTCAGGTAGGTTGGGGTGGCATCATTATAGATCCACGTGGCAGGGTGGTTGTGGCCCACGTGGCTAATGTAGACATTAAAACTTTTAATGTTGCAGAAGTGAAGGCAGATTTCTATGGAATTTCTATCACCAAGGATAGGGGCTACCAAAATATCATCATGATGCTACTATTAGAGTAATCAACCTCCAAGTCTTGCAAATAGCTACAAACCTTCACCATGGAGAGAAAGAAGATTATGTTGAGATATCAAACAATTTACAGTACACCTTATAAAGCAAAGGCGAGAGAGTCAACATCAATAGGAGATGAGGTTAGGTCTAATAAACTACCAATTAACAATATAATTAACTAAATGTAGGTAGGTAATAAAATATAATAAACCTTACCTAACACCGAGGAATGTGTATTGACATGCCTAAGTGAAACTTAAGCTATCCAACACCCCCCTTAAATGCAACTTAGGGAGAAGATTATTATGCAATATGTAAGGTGGGTCCTAGATACAACACCATTTTATGTACCCATGTACAATGCAAATGACCTCTCATAAATGGTTAAAATGAGAAACCACATACGACAAAACTCCTCTCCAAAAGAAAGAAAAGGAATAAGATGCATGGATGGAGGACTCAATCATACCCCCAAGAACTACATAGATCGTGTATATACAATTTGTTTGTTCAAATTATGTCTTGTATTTACACTTTACTTACATTGACTTAGGATAATGAATTTAATAGTAGTTTACATATGAGAAAGTTAGGGAATTGCATATCTACGGAATATGGTTGTAGGAGAAATCCCACCTTTGGTGGTGTTATCTTGTTATTACATTTTTATATCCACTTATAGTGGAATGATAATTCCACCTTCGGTGGGTGATCCACCTTTAGTGGAATTGTCTATTTTTTCTCCTACCCACCCCTACCTACCATTGTATCTCTTTGGTCCACATGTCATGATTGTGTGCTCTCATTTCCCTATGGCTATGCCTTTATAAGCAGGCCCATGTTCATTGTATACTTGATCAAGTTTTGCATCTTGATGAGCATACAATTTGTCCTTGTGCATCTTTATCTTTCTTGTGTTTGTGTTATTCATTTGCCTCTAGATGTTGGTTATTTTTTTATAAGGATAAACAAGATTTACTAGGGACTGGAAATCTAAAACCCAAATCCATCATAAAATATACATAGTTAAACTAGTGTCTAAACAACCGCTAAAAAATAACAGAAACAAGGGAAGTACCCCAAAAAGACTAACAACAAAAACTACAACGCTAGCAAAAAAGAAGCCATAAATAACTAACTAAGATGTTTCAAGAGGTCAATATTCTTCTGGATTGTCCTATTATTGATCTCCTGGAGCTCATCCATGATAAATCTCTAAGTTCTCCTTTCTTTCGTTTTTTATCCTTCTCCAAGTAGAGGGCCTCGTGGAGGTCTGCACATCCTGCTTCTTCTTGTTCAAGTTGATGTCAGATGATAGGTTGGATCTGATCAGATGATCTTTTTGAATGGAAATTTCCTCGTTCACTCTTTTGAGACCTTCTGCACTGTTATACATTGCCTCCTTACTGATCTCAATCAAACCCTTGAGTTTACCCTTTAAATCCTTAATATCATTCTCTAGCTTGCCAATCCTAGCATCATGCTCTGTTTTCATGACATTGATATCTTTCGTAATTTTTGGGTCAACTTATGTAGTCTATCAATTTTATCAGGTGTTGTATTCTTAGTGAAATAATCAATAATATCCTTCATCCCTTATTTCAGAAGATTAATTTCACCAAAAACCCAATGAAAGAAAATCTCCTAGTTGAAGAGCGAATTACCCAAGAGCCTGTCAACATCCATTTCATCACTTTTAGGCTCATTAGGGTCTACATTGATGGGAATATCACATTTAATTTTAGCTTCCCTTTTTATTGAGTCTCCACCCTTTTCCTAGTCTTCTACTTTTTAAGATTTTGTGGGCCCAAATTTTGGGATTGAGAAACAAGGGTTTTCTTCTTTTTCACTGTACATCCAGGTGGATTCCTTCTTATTTTTCTACTAGTAGTGCTAGGAGTGGGATTTTGCAGGGGACCCTCATCCTCAAAGGGTTTATATTAAAGGTCATCCAAAACATGGATGTCATTCCAGTTCATGGGAATCCCGCCCTCCTCCTCACCAAAATCTATATCAGAAATATCATGCACAACTTGGCTGGCTAAGGGTTTGGAGTTTCTGAAAACAGGAGAGGTTTTAACCTTGCGAACATTAGCATACTCCATAATCAAGAGGATTAACCCCTCATGCAAAACCATATTTTCCTTATTTCATAATGCTTATGAATAGAATGCTCAAGAGAAGACAGTAAATAAAATGGCATCAAAATTCTTTTTTCATGCCTAAAGTGATTTATAACTGTGAAATAATAAGAGAAAGTCAGCCATCAAGTGTTATGTACCTCATAATGAACTCCACCATATCCGCCCAAATCTTTAGAAGATCCTTTTTGTTGTAGCCTCCATCCAAGTTCTTCCTAACTCTTCTTCTCTCGCTCTTCTTATCATAGAAAATCGAAAGGGCTTCTTCCGTGTTTTTCCTTTCCTTGTAGAAATTTTTACCCTCCATACTTAGCCAAGTAATCTTATCTATGAAGGGTTTGTCAACCCTAAAATCAGCTCCATAGACACTTAGCACTCCCTTGTTCCATTTTTTAACAAACAATTATGTGAGCTTGTGGTTCATCCCATGGAGTTTTATTGTATATGGTTCCAGACCAACATCGACAACTTCCCTCCATACCTCTTCATTTTTCTCCCATATCTCACACGAGGATGGCTCCATTCTATTATTTTCTTCCCCCATATAATTATTACCTTTGTAATTTTTAGCATTTATGCTAAAACCAGGCTTTAAATAGGTGATAAAAAACCAGACCCACATGATATATCTATAAAGTCACCACCATGTCTATCTGGAAAGTCACCACCATGTCTTTTTAGGAATTGATTTGCACATGTGAAAATTTGTCATCATTATTGCTCTATGGGAGAAATATTTTTGACATCCTTCCATGCCAGTTGGCATAATTCAAATGGAAAGGATTCCCCTTCCCACCACCATTTTCATTAGCCGTAGCAATGCCAAGGTTTTCCACATGGCCTACAGGCATATTGCCCTTCCTAACACTAATACATTTGGCCTAATATTCTGACGGAGAAGGTATATTGTGAACAAATTTGATTTTTTTAAAAAAATTTCCTGCATTCATCGAAATACGACGATAATTCAATATCTATTTTCAATAGAGAAGGAATTGGCAATGAAATTTGTGCTTTTTTACAAAAAGTTCCCGCGTTCATCAAAATTCCGACTACCGCGAGCATTACTTAAAATAAAAAAAAAAGACCAAGACATTTCAAACATCATTTTCGTGGCCTCTTCCCATTCTTACATTGTCACCCTATCAGTGTACTCCCACCAAGAGTAAGCATACTCTAGGTTTTGGATGAGGCACATGAACTTTTTTGACCGATTAATACCAACTCCAAGCAATGTCGGCTCATGGAATAGGGTTTGCAAAAATGGGACCAATGTCGGCTCATGGAATAGAGCGGGTGTAAAGATCTGTCAACATACCCCAACCTGTATGAAAATGGGAGCAATGTTGGCTCATAGAATAGGGCATGCTCTTGGGGGCTAAAAGCCAATAGGCTTCATTTCCCTTCTTTCATTTATTAGTATCGATCACCCATCTATTTTACACCTACATATAGTGATGTTTATGATTCTCTGTTGGCCTGGGCGCAGGTGTAAATCTATGTCAACATCCCCCAGCCTGTATGAAAATGGGAGCTTTGAAATGGCATGCTGACTATTTGATAGATTGCCTCAGAGAAATTGGAAGTTTTGGAACAAGGTATGAACATCTATCATAGGATAAATAATAGAGTAATTTTGTCACATGTTGTAGCGGCAATTTCCAGGCTACATGTTTTAAAGATGTTTTATATCATAGAACCAACATTCCAATGTCTATTTATTTTTTTAAATTTGGATATCGTATTCCCAACTAATGTTTATTTTCATGAAACTATTCCTTTAGGCAGGCAAAAAAACCCTAAAAAAACTATACAAGGCTTAAACCATTATTCATAGCCCCTATAAAATCTCTTCATTACCAAAAAGACCTATTCATACTTGAAAACATTATTCACACCTAAAACATTGTCCTTGCCTAAGACATTAATCACAACATTAAATAATATTCATAGTGTAAATAAACATTATTCATAGTTCCAATGCAATCATAGTATCTATACATAGGCTGACTACAAAGAGATATGCTACTGATTTTCTGAAGACATTACACAATCACTAACTAAAGTATATATCTCAAAATTACAATGAAAGAAGAGGTCTGAAGAACCCGATTAAGCTATGCCCAAGTCTGGCGATGTAAACACTAGCATTACTCATCCAAAATAAAGCCATGTTAGAGTTATGATCTTCAATACTTTCTCTTAGACAAGAGATAAAATTAAAAACCCACATGATTACTACAATAAATTTATTTTCTTATTAAAATTATAAATAATTACATTAGATATATATTCCACATAAAGAAAATAAATGATGAGAATAATTTGTGTCTTAAATAATGAGTTCAACAACTAAAAATGGGAAAATAATATCCTAAATACGACTCCCTAATTAGTATAAGATACTATTTCCAATATTATACTAAGGATAAATATTCAAAAAGTATAATAATTACACTAATACATTGTTGGAAATATGGATGGAGTAACTGAGAGGGGAGGGGTGAATCAGTTACCACAAAAATAAATCCACAAGTCCCTTAGATGTCTTAAATATAAACTGCTGAAACTCGGTAAATTAACTTATCATTGTTCATTAAACATTAACATGCATAAAACAAATAACATGAACACAAGTAACACCAGATATAACGTGGAAACCCAATTTTGGGAAAACCACCAATGTAACTAGTTACTGATTTTCACTCTTCTGAAGTGAGCCTTGTTAGGAGCCAACCCTGTTAAAGGTTACAAAACACACTGTTAGGTGTGACCCTGTTAGAGGATTTAATCACCCTGCTAGGAGTGGCCTTGTGAAAGGTCTTAAGAACAATTCAACCGAATTGTCACCTTGTCAGAGGATTTACAAAAATGGTTGTTAGACCAACTCTGTTAAGAGATTTCGGTATCACTGCTACAATGGTTAGAAAGCAACAATGAAGTGATCTGAATTAAATACAACTTATCTTGCTGATACAGATCTCTGTTCTGCGCCAATAGATCCTTACTGATCACATATATCTTTTCTGCACCTCAAGGATATCACTGATCCTTCATCAGAATTCGCACATTTCTGCTCCTTCACATTTCCATACTTCTCACACTTCCTCACACTTCGAAATCGCAACTTGATCTCTCATATATACCATTCAGGTTACCAAGTCGGCCCAATTACAAGTTACAATAAATATTACATAGGTCAGCTACATATACAAGTTTCAATAAATATTGCTTCGGTCGGCTGCATAAACATTTCACTGATGCTCGGTGAACACTGCTGATTCTTCGGTAACCGACTGAACTCGGTAAGTACTGCGAACTTGGTAAAGACTGACTTTCCTTCACATATTCTTCGAAGACCGACTGAACTCGGTAAAGACTGCGAACTCGGTATAGCATTCTGGAGTGCTAGGTAGACTCTGTAACTTGCTTCCCTTACCGTCTGAACTCGGTAGACTCTGTCTAACTGCCTTGCCGAACATTCTAAGCTCGGTAGACTGATATGACATTTGTGTAACATCAAAGACAATACACAATTAAACAATTGTATCCAACAATACATATATCACTCTCATGCCTTCCTTAATTTGATATAAGGTCTCTCTATCCAAATATGAAGTCTCAAGGGAGTTGTATGTGTCAATTATTCATGGTTCTTCTAAATCTATTCCAAACTCTTCTTACAACACATGTCTTCATGATGGTTGAGGATCTTTAAACTTTGAATATATGAATGAACACACTCCTCTAGACATGGTTTAAATGCCACATTTAATTATAAACATGGATGCAATGGACATGATCTAGGATGTGTGCAATGAAGTGTGGAGGTTCATGAGAAATATACATTACATTTTTCTGAAGAAGATTTAGGTTTCTATCCTCCTCCTTTGTTGACATCCCCTCCCCCATTGTCTAATATATCTATGACTTTTCCAACAACTTTTAATCACAACAAGAGATAATTTTGTATGAGTTTCTTAAAGCCAAATTTATTACTCTCCCCTTGAAAATTTGAAGAAAAAACCATAAACAAAACTAGTACAATTCTTGTTCCAAGCATCATCAACTATTCCACTAATGAATGTCATGATTTGGAGATTAAAATTCAACAACTTATTATAGTTCTAGTAACATTTAAATAATAGGTGCCAATGAGTTATACACTCATGTCATCCCTTCTAAATGACATTTATAACCTATTATGTTTTTATCTTGCTATATGACATCGATAGCTTAATTACCCATGAGAGGTTAATTGTCATTCATGGTACTACGATTTCATGTGCAATCATACTTGGGAGGAAACGTAATAGCCTAGTTCTTCTTGTCTCTACATCGTCAAGAAAGAATAATTGTCAATTTTTAAGGATCCACTTTACCTTTGTTGATTTTTATCTTTAATAACTTGATATCATTTCTTGCATAAAATTATCCTCAATCCAAATTCTCTCCTTGCTTGTTTGTGTGTGTTCCTTGATTAGGACCTCTTTCTTTCTTGAAATGGTATGTATTTTATGAACAATCTCTCCTTAGTGATAGAAAGTGTGCAATCCTTCATCTAGGATACCATTTCCTAGCAATATCGAAGTTTTGTATTCTTAATCTCCTACCCATTTATTAATTTAAAAGATGATATCTTTATTATATATCTCCTCTATTTTTGGAGGTAGACATCTTTAGGAAAAGATCTCTTCCTCCCTCTTTAAAATGATCCCTTTACACTTATTGAAAAATATCTCCTTTACAACCATCTCTTCCTTTCTTATAGCAATGATGCATGTACAAGGATCTTTCTTCCTAACTTGGAATGAATGTATGTTTATTAAGGGTATCCTCTTGGTGTTGAAGGTTCTTATGATCGCTATCTACCTTAAGATATCAACCTAGAGGTATGTTGACATCTTAAGGGGAGGCATATTAGCTCTCCTTTTTTCTCGTGTTAATTCATTTATGTTATATCCTCAAACTAGAAGTGTTGTGTTACATAGCACCTCCTAGGGCATGGTTATCATTTTTTTGAGATTCGTTACTTGGAATAACATGGATTAATGCTAATGTGATCATTGTTGTTTTTTACACCTTTGCAATTGTTGGTTATTATTGTTTTTTGTGTTCTGTGTCACTACAACAACCATTTTGTAGTAGATCTTTTGGATTGCCTTGCGAACAAATAGTTTTGTTTATTAATATTCTCTATCATGGATCACCTAGCATAACACAACTTGCTAGCCAATGAAATCCATGATGTAGCATGAATCACCCAACATTACACAACTTGTTAGCTAGTAGTATTCACGTTTCTTATATTTTCTCTTCTCTTTTTTCTTATCATGTAACAAAGTCTTCAAGTAGAATTGTTGGGACTAGGAGGTGTGGATTGACCAAATCCTCCACCTGTTGGATGTAGACAAAATGAATGCTTTTTGGATTAGGATGGTACATAGAATCTACTATCAAAAGGTTGTCAAACATTCTTGGGACTAGGAGGTGTGAACTGGCGTAGTCTTCTTCTTTTCATGCCACCAAAATTTGAGTTTGATTGTCATCATTTACTTTGCCAAATTCTTCACACGTAACTCCTGAATCAATTTCCTACACACAAAATGATGAAAATAGGTTCATTGATGGGGGATTTCCTAGGTCAAACCTTGGGTTGTGAATTAACCTTGAAGTATAATGTTTTCCTTTTGATGGAAAGGATGGATCTAATCTAAAAATGCTTGAAATTGAACATGATATCTTGATGAATCTTTCTTGAATCCTCACACAAGGTTTTAGGATGTCATGCAGAATGTTGATCATGAAAGTTATTGTTTAACTTGAATTCTCCTTCAATGCTTGATGAATGCTTGATTGCTTGTTCCCTTGGAATTGAATTGATTTTATAATTAATGGATTACTTGAATTGTTGGTAGACCCCTTCAAATGACTGGGTGGGCTTCCTTATATACCTAATCATACATAAAGTGTTTGAATTTTTGGAGCTGACTGACATGAAGCTGATTTGTTTTCACAAACATGAGGGAAGAAATGAGGGGTCATATTTTGGGTCCCAATCACAAGTACCAAGGCACCTAAGGCATCCTAGTCTTGTCAATGAGGACTTAAAATTGAATAGAGGTTGAGGAAGGAGTTGAAAATGCAGATTTCAAGACGATGTGAGTAGAATCAAATTGGGAACGAAGAAAAACATGCCTAGGGGATATTTAGGATGGGACATGCTATTGTGTGCATTGTTGGCATTATGTGAACTGGTATGAGGACATAATGACATTGTATGTTGTCATTGATTTCAATATGTTGCAGAGGTGTGAACCGACATATGTGAGAACCGGTATAACACTGTGAACCGATATTTTGTGACAAAATGAAGCGGTGTGCTTGTTCAAAGGTGAACCGGTATATGGTTATGGGAACCAGCACATGGAAGCATTGAATGACTACCAGTTCATAGTCTCAACTTTAGGGTTTCCAGTTGAAGTGCTTCAAGCCTATGTGGCTCAACCGGTGACTTTGTGTGATGAGTTACCATGATAACAAAGACCAAGATTGTGTTGCCACATAAGCCTTGTGTACATGAAGGATCGTGCATGAACAAGATCTTACCTATCTACCTCGAGAATATGAGAAGACTGTAAAATGGTGATAACATGTGATGGGTTATTAGCCGCCATGAAAATGACAAAAAATGAATGATGGAGATTAATGCAGCATGCTCAATGGTTAGGATTGAACCATTTGAATTCCTTAACCTTTTAGGTTTAGGGTTTAGGGTTAATGCTACCGACCTAACTGTTTTCTATAAGGTCAATGTTGTGACTCTTTCTAGGGTTGTTGGCAAAATTTGTGTGTGAGTATCCAAGAGAAGGGATACATGATTCTTTCCAGACCAAAAGGAGAGAAGTGATGCTTGCAGAGTGTAAGCTCAGAAGGAAAAGAGGAGCTTGAGTGGATTTGCATTGGGATTGAGTGTTGTTACCAAATCATTGTAATACCTATTGATCTCTAACCACCTTAATAGTTGGAAAATCCCTTAACAAGGTAGCTTTAACCGGCTTGCTGAAAATCCTTTAACAGGGTAACTCTAAGATACTAAGTTAGAAGTCCTTAGCTATTGAGTTCTTGAAATCCTCTAATAAGGTAACCTTTAACAGGGTTTAACCCTTAATCAGGTATTCTAACCATCACTTAACTAGGTGATCTTTTACAGGATCGGTTGCTAGCAGAACCTATTGTAATGTTGCTAACCAGACAAGGCTCTTAATAGAGCGGACTTCCAAAGAGTTCAAAAATAGCTTGTGGGTATTCATCCTCACCGTGGTTTTTCCCAGTTGGGTTTCCACATGAAAAATATGTGTGTCATGTGTGATGCTTTTATCTTGTGATGCTTTTCTATTGTTTGTCAAGTATATGATGGTTCTGTGTTTTATGCCTATCAATAAAACATGTTGAACTAGTTGTTATTATGATCAGATGATAGATCACATATTTATGCATAAGGGTAAAATGGTAGTGTAGTCTTGAGTTGAGTGAAAAGCTAAGTGAGTAACTGGTTAATGCTTGTCTTAGACATTCTTAGCTTTATCGGTTGCACTCTATTTCAAACCAGGTTCATTGTCTGATAGTCTTTTGAAGTGTTTGCTGTCAAACCGGTTTTGGATAGTATTTTTGTCTGTACTGATTCACCCCCCCCTCTCAGTACCAGTTTGGTAGTATTCACTTATCATTGAGTTATCAATTGGTATCAGAGCGTCCTCCAGGTCCTTTGTGTCATAAGCTTAACCGCTTGAGGTAAAGATCCCAGTCAAATGATGAAGAGGGAAGGTCCAAAGTTTAATAGGGAAAATTTCAGTATTTGGAAAGACAGGATGAAGATGTTCATCAGATGCATTGGTGCTCAACACTGGAGCTATGTTGAGAATGTCTATGTTGCCCCTATCGGTACTCTCATCGATGACCAAAAGAGAGAGATACAAGAAAATGGGCAAGTCATGGAAGCCCTAATTAGTAGTTTATCTGACATTGAGTTTATTGATGTTTAGGACAAGGTAAATCCCAAAGAGGTATGGGATGCTCTTGAAAATATCTATGGTGGTGATGAACATGTAAAACAAGCTAAGGAAGAAAGCTTTAGAGGGAAGTTTGAAGACATGTGGATGGTTGAAGGTGAGACCATTCAACGGTATGGAATAATAATCAAAATAGTTGTTGGAGATATCAAAAGTGCAAGTGGTAAAATAGAAGATTCCACTGTGGTAAGAAAAGTCCTGAGATCCCTATTGCCTATCTATGCAATAAGGGTTATTTCTATTTAGGAGCTAAGATAAATAGACAAGACTAAGGTATACTTGGACTCCATCATAGCCAAGTTGACAACCTATGAGTTAAATAGTTTTGATGGTAGCATTCAAAAGATTGAATCGGCTTTTAAATCCTCTGCTATACCATCTAAAAAAGGAAAAGAAGCTAGCACTAGTGGTGAACCAAGATAGAGCAGAGAAATGGATGATGAGGAGATTTTGATGGCATTTGAAGCTCTCCTTTCCAGGAAACTTCCTAAGGGAACCAACAAATACAAAGGTAAGCTACCTTTAAAATGCTTTTCTTGTAACTGGATAGGACATATTGCTATAAACTGTCCTAATGGTGACAACAAGGACAAACCAGAAAGGTTCAAGAAATTCAAAGGAGGAAACTAGAGAAACTATTTTGTGGCAGTTGATGAAGGTGTCACAGATGAAGAATCAAAGGATGAAGAAAATAAAGATATTGTCTTTGTTACTGTCAAAGAAGATGTGTCAGATAAGAAGGCTCTTGTCTCCTGGTTTGATAATTCCAATGAGTGGATCATTCACAGTGGCTATTCTCACCATATGACTGGCAACTGGAGCAAGTTTCTATCCTTGGAGGAGTATGATGGTGGTGTGGTTTGCTTTGGCAATGATGCACCATGCATGGTCAAAGGCAGAAGGTCCATCTCTTTGAATGGAAAGAGTAGTGCTGACAATGTGTACTGGGTTGATGGTCTCAGACACAACCTTGTGGGTGTTGCCCAACTGAATGACAGTGGCCTCACTCTGGAATTCGAGAATGGAGTTTGTAGAATCAAAGGAAAAGATGGTGAATTGGTGGCCACCAACATGCAAACCAAAGGTAACCTATTTCATCTGAATGCAAATATAAGTACATGTCTTATGGCTAAATTTGATGATAGCTGGATATGGCATAGGAGACTCTGCCATGTAGACTTTGATGACATTGTAAAGGCCAGTAAGATCAAGGCAGTTAGAGGGTTGCCGGTATTAAGCAAACTAGATAATACCTTGTGTAGAGAGTGTTAACTAGGGAAAATGTCTTCCTCAACCTTTAAAGGTAAATCTTTCACTGCTGACAACTTGCTTGATCTTGTGCATATGGATTTGTGTGGTCCTATGAAAACTAGAAGTGTGCAGGGTGATAGGTACTTCATGGTTCTCACTGATGACTGCTCAAGAATGATGTGGGTCACATTCTTGAAAGACAAGTCTGAAGCCTTTGTAAAGTTTAAAGCTTTCAGAGCATTAGTGGAGAAGGAAAGTGGTAAAAGGATCAAGTGCCTGAGAACTGATCAAGGAGGGGAATTCACTTCTAGTGAAATCAACAAGTACTGTGAAGAACATGGCATCAAGAGGCAATTGTCTGCTCCCTAGACTCCATAGCAAAATGGCCTAGCAGAGAGGAATAACTGGACTGTGGTTGAAGCAGCAAGAACCATGTTGATTCAAGGAAAGGTAGCTCACACCTTTTGGAGAGAAGCAGTAAGCACTGCACTCTACACAATGAACTGGGTACTCATCAAGAAAGGTAAGGATAAAACTCCTTATGAGTATTGGACCGGTAAGACACCTGTGGTTAGCTACTTTAGAATGTTTGGTAGCAAATGTTACATCAAGAGAAGTGAACACTAGAGAAAATTTGATGCAAAATGTGATGAGGGAATATTCCTAGGATATTCCACCAAGAGAAAAGCTCTCAAGTGTTTCAACAACAGGACTTAGAGAATTGTGGAAAGCATCAATGTAAGAGTTGATGAAACCTCTAAGAAAACTGAGGAAACCGATAAGGAGCAAGTGGTAAGTGAACCGGTTGCAACCTTCTGGGAATTGGTTGTCATTCAATCGAGTACCAGTAACAGTGTTCCTACACCGGCAGATATAGATGTTGATACTGATGGAGATGAGGATGAAGAAGAAAAGCAAGAGGAATCTATCAAGACCATTCCTCGATATGTCAAGCTGAATCATGATCCTAAGCAGATCATTAGGAGATAAGGATGCAGGAATCCTTACAAGAAGAAAAGTCAGAGAAAACTCATGCATGATCTCTGAATTCGAGCCTAAAACATTCAAAGAGGCACATAAGGATGAAGACTGGATCAAGGCAATGGAAGAGGACCTTGACCAGATAGAGAAAAATGGTACATGGTCCTTGGTACCTAGACCAGAGCACAAAAATGTCATTGGTACCAAATGGGTCTTCAGAAATAAGTTGAATGAGGATGGCACAGTGATTAGAAACAAAGCCAGACTAGTGTGCAAAGGATATTCCCAAGAAGAAGGAGAAGACTATGGTGAAACCTTTGCTCCTATAGCCAAATTGGAAGGAGTTCGTATGCTTCTAGCATATGTAGCTTTTAAAGGCTTCAAAGTATATCAAATAGATGTAAAATCTGCATTCCTAAATGGTGTACTTGAAGAGGAAGTGTATATAGAGCAACCAGATGGGTTTGCCCTATCTGAAGACAGTGACATGGTGTGTAGGCTACATAAAGCCTTATATGGTCTAAAATAGGCACCTAGAGCATGGTATGAATGCTTGCATTCCCATCTTGTGAAGATTGGATTTGAGAGAACAAGTGAATATAGAAATATCTACTTGAAGTCTGAAGGAGATCAGATCCTGATTTGTGAGGTATTTGTTGATGATATTATCTTTGGTGGAGATGACAAGATGAGTCATGAGTTTACATATGAGATGAAGAAAGAGTTTGAGATGTCACTTATAGGGGAGATTAAGTTCTTCATTGGACTGCAGATCCAGCAGATGAGAGATGGAATCTTTATCACTTAGTCCAAGTATGTCAAAGAGGTGTTGAAGACCTTTGGTATGGAAGATAGCAAACCGGTTGGTACACCGATGGTGATCGGTTGTAAACTATCCAAAGAGGATGACTCAGCATTGGTTGATGAGAAGGAATACCAATCAATGATTGGTAAATTGCACTATGTAGTACATAGCAGACCAGATATTGCACATGTAGTTAGCATTACTACAAGGTTCCAAAAAAGTCCAAGAGAATCCCACTTGGTTGTAGTCAAGCGGATTCTTAGGTATCTGAAGGGAACCATTGACTATGGATTGTGGTATCCATATAGCAAGGGTTTCAACTTGAAAGTGTTCACAGATGCTGATTGGACTAGTAATGTAGATGATCGAAAGAGCACAACTGGTGGTGCATTCTTCCTTGGTGGTAGATTGGTCTCCTAGATGAGTAAAAAGAAGAGTTGTATCTCTCAGTCTATAGCGAAAGTGGAGTATGTTGCAGCTTTCATGAACTACACTCAGACAATTTGGATGAAGCATGTATTGAATGGCTTCAAAGTTCTTGTATCTGAATTGGTAAGTATATTTTGTGAAAATACTAGTGCAATTAATATCTCCAAGAATCCGGCTTTACATTCTAGAACCAAGCACTTTGAGCTTAAGTATCATTTCTTGAGGGAAAAGGTTCAAAACAAAGAGATTGCACTAGAGCATGTGTCCAGTAAGGAGCAGTTAGCAGACATATTCACCAAGCCTCTCCCAAAGACTACATTTACACACTTAAGAGGTGAATTAGGTGTATTGCCCCTTCAGGAGGTGAACTAAAAGCATATGCTCCACATCAGTCAGGTATTGCATAGTAAAATTTATTTTGGATTGATGTGTTGAAGGATGCTACTCCTCAGCAGGAGCAACATAATGGAACAGGGAAGCTTGTGCCTCCACTTTGGCATTGTTGTCAAAGGGGGAGAAGATATGAAGCAAAGAAGATATTTGCAAAAATTTGGGGAGAAGAAGTGAAGCACAAAGATATCTTTGTATATTTCCATCAATGCCAAAGGGGGAGATTGTTGGCATTATGTGAACCAGTATGAGGACATGACATTGTATGTTGTCATTGATGTCAATATGTTGCAGAGGTGTGAACCGTCATATGTGAGAATTGGTATAACACTGTGAACTAGCATTTGTGCCAAAATGACGTGGTGTGCTTGTTCAAAGGTGAATCGGCATATGGTTATGAGAATCGACACATGGAAGCATTGAATGACTACCAGTTGGTAGTCTCAACTTTAGGGTTTCCGGTTGAAGTGCTTCAAGCCTATGTGGCTCAACTGGTGACTTTGTGCTATGAGTTAGAATGATAGCAAAGAACAAGATTGTGTTGCCACGTAAGCCTTGTGTACATTAAGGATCATGCATGAAGAAGATCTTGCCTATCTACCTCGGGAATATGAGAAGACTGTAAAACAATGATAACATGTGATGGGTTATTAGCTACCTTGAAAAAGGTGAAAAATGAATGATGGAGATTAATGCAGCATGCTCAATGGTAAGGATTGAACCGTTTGAATTTCTTAACCTATTAGGTTTAAGGTTTAGGGTTTATGCTACCGACCTAACTATTTTCTATAAGGTCGATGTTGTGACTCTTTCTAGGGTTGTTGGCAAAAGTTGTGTGTGAGTATCCAAGAGAAGGGACACATGATTCTTACCAGACCAAAAGGAGAGAAGTGATACCTATAGAGTGTAAGTGCAGAAGGAAAAGAGGAGCTTCAGTGGATCTGCATTGGCATTGAGTGCTGTTATCAGATCATTGTAATACTTGTTGATCTCTAACCACATCAATAGTTGGAAAATCCCTTAACAGGGTAGCTTTAACCGGCTTGCTGAAAATCCTTTAATAGGGTAACTCTAAGCTACTGAGTTTGAAGTCCTTAGCTATTGAGTTCTTGAAATCCTCTAACAAGGTAACCTTTAATAGTGTTTAACCCTTAATCGGGTATTGTAGCCATCCCTTAACCAGGTGATCTCTAACAAGATTGGTTCCTAGCAGAACCTATTGTAATGTCTGTAACCGGACAAGGCTCCTAACAGAGCGAACTTCCGAAGAGTTCAAAAACAACTTGTGGGTATTCATCCCCATCGTGGTTTTTTCCAGTTGGGTTTCCACATGAAAAATATGTGTCTTGTGTGATGCTTTTATCTTGTGATGCTTTGCTATTGTTTGTCAAGCATATGATGGTTCTATGTTTTATGCTTGTCAATAAAACATGTTGAACTAGCTGTTATTATGATCAGATGATAGATCACCTATTTATGCATAAGGGTGAAATGGTAGTGTAGTCTTGAGTTGAGTGAAAAACTAAGTGAGTAACTAGTTAATGCTTGTCTTAGACATTCTTAGCTTTACCGGTTGCACTCTATTTCAATCCGGTTTCACTATCTGACAGTCTTTTGAAGTGTTTGCTGTCAAACCGGTTTTGGACTATATTTTTGTTTGTACTGATTCACCCCCCCCTCTCAATACCGGTGTGGTACTATTTGCTTATCATTGAGTTATCAGGCATCAATGTCTCAAGATCAGATGGACCTTAAGTGATTGTCTCCCTTGCATATGATTTGTTTAGGTGATATACTTCACCATGCTACTCACAAGAATTTTATTAAGTCTCAAATATAGGGCTCATAACTTATTAATGATACAGTGAAAGTCCTTCATGAAGGACTTCAAGAAGTATATTTGGATGAGTCATTGTCAAGTTCAGAGAAAATACAATTGATGCTTAATGGATTTAAGGAACATGCTTTCAAATTGGAAGCCAAAGTTTTGAAGGATGTAGAGAAGAAGGTGGAAGATAAAAGACTAAAAGTTTTGGTGATTGGATGTGCAACAACACATATCCAACTACAAGAAAGTATAATTTTTTTATAGAAAAGTGTAAAGGATGTAGTGGTAGCATACATGTTTTAAAAGCAATGGCCTAAATACAATAAGGACATTAAGGGTCACATAGATATTATAGCATCACAAATTGTACAACTATCCAACACTATAGACATGAAGAATGATGCAGAAGGAAACAAAAGGCTTCAAATAGAAAAATTGTACACACAACTAAATCCATTGACTAATAAGAAGAACAAAATTAAGAAATGGTTTGATCATCTCAGAGATGTTGTAGACTTGCAACTCACCAAAATGGTGAGACTATTTGAATACTCTTCGAAGCTTGATTTGGTGGTGAAGGTTTCAGATAACTATAGGGAGGCAGAGAATATTCTTTTGAATATTTAAAGTCAATATAATATTTTGGCCTCTATGTAAGAAGATTGAAGACCTCTAGGTATCAACTCAAGTTAGTTCGCAAGGGCATCATGCCCCCTGCCATGCAAGCTACTTAGTTTTTGCGAGTAAGAATTTTTTTGTTTTCGTACAAACATATGCAGATGAGTAGAAGATTTTTGGAGCACAATTTTGGTTCTCAGTTTTGTTCACACACTAAGGGGGAGATGATGAAGATAGAGGAAGAAATTTTGTATAGATTGATGGATTTTGTACAATGATGAAGAGACGTCCTTATCTTTGATGTCAAAGGGGGAGAGATATATTGGTGCTTTGGTGGTTTCATATGTGTTTCCATCAATGACAAAGGGGGCAATGTTTTAAATATGATTTTGTGTTGCGATTGATTATTTTGTACTCATCGAGATAACATAAGTCAATGACCTCTCTTCTTGTTGATCAATGCAAGTTATCCCACTAGTCTCATCGGGCATCGGGATAGCTTAAAATGTGTTCAGACGATGGGCATAGAGGTTGAATACCTAGTGGATTGTAATGTGGTATAGTGAATTCAATATTTTGAAATTATTGAGTTTTTATTTATCCCTTGCTATTTATGATTTTTTTGGTTATGGTTATGGTGTTTATAGGGAGACATTTACAAATTTATATCTATTTTCACTATTTTATGGTTTATGGGTTTGTAATGGTAATTTAATGTTCTCTCATATTTTTGTATAGATACTTTATAATAGCCTATTATGGTGATTTTTTCTATTATGGATAATGTTGCAGGTTAGACGATTTGGCCGTCGGTGCATGAAAGCATTGCATGAGTTCTACTTTTAAAAATTACATAAAACATTGTTAATTTATTTGATTCAATGTTTTTTGAAAAAAATATTATCTTGATGTTTGATTTCTCCAAGAATTGGATCTAGGATCTTTCCGTCAGATAATATGTAACATCCAATGACTAAACCTTTTCTTTATAAATGCTTATTTTATTTAATTATCATCTGAGTGTGAATTATAATTTATGTGTGCGGAAGCAGAAGATACAAGATGAAGACTTGTGTGCAAGTAAATTTCGTAATAGAAAGCAAGCAAGCATTATCTTGAATGACATGGAAACAAGCTCATCAACTGCCTAGAAGAGAGAAATTGGAGAAAAGTAGAGGAAAGTGTTAAAGGGTGATAAATACATAGAGAATATGCAATACAAACAAACAATGTCTGGAGTGTGTGATGTGATGTCTCTAATTTATGTCCAGAGGGACTAATAGGTTTTGGAATTCCTAGGAAACCTATTGGGCCACTCTTGGAGGAAATCAATGTGTTCATGCAAGGGCCACCTTTTTTATATTATGAGAATGGTTCTTTTGTACCGAAGGATATTTGGAAGACAATATCAAAAAATTTCTATAGTGTGGAAATAGAGTTGGTGGACTCGAAGTACTTTTCAACTTCTAGAAGACCAAGAGGTTATGTACACAATCTCCCAATAATAGGGCGATTTTAAGCATTACCTCTCCCCCCCAAGACTATTCAGGAAGAACTTCCTTAGACAAAGGCCTATTGGCCTCCATAATCAAAGAAAAAAATTGAATTGCATAGACTCTAGATAATGTGGTGGCATCCTTCATCAAGAACTCTACATTATAATTGAAAATTCATGAGGGAAACTACAAGATAGTGAACAAAAATACATTCTTGAAAAGTGTGAAGAATGGAACTTGGTTTGGGTGGGGCCAGGTCAGGTTTCTCCTCTAGAGGTTGATGAGATAGAAATTATATTAGGATTTGAAAAAGATCAAACTCGTGGAACTTCATGTGCGACTGATTGATTGCGCTATTTGGGTAATGCAATCCAAATAGATACAATTGCATACCATTTATCTGTCTTATTTCCTTCCTAATACACATTTTCATCATATCACACATATCAAAATGATCTAATCCAATTGACCTATATACCCTATGTAATTTATCACGCCTTGTGTAGGCTTACAAAGATTATTACAATATCAATATACATGTTGGTTAGATAACATAAATAAATGAATATCAAAATCAATTGTCGATGCCGGATCCAAAAGATGTCAGCCTCCAATACTGTTAACCTTATTCTAAACCATGTTGGACTGCATTGTTAGTAACCAAAGAAATTTATCCATCTTGTTGGTGCCGGTGCGAGTGTAGAGTATGTGAAGTGCCTATCGGTACACAACTAAATCAAAACATGAAGCCGGAATAAGCTGCCATGTTGCCATCAATGACAACATAGTGAAACCAAAAAATTGAGTGTCAATTGCCAACAATCTCCCCCTTTGGCATTGATGGAAACACTCATGTGAAAAATGATCATGGTTTCATCTGTCGGCTTCATCTTGCCTGCTCCCCCTAAGTTGAATATTCATCAATACAAAATACTCCATACTCCCCCTAATGTATACAACTCCCTCTTTTAATTTTCACATCTATATCACTCCCCCTTTGACATCAGTTCCATCAAAATTTCCAAAAATAATTCCAAAGATCCAAAACTAGGATAGAGAATGAAAAGACTGTACAATGAATATCCCAAAAATATCTTACCGGAGCTTACTATATTCAAAAATATATGGGTATGCCTTCTCCAAAAGTTCAAGATAAGTATCCCAGGGAGATTTGAAAGTTCTTGAAATAAATAGAAGTCCATTTAGCATATGGGAAAAGGACTCTTTCTCATTTGGCTCTGTCAGTGTGGGCTTACCAACCATATCTACATACTCCTTCTTATGTACACTGAGTGAATTCAACCGAGGGATCACCAAACCTCTAATACTTCTAGATCTTCTTATGATTTTGTCTTTCTCTTTCTCAAGAGTAGAAACTTGAGCTTCCAAAACTAGAATTTGACCATCAATGGATGTAGTCAATGAATTCAATCCATCAAAAGAATTAGCTATACTTGCAATTTTCTCCTGAAATTCTTGAATCTTCTTATCTAAATTAAATGTAAGAGCATCTATGTTACAACATACTCTGTAAATATTTGTACATCACTTCAAATAGTTATCTATCAATTTCAATTTCTCATCAATATCTTTTCTCTTAGATTCAATCATCTGATCAAATGTATCGTTTTTAGCTTGTGTGAACCTCTCCAGTGCTTTCTGGTTTGAAATCTGCTGCAATGATTGAAAATACTTTGAAACGTTCTCTGTAATTGTCTTAAGCTTGCCAGATGGGATTGCTTCTCTATCAAACTTGCAATCCAGGACTAGTATGTGTAAGACAGTGATAGACTGATCAATAATCCCTTTATCTATAGAGCCCTCCATTAGTTTCTGTGCAGCCATCATCATGAGTTAAGTAGAACTCATCTCGATTATGTTTTTCTTTACAACTTGCGAGGTGTTGGTTGACATGAATGGTGGGCTCACTATCGGTTCCCTATCAGATTCCTTTTTCTTCTCCTCTGATGATTAATCCCTTATAGCTTCCTCACTTGCACTAGTGGCTTCACCACTTGGTGTAGTCTCAGTAACTGCCAGTTCCTCCCTAGGAACTGTAATCTCATCCTATAAATTTGTATCCAGAGGACTGTTATCCTTAACATTGATATCTTGTACATTATCAACCTTTACAATCTTGGTATTTTCCAGTATCACAACATTTGCTTGTACATTTGTATCTACCGAGGACTTAATCTCCACTATCTTAATAGTTTTCAAAATTCAGGGTGAAGTACCCATAATACCCTTTCCTTTCCCTTGAATCGGTATGTCTGCAATATCTGTCTTTGATTCTAGTGAAGTAAATAAACCTTGGTTCTCTTCAAATAACTTAGCCCATGCCTTGTGGGTCTCATTTACTATCTCATTTACCCTTCCTAGCATCAGATTGGTTATTCTATGTTTGTTGTTAAAGAATTTTCTATCTGCAACCTCAAGTGCAATATTCATCTCCTCTGGAGTAATAGAAACACAATGTATGTGGGAAAATATGGTGATGGAAATGACTAACTCAAATCCAAAAGAGCCACACACCAATGAGACTCTTGGTACAAGTATATGAAGTGATTCAATCAGTTCAACTTCCCAAGGGTTGTCCCATTGTTCTCTAACACAGAAGATCCCTAAAGTCAATGTTTTTCTCTCAGATCATTGAGCAAAGTGACTTAGGAATGAAAGCTCCAAGAATGAGTGATGCTTGATTTATATGCATGAATGCATTCTAAGATGTATGATATTGAAACTATGATGATTATGCTAGCATAAAGATGATGATATGATAAAAGATTAGCAAATTATCCTAGCAATGATATACTAGTCTAGCATGAGTATTCTATGATATATTAAAAATACTTCAAAATGCTATTATGATGATTTAACAAAGAGAGGCTAAAATGTTTAGAAATTAGACTATAATGTAGATGCATGAAAGATTGTTCTTTTTTAAATGAGGAATGAGAGCTCTATTAATAGGGAAAATAGGGCAATGGATTGTCAAGATCAAATAATCTTAACAAGGGGCAGGATTAAAAGTTAATCAATCCATGTTTACAATTCTCACCAATGAAATGGTCACAATTGTCAAAAAAGGGTTGCTTGAGAGGACATGCAAGAATTATTAAATTCTTGATAAGACATGAAGGTTACCTTAGGAGGTAAGGGTTAAGGTTAGGTTAGGGTTATCCAATGGATAAATCTTTTACCCAAAGGGTAAACTGTTGTACAAGGGTTAATAGGATAACCAAGATTAAAGCCATGAATGCTTGATGAGACCCTTGGGTTAGATGAAGGTTAAGTTAGAGAGAATGTCTCTAACCATGCAAGAAGGTTGAGTTAACCATTAATGGTTAGGAAGAATTTGAGGGTTAACTTTTTGAAGACATAAAGCCCTTAATGCATTTCAAATAATTTGGAGGCATTAAGAAGTGACTTCTCTTTGCTTAGGAATGTGACAATAATTAGGAGATAAATTAGGCTAAATTGGAAGTGATTAGAAGAATCTAGAAGGGGTATAGGAGGCAAGTGGGAGATGTAGGAGAATGCAAGTGGAGGGAAAAAGATTTTAATTAAAATTAAATTACTTTATTTCAACTAAAATGGGGACAACCTGCATAAATAATTAGATTTATTTATTTGCAAGGATTAATTTAATTAAATGTAAATTTAATTAAAAAGAGAGAAAGGGGATTTAATTAAATAAAGTGATTTATTTAATTAAAGGTTAGAAAAGGTTTAGGTGAATTTAATTAAATAAATTGAGTAATTCATTTAATCAAAATAGATGAAAATGAAGAAATTAATTAAATAGAATTTAATTAAATAGGGGAATGTGGTTAAAATAAATATTAAATATTCATTTAGGAAAGTTGTAGATTTGTACATCTACATTTCGCCCCTCTTTGAAGTGACGTGTGTGCACATGTTGATTCAAAGAAAATTTGTCGGATATGCTGCCAAAGTTTGGTCGATATGTTGTTGTGTGTTGAAATATCGATATGATGCCCCAGATGTAAATTAGGTGAATGATATTGATGATCCACCCTTGGGAGATGAATCAAGGATTTAGTGAAAAATTGTCTAGTTGATGAGCATTTTTTAATTAGTTGTGATATGAGAATATTGACTACGTTGAATGCACATTATTGATTCATCTCCCGAAAATGATGTTGACAAGGTTTAAAAATGAAAAAGTGGGAGGAAAATACATGCCCCACCTCTTAATCTTTTTTATTTTACCCTATTAAAAGGTAAAAAGTGACTTTTGAAAAGTCATTTGCACACTTATCTCTTTGCGATTGTGACATTTGGAGCTTTGACAACGATGTCGATTTCATACTCCTCGCATCGTTTTAAGAATATCGGGTGACATCGGAGACCCACTACCTATGGCCCACTTGTAAGTGACCAAAATCCATCTTTTTTTTTTATTGATTTGATTTATTTTGGTCACGTTTTTCAAATTTTGGGTTGGTTTTTTCCAGTTTAGCCTGTTAGGTAAGTTTTCCAGCACATATGATAGGATTGTTAAGACATAGAAAAATCCTAGGAGTTTTAACGTCTGAGGTCACATTGTAGGACGGTCGGGGGTAGGTTAGAATATATGATGATTTAACACATGGGGTTTGCATAGAAGCGCAATGGGTAGGTTGGGTAGAGCGTAGGATCCAAAGTTGGTAAAAAGTATTTGTGAAGACTACGTCGTGAGTGGAATAGATTAGATAGTTTGTGTAGATGTCGAGATAGGTCCATTGATTGCTTGGATATGGTTCATGATCCAATGTGAGTCCTACGTTGTGATGATATATGATTTTGATATGTTGTTTTATTATGATCTGAGTCTGGGTTTATATGGATCCCGTTACTATTGATATGAATTGCTTTTGATATGAGTTGCTGAGTTGATTTGAGTCTTGATTTTGAAATGGATCCTGATTTTGATGTTGATATGGATCTTGATGTTGCTTTCGATATGGGTCCATATGTTTCTTTTCGATATGAGTTCTTATTTTTCTTTTGATATGCGTCTAGAGTGATTTTTGATATGAGTTTGATTTTGCTTTCGATATGGATCTTGACTTTTGATATGGGTCTTTGATTTTTCATATGAGTCCTGATTGATTTTTGATATGGGTCCTTGATTTTGCTTTAAATATGGTTCTTGAGTGATTTTTGATATGGATCCAGATTGATTGCAATATGGATCTTGATTTTTGATATGAGTCTGATTTTTCTTTTGATATGGTTCCTAAGTGATTTTTGATATGTGTCTAAATTAATTGCAATATAGATCTTGAATTTTGATATGGGTCCTTGAATTTTGATATGGGTCCTGATTGATTTTTGATATGGATCTTGAGTGATTTTCAATATGATTCATTGATTTGTTTATGGGTCTAGATGGGTTTCGATATCGGACTTTGATTTTTATTATGAGTTCGATGTTGTTGCTGATATGGTTCCTGAGTGATTTCTGATATGGGTCTGGATTGATTTTCAATATGGGTCCTGAGTGATTTTTGATATGATTCCTTGATTTTATTATGGGTCTAGATTGATTTCAATATGAGACTTTGATTTTTGATGAGTCTGATGTTGCTTTTGGTATGGTTCCTGAGTGATTTTCGATGAGTCTGGATTGATTTTGATATGGGTTTGATTTTTGATATGGGTCTTGATTAATTTTTGATATGGGTCGTTAATTTTGTTTTTTCAATTTAATTTGTTTTGATTGCTGATATATTGGATGGATGTGAGAACTAATGATGGATACTTGTTGATTTGTAGGTAGATCTTGGTGTGCTTCAGTCTCGAGAGTGATTTTCAAGGCCATGGACACTGATTCCATATTTGTCACAGGCTAACAAAGATATTATTGATAGATGTGGGTTGTGCTCCTTATTACAGATGTCTCGGTATATCATTAACTGGGGTTTATTGACAGTGTTGTCCAAGAGGTGGCACAGTGAAATGAACACCATTCACTTGGCGACGGGTGAGATGACAATCACACTAGAGGACTATTATCAGATTCTATGGATTCCTATGGTTGGGGCTCTGTTGCCTTATGAGAAGATTGTGGAGGGTGGGATAGAAGCTCTATGTCACATCTTCTAGGATGATGAGATCAGTGGTTATGAGATCCTATGGCAGGAGTTTTTGGAGTTAGGTTACACTTCACTACCATCAGTATTAGCAAGTTTTATTGGTAGGCTTCTATGTCACGACCGTAGGTCGAAGGGACTAGCCGTTGGATGGGGATTGGTGTTGGAGTATATGGTGACTCAGGGACAGAGGTTTGCATGGGGATCCTGTATGTTGGCCCATCTATATAGAGAGCTTTACCAGGTGGTATATCTAGGATATACTAGCTTATCATTCAAGGTGACATTGATATAGGTGTGGGCCTAGGGGCATATACCAGTGTCGAGACAGCTAGCAAACAGGGATAGGCTAGTTGGTCTGGCCTATGTTTATGGGTATACAGGTGTAGTTGTCCAGCGTAAGCTGGGAAAATTAGAGCATTGGCAGAGAGCACTGGATGATATCATTATGATCATCTGGAGACCGTATACGGAATATGAAGTTTGGGTAGAGGACGAGCAAGAGATCCCTTATGTATATATGTCAAGGTACCTGATTGTGTGAACACCCTTTATTATTAAGTGATTCTTGCACAATCATGATCAACAATAGGATGGTAGACAACAGGGGATGCTACATGGAGCCTATTTATATGCTTGTCGGCGATAGGATGTACCAGAGTGGAGGCCTACTCTAGATAGCGTAGCAGTTGTTGAGGAGTATATGTCACTCGCAGGACAAATTTGGGATTATCAGGTTGGGGTTCTTGATGTTGGGATGATGGAGGAGATTTCAGCCTACTTTGTGGCACATGCAGTGGCACATATACTTGATCCAGTAGAGCTGCTACCCGCATTTGATGAAGATGAGGATGAGTAGCCAAAGAGGTGAGGTGGAGGTAGATGGAGAGATGAGGAGGGAGAGGAGGTAGGAGAGGGAGGTAGAGATGGTGGAGGAGGTGTTGTTGGAGGAGGTGGAGGTGGAGGAGGAAGAGGAGATGGAGGGAGAGGAGATGGAGGGAGAGGAGGAGATAGAGGGATAGGGGGTGGAGATAGAGGGAGAGGTCTTGTTCTTGGTGCTGGCAGGGTTGGTAGGGTAGGAGCAATGCCAGATGCAGTGGGAAGGATAGAGGATGATAGGCAACCTACCCAGAGGAGGAGATATGATGTTCTACCTCCATAGATGCCTCAGACAGGGATAGGTATAGGTGGGATCACAACACAGGTACCCGTTCAGATCAGAGTGACCACTCATTGACAAGATTTTCAGATTAGAGCGCTACAAGTTTTGGTGCAACAACTACAGGCATAGGTGTTAGTGCAATAGTGCCAAATTATGCAAGTTATTGTAGAGCGGGATATAGAGATAGAGAATCAGGGTCGAGCAAAGGCCTTTGCTGACAGGTTAGAGAGAGCCATGACTGGTACCCCAGTTTGAGACACATTGAGAGATATAGTACTTGGCCAAGAATGTCGACTATTATAGGCATCTATATGAGGAGGTGGTCCCTTGAGATCATAGAGATCCTTGCTATGCTGCAGTGGCATCTAGTTGATCTAGCCACAGTTATACGAGCAAAGGTGTTACGGGGTCTGCCCAAGGTGATCCACCTAGTGGAGATCCAGGTGCTGGGATATCTACTATCATACCATCTACCTTAGGAGATAGTCATACCAGAGAGACTTATCTCTATTGTTTTTTATCATGTTGTTATATTTTGACACACATGATATCCCTTGTATATTTCGACCATTTTTTAAATATATGTATATGGCATTGATTTCCTCTGATCTACATGTGATATGTTATTGATGATGATTGATTTATGATGCATGATATTTTGATATGATGATATAATGAGGATGATTTGATTCTTAGATAATGATTCTCTTTATTTTTTATATTTTAATTATTATACGATGATTTGAATGCATGATTCATGATGGAATGAGTGATAATGTGATGATGTATTCCATTGATTACTTTGATGTGAGATGTAATGTTATATGAATGTTATTATTTGTGAGATGTATCTTGAAAAGGAGAAGTATGATAATGATAATGATATGAGATGTATCATGAAAATGAGATGTATGATAATGATATGAGATGTATCTTGAAAATGAGATGTATGATAATGATTGAGATGTATTTTGAAAATGAGTTGTATTTTAATGATGTGATACTAATGCAAGATTAAAATTATATGTAACTAAATGCGAGATTAAGATGATATGCAACTAAATGCAAGATTTAATATGATATGCAACTAAATGCAAGATTAAGATGATATGCAACTAAATGATCACTTTAATTCTATCATTTTCATTCTGTTTAGTAACTTGTTATGCTCTTTTTGTCATCATTGAGCTTTTGATATGTTGAAAGTTTAATACAAGCATCATGGTATAATTGAACCATAACAACCAGAGTAAAGCATATATGGTTGCTTGAAATTGCAAGACGACACAAGCATCGAGCTATAATTGAACCAAGACAACGTGAGTGTTGCTTGCGTAAAACAAACAAGAGTTAACCATGTGTATGTGTAAAGTGGAGAATAACTTCAATGATATGTTTCCAATCATGTCTCGAGAAATTTTGTATCGTACAAATGATCGCCACATAGACAAAAAACCAAAGGAAATGTTAGATTCCTTCGTCGCTTCTCTATCTCAATGCATCCTTGAGTAGCTCAAGAGATATAATGATTCAAAAATTAAAATATAAATAGTAAAAATTCATGGTAAAATGCAAACAAATCATAATGCAAAAAATCATCAACCATGTGTGTGTTAAAGTTACAATTGGACAATGATCCTGTTTTCTGGCCTAATGAGCAGTTTTGACAATGGTTCCCTAGTATGATGCGATCCTTGTTCATTGTCTGAATGCTAAAGTGAGAGGAATGTTTCCCCTAGTTTTGGATAATAGTTGAAGTGGATATATACATTGATCACCAAGCCATGGTGGGATATGATGTGGATAACTATTTACATAATCAAGGACAATGATTGGACTAAGTATGTCCAAGATAATGTTGCATGTATAAGTATTCGACGATGGCTATTGGATGAGACTAGATGGATCAAAGATATGAGTATTGATAGATAGAGGAGATGTTCTCTCACAATTAGTGCTTGTTGCCAAGTTTTCACCACTTTCTTTTATTGCACTCTTTGATTTGTTTTTTATTTTTTTGTATTTTTCTAGTTTTTTTTTTGCTTGATGTGTGCATTGGATGACTCATGTATAACTTCTTTATAAGTATGTTGTTGGTTGTTTCATCAAGAACTGCCCCTTTTGAAGTTGACAACTAATATGCTCCTGATCCATAAGTTGATGTGATAACAAAGGGACCCAACCAGTTTGGTTCAAAATTCCCCTTGTTTTCTTGATCTTTTTGATTTATGGTATTTTCCTTTAGGATGAGATCACCGACTTTGAAAGCTATTGGGATGACTCTGTGATTATAGATTTTGCACATTGTTGCTCATATGCCTTGAGATGGTCATAGACATGTTGTCATTCTTCATCAAGAAGCTCCAGTTCATGCAACTTGTTTACTCGATATTCCTCATCCGGTATGAGGCCCTTCAAAGATGCTTGGAGAGATGGGATTTCTACCTCAAGAGGTAGAATTACTTCTGAACCATACATCAATGAATATGGTGTAGCCCCTGTAGGTGTGCAGATGCTTGTTTTGTAGGCCCAAAGTGTTGGATTGAGTTGTACATGCCAATCCTTGCCAACATCATTTATTATTTTCTTGAGGATCTTTAGGATTGTTTTATTTGATGCTTTATCTTGACTATTACCCTCCAGGTAGTATCATGTGGAGAAGAGATGTTGGATTTTGAATCATTCATGCAACTCTCATACATCTTGATTTTTCAAAGGATACCCATTGTCTATGATAATAGAACTGGGAATGTCATATTTGCAAATGAGATAGTTGAGAATGAATGATGAGATTTGTTTTCTAGTTATAGTGGTCATTGGAACTGCTTCAATCCATTTGGTGAAATACTCCATTGTGGTGATAATGAACATATGCCCATTTGAAGAAGAAGGATGGATTTTCCCTACCAAATCAAGTCCCCATTGGTAGAAAGGCCAAGATGTGGTGAATTGTTGTAGCTCCTGCACTAGTGCATGGATAAGGTTGCCATGAATTTGACATTTAGGACATTTCTTAGCAAATTGATAGGAATCTCTTTCCATTATCACCTAGTATTATCCCATTCTCAGAAGTTTCTTGGCAAGAGTAGGACCACTTGAATGCGTACCACAAATACCCTCATGACGCTCGTGTAAGGCAGAGTCAAATTTGCTATGATTGAGGCATTCAAGAAGAGTACCATCTAGACCTCAAGGGTAAAGTGTGTTAGCGGTTAAGGTATAGCAGGCAGCTTGCCAGATGAAGCTATGTTTTTGGTTGCAAAATAGGTCAGGCGAGAGAGTATTGTTTTTGAGATAATGATAGATCTTCTTGTTGTTGGCACTATACACTCTAATGAGAATTGATAGTGTTATCATTGATGGAAACCTTGTGACAACCTTCAGGGAACTTTGTGGCATTCATCTGGTAAACCACTGACAGGCACTGGCACTGGGAGGCATTTCACCGGCAGCGACAATAATGCATACCAACAACCCAGCCGACAGGAACACAATTTTGTTTATTGTATTTAATTCTAATTATCTTTTGTAAAGCCAACATGGCATATTGTAATAGACTCATATTTGTATGAGATCTTGTAAATCATTTTGTAAGAAAGAAGATGACATATGAGATAGGAATGAGAGAATATTAAGGAAGATATATGCAAATTCATAAGATAGATTTTGTATAAGTTTTCTAGTTGTAGTATGAGCTTAAACTGGTACTGAACCTAGCATAGTAGATGTTAAATTGTAGTAGTACATTATATTGGATTTTCATAATCCATTTTGTAAGTTAGTGAGGCTTCTATTTTGTAGATTGAGCAGTGAGCTCTAGGCAGTTGGCCTTCCTGCATGTGCAGGAACCTCATTGTAACTAATATTTGTTCATTGGCTAGTGAGTGAATATTGTGGGTCACAATTCCCATTGAGGTTTTTCCCACACCGGGTTTCCTCGTTATACATCTTGTGGTATGGTGTATTTTCTATGTTGTCTTTATTTTTCCTCTTTACTGCATTAACTCTTCTTTACTGGTACACTATTTTGGAATGCAAAATATTTAATAAGGTTAAATGTTCAACATTCTGGTTAGATACTGATTCGCCCTCCTCTCTTAGTATCTTTGGGACTTTCTTTAGTCCTAACAATTGGTATCAGAGCTTGGTCCTCTATTTTCAAAATCCAAATAGCTTGAGGAAGATTCTAACACCGGTAGAGATGGAGAACTTAAGAAAACAATTAGAAGGAGCTCTTGTGGACTATTATGAAGAGAAGTTGAAGAATGTCAAACTAGAAGATGATCTAAGGACTGCATAGCAATTCATTCAAGGACTTTGGGAGAGTCTTACTATTTCTAGAAATAATAGAAAAGAACTTCATGAGAAGATTCAGAGTGATAATGATGAAAGAGAAACTCTTAATGATCTTGTGAACAAATTGAGGCAAGAAAATAGTACTATGATAAATGAAATGCAAGATATGAATATGATATTTTGTAGAGACATTGAAGACATGAAGAAGAGTGAATATGACTTGACTAGGAGACTAAATGATGCTGGAAATGAAAATCTAAGACTTAGTCATGAAAATGATATGTTGAAGACAGATATGATTCACATGCAACATGATAAAACTGAACTTATGAGACAAATGGGAATTCTGGAAAATGAGCTGGCTACTGCAAATCAACATAAAGAGAAATTCAAGAAAAGCTCTAAAGAACTTAATGATATGCTAAAAATTCAGAAACCTAATGGAGATACTAATGGACTTGGATTTAAAGTTGGAGAAAGTTCTGGTACTGTAAACAATCATGATCACAGGAAACTGGTAAGACAACCTAATGCTTACAAATTTTATGGGAAATGCTTTAACTATAACAAGTATGGTCATAGAGAAAATCAGTTTAGATCTAGAAACAATCAGAACATTAATGCACCCATCGGTCAATGTTCCAAATGCAACAAAATTGGTCATAATTCAGAAAATTACAGAATAAATGTGAGATGTTATGTTTGTGGAAGATTTGGGCACTTATCTAATCAATGCAGAACATAAACTGACATAGGATATGGAAAGGCTATTCAGGAAAATAATATGACATGTTATGCTTGTAACAAGATTGGACATATTGCAAAATTTTGTAGAAGCAAGACTTCACTGGCAAATAATAAAGGACCCAGTTTGAAAGGCAAGGAGAAGGAAGATGAGGTAAAGCAAGAATTTTCAAAATAATGGATTAGAAAGAGAGATCAGAATATTGATGAGACTATTCCTTCACTGGTAGAACAGAGTATTACTCCACCAGTAGGAGACTCTTCATCCCATTGAGAAATAACCCTTTGGGGGTAATGCAACAAACTGAATATCATGCATAGGGAAAACTTTAAGAAACCCCCCCTTTGGACAAGGTGTAAAAACCTGGCGAAAGTTGTATAATTCCAAGGAAAATTTTAATTTTACTGGTGAATTTTTGCAGTTTATGGAGAAAAATAATAATCTTCATTGGTGAATTAGCTGTGATCACTCAAAGTTTGTGAAAAATCCTGGCGAGTTGTACTATTTTTAAAACCCAAAAAATAATTACATGGGTGAATGGTAATGTTTTTAAAACTAGAAAAATATTTGCATTGGTGATTTCAACCTATTTTCAAACCATAAAAATAAAATATTGGCGATTTCATGCTATTTTCAAACCATAAAAATAAAATATTGGCGATTTCAAGCTATTTTCAAACCATAAAAATAAAATTTTGGCAATTTTAAGATATTAACTTTAAGTAATTAAAACACATGGCACACAGTCATCAACTCTCTCTATCTCCAACTCACAAGCTGAAAATGCTAAGCCTTCTTAACCTTGAGATCTAGCGACAGAGGGAAAATGAACTGGCACTCGCCAATTCTCGACCACAAATGTTAAGTCCTTGTCATTGCAGTGACTTGGAGATAGTGGTAACTTAAAAACTTTAACCCTTGTCTTGTACTCACCAACATAAAACTGTTTATCTCAAACCAACTCGAGACCTCACGACCAAAGCAATTTCACTAACAATCTCCAGCTCGATAACATAAAACTCTAACACCCAAAAAACTAGAGACCTCGCAATGTAAACCCAAACCAACTTATCGCCAATTCGCGGCTTGATCACATCTTCAGACATTTTACCTCGCGAGCTGGCGATAACCATAAAACTTAACCACAAACTATTTGGTCGTTAGCTCACAACCTAAAATTTTTAAGGCTTGGATGTTGACTCATTCTTGAGGGACTAGTTTGAAGGTTTCTCTTGAGTTAAGGTTGATTAGACAAGCGAGGACAACGGTTTCAGAGGCATAAAAGGATTTGATGGCTTCTGAGTTAGAGATGGGATATCACGGATTTCTCTGAGAAATAAGAGCTCAGGTTGCTTGTTGTCAGGGATTTTGAAGTAGAATTTGCCCAATCAACAAAGAATAAAATCAGAACAAAATAATTCACAATAGATGAGCCTTAGTAGGATGCAGTGGATTTGATAGGCATGATGATGACTTCTAGGAATCTAGAGTCTACAGTCATGTTGAAAAGCACCAAAATGATAATTTTTCACGTGAATACAGAATGAGCATCACTAAATGAAGTGTGAAAATGTTATAAATACAATGGAGTGGTGACTTAGTTGGTAGAAGAGAAAATAAACCTTTTTCAATTTCTGAGAGTGGTTTTTTTCCTTAGAAAGGAAGATGATGTTTGAGCAGGATTGTGCATGGAGTTGTACTTGTTGTGTGCTCTGTGATACTGGATGGGTGTTTTTTTGTTTTCTTCTGTGTGAGTTTGTTTAATGTCAAAGGGGTTGTGAAAGTGAGAAGGATTGCCAGAGGGGCTGTGAAAGCCTTTTTTGTCAAGAAGGGCCAAGCATGGCACATCCTCTATTTCTACTTTGCCATAGGATGGCAAGGGGTTTGAAGAAGGAACCCACAGAGGAATGAAAGAAGGATTTGTTTGGGTGGGGAGTGGCAGGTAGTCATCTTTGTGATGACATGGAAGCTACAACCCCCCCCCCAACAGATTACATTTACCCTAGAGCTCCTGTTTCCACTTTCCCTGATCATGGGCATGAAGGCTCAAGTTCCTCTTTCCATTTTCTCTATTCATAGGCATGAAGGCTTCCTCCTCAATTTGGAAATGATCTGTTGGACTTGGACAAAATGTAACTGTATGCGGGAAAAGCGGGTTGATAGAACTCAATATGTGAAAAATGGAGCTCTAGGGAGCCTTGCTTACACACCCACTCGACTTCTTGGTGCAAGCTATGGAGTGATGAAGTATCACTCAACTTCCCAAGGTTGGTCCCATGGTTCTCTATCTCATAATGTCCCTCAAACCAATGTTTTTTCTCTCAAATCACTGAGCAAAATGGTTTAGGGATGGCAAATGCAAGAACGGGGGATGCTTTGATAGATTTTAGTATGAGATGCATCCTAAGCTATGCATGATTCTATAAATGCAATAAAAGTAGATTATAAGATGACAACGTTAGTATAAATACTAACCTAACATAATATATTTAGTCTATGATTGAACTAAATGATAAAGAAAGTATTCTAAACATGCATATTTAGACTAATTCCTGATTTAAAAGAGGCTAAAATGATGAGCATAAAATGGTATGAAAGCTTGAATGTATTTAAGCATAAGTATGATACTACAAATTTGGAGGATGATTTAAAATGGAGGAATGAGAGCTCTATTTATAGCAAAAATAGGGCAATGGATGGTCAGGATTGAAAGAGTTGATCAAGGGTTGAGTTTGAAAGTTGGGGATCCATGTTTGTAATTGGTACCAATGAAATGGTGACAAGTGTCAACATAGGGTTGGGTTGAGAGATGGGGTTGGAGGCATTAAATGCCTAAGAAGACCTTATGGTTATCTAGAGATAAGGGTTAAGCTTAAGTTAGGCTTACCTTAATGGATTAAAAGTTAATCCAAGGATAAACCCTTGTGCAAATAATGACCACGCGCTAAAATAATGACCACATGCACTAGAATAATGACCACAAAAATTACAAAAATTACCCCATGCGCTAAAATAATGACCACACGTGCCAGGCTGCCCCCAGACACGCGCTAAAGTTTTGACTGCTCAAAATTGTTTTCTATTTGTTTTGAAAAATCTATGCGCTACCCTGGGCTTGCAACGCGCTAACCTGTGAACTTGATGCGCTAATGTTTAGCCTCCACGTGCTAAGCTGATGCTTCCACGCGCTAGACTGTTTCTTTGATGCACTAAATGATTTCACAATGTTTTGCTTTGAAATGAAACGCTATTGTTTAGAACTGATGCGCTAATTTAATGGTTGGATGCGCTAACAAAAAGTCCTCACGTGCTAAGAAGTTGCTCTTATGTGCTAAACTGCCTTGATTTTTCCTTTGGTTGATTCTTTGCAAATTTTGAATTTTTGCCATGAATTTTTCAAGTTTGATGGATGATTTTCTGAAGTAGTAAATGCAAGCACGACACAAAAATTACAACCATTTTGCCTAATCTAACAAAAAGTGTATGTTCTACAAGGATGTGTTCAAATCCCCAATGTTTTAATAGGTTTTGATACGAATAATACACTTCAGAAAGACTCTTTATTCAAAGGTCATAAATAACATCATAGCCCACTAGTCTCGATACTCCGTCAGCTCAAACAGCCGTGTCACCCCCTAGAGGGCGCCCATTTTTTTGCCTTTTGCCAGAAATTAACCCAAAGTGAATTGCTTCACAGTTGAGTAGTTATCTTGGGAGATGTATGGTGAGTAATCTTGGGGGCGGATTCTTCCCCACCCTTGCACTATGATGTTATAAATGTCTGGTTACTGACTCGGTTCAAAGATTCTATTTCTATGATTCATAATCAGGCTTCCCGTTCGACCGTCAGTGATAAACTCCCTCAGGTGGCTTCCCAACCTTTAGAATAAAGGATTTACGTATCTCAAGGATACTGGGGGAAGGCTAATCGCTGCACGCAACCATTGAAAAGGACTTTCGTCACTTTCCACATTTGATTATAGTGGGTTGGATTTCTTAGCGTCAAAGTTGTTCCCCACTTAGGTCGTTCCCTTCACACCGGCCATAAATGACTTTAAGAGTTAATTTCAACTCCTCGGGAAGGCAGGCCTACTAAAGGATTTATGCTTGAAGTAAAGAAGGCTTTTAAGAGTGGTCTGGATTTTTGATCACCCATTCAAGGGGAGAGCATATTCCTTCCACTTTCAAGATAAGGCAAATAAGGTTCCTTTTATCTTTCAAGGCAATGATTTGCTAAAATCTATATGGAGATGTTGCTCCACGAAAACATGGTGTTTATTTTATCCTTTTAAGGCAATGGTTTTCTGATCTATGAAAAAGAATTGGTCAACAAAGTAAATTCAATGTTTTGTCAACAAAAGAAATCGATCAAAAGGGGAAGATCTTCCCTTTTTAGTTGCAAATGACTTTGGACATGTGTGATTCTTTTACTTTGCAAAAATTTGAAGTGAATCCTTTTATGCACCAAAGGATGGTGAATTTCTTTTTAAACACCTTTGTTTGCAAAAATGAAAAATTGACTTGTTCTTTTTAAAGCCCAAAATAAAATTTTTGTCTTCCTAGGGAAAGCAAGAAAAGATTGTTTTTGTAGTTCTTTTTATAGCCCAAATAAGGTGAGTTCAATTTTATTTATCAAGAATTTAAAAAGACTTTAAATTCTAACTAACTTAAACAAGCTAGTGAAAATTTAAACAATTTATAATTCTAAAAATAACATTAAGCTCCTCCCTCCAATAAGATGTCAGAAATCCTGTAAAATACCCACCACAGTAGTTAGAAAAATATAGGATTTTGTGGACTTCAACAAGTCTAACTTTAAACTTGGTTATAATTTTAATTTTTGTCTTTTGTCTGTGATGTGCTATAGAAAGGATTGTACGCACTACAATATAACCTAGATGCACTAAAATAATGTCTCAATGCACTATACTGTTTACTGGATGCGCTACTCTGTGCATCGAAAGCGCTGCTCTGTTTTTCTCCTGCGCTGAGACCTACAAGAAAATTAGTGGTTTGATGCACTAAAAGATGGACTTCACGCACTAGATGATGGACTCCATGAGCTAAACAGTGAACTGTATGCGCTAGGCTATTAACTGGATGTGCTAAACAGTGAACTTAATGTGCTAATTCATTTTTCCTGCGTGCTTGCAAAAGTGGTTAAATTCAAAAACCGATTTGATATATGGGGTTGTGCCCCACGGTGGGCACCAAAAATGTATGCAAGAAAAACGGTCGATAGAACTCAATATGCAAAAAATGGAGCTCTAGGGAGCCTTGCTCACACACCCACAGGACTTCTTGGTGCAAGCTATGGAGTGATGAAGTATCACTCAACTTCCCAAGGTTGGTCCCATGGTTCTCTATCTCACAATGTCCCTCAAACCAATGTTTTTGCTCTCAAATCACTGAGCAAAATGGTTTAGGGATGGCAAATGCAAGAACGAGGGATGCTTTGATAGATTTTAGTATGAGATGCATCCTAAGCTATGCATGATTCTATAAACGCAATAAAACTAGATTATAAGATGACAAGGTTAGTATAAATACTATCCTAACATGATATATTTAGTCTATGATTGAGCTAAATGATAAAGAAAGTATTTTAAACATGCATATTTAGACTAATTCCTGATTTAAAAGAGGCTAAAATGATGAGTATAAAATGGTATGAAAGCTTGAATGTATTTGAGCATAAGTATGATACTACAAATTTGGAGGATGATTTAAAACGGAGGAATGAGAGCTCTATTTATAGCAAAAGCAGGGCAATGGATGGTCAAGATTGAAAGAGTTGATCAAGGGTTGAGTTTGAAAGTTGGGGATCCATGTTTGTAATTGGCACCAATGAAATGGTGACAAGTATCAACATAGGGTTGGGTTGAGAGAAGGGGTTGGAGGCATTAAATGCCTAAGAAGACCTTATGGTTATCTAGAGATAAGGGTTAAGCTTAAGTTAGGCTTACCTTAATGGATTAAGAGTTAATCCAAGGATAAACCCTTGTGCAAATGATTAAGAGATAATCATGGTCAAAGAATTAAAGGCTTGATGAGACCCTTGGGTGGAAGAAGGTTGAGTTAAAAGAAATTCTTTAACCATGTAAGAGGGTTTGAGTTAACCATTAATGGTTATGAAGACTTTGGGGAATTAAGTGGTTGGAGGCTTGAAGCCTTTAATGGTTATCAAAGACTTTGAGGAATTAAGTGGTTGAAGGCTTGAAGCCTTTAATGGTTATCAAAGACTTTGAAGATTTGAGAAGTGACCACCCCTTGCTTAGGGATGTGACAAAGTTTAGAAGATGGGTTAGGCTAATTAGAAACAATTAGAAGACTCTAGAAGAAATTAGGAACAGGTTTAGGAAGGCAAGTGGGAGATGTAGGAAAATGCAAGTGGATGGAGGGATAATAGGATTTAATTGAAAAAATGTTAATTTAATTCAATTTGGTTTCAATTTGGGGAGATTAAATAAATTAGATTTATTCAATTTAGGATAACTATTTAATTAAATTTGAATTTAATTAAAAGTGGATAGGGGGGGATTTAATTGAATAAAATGATTTATTCATTAAATGGGTATAGTGAATTTAATTGAGTAATTTACCTAATTAAATAGAAGAATGTAGGTAATTTAATTAAATTGCATTTAATTAAATAGAGAAATGAACATAAAATATTCATTTAGGAATATGGTCATTTTTATATGTCTACAGTAACATCTCACATTCCATCCAAAATGAAGGCATCAAGGTGATAATGGCATGGCTCAAGCAATTTTGCAAGTTGTATAGTCATTGGGGTTCCTTTTCTGGTTCCAGTAGTGATTCTAGACTCTAGGTGAAGGGAGCAAGTTGTATACTGTATAGTCATTTACAGAGAAAATGAAAAACAATTAGTGTCAAGCTTTGTCTATATATAAATTTATTTTGTGTATAATTCTATCTCTTTCCAATGATCAGAATCATGAGATTTAATTTTTTTCATTTGTTGCATTGTTATGGTGTATGTAATTTTTCATTTAATGCTTCCTAATCCTATTATGCCCAGGAATGCAAAATTTCTATTAGTCTAGAATCATATTAAATAATTAAGGATTCACCTCATTGTAATTGGTGGGCAGATTATAGACAGTCATAGAACACCTCCATATATATTACATAAACATCAATAGCATATAAAATCATAAGAGTATTAAGAATGAAAGTATTAAACACCACAATGGATTATTAGATAGGAATACAATTATACAACATAATTAGTAAAACATCAAGACAACAAACTAGTGCCTTATCCTAGGGCATAGAGTCACTTACAATTCAAGACAACCTGATAATAAACTTCAATAAGATTCATTTGCAGAAAAATAGGAATGAAATTATGAATAATGCCATTACATACAGTTACACAACCCAGATTCATATGTAAACTGAAAAACCCTTGACCATTCAATTCACAGTGAAAACATAAATTCAACACAAAGACAATTATGTGAAGATCGCATTGCTCAAACTGCAAATGATATCAGAAAGTAAATTCACAGTGCGATTAAACTATGCACTTATCAAATTCTTGAATAGTTGAGCTATTATAACTATATTAATATAAGATTTTTCAAGTTCAACATCATTGATGAATAAAAGTGGCAACCTCAACCTGAGGATTCAACAAGCTTAGGGTTACTGTGAGGAATCTTGGGTAGCAACATCAACCTAAGATTTCTTCTTTGGCTTTAGCATGGTTTGCCACCTGTCCACCTCTTTGTTTGTTGGCCAATTGAATGCCTTTACCTCTACTAACTTTGCAACTAAATCTACCCATCTGGCATCTGTAACTACCCTGGACTCAATAATAAACTTTGCATGGTCAACCTCAACCTTGAACAGTGAATCAAGCAGACCGTTAAGGAAATCAACATCAACCTGTTCATTTACATGCTTGATTATTTCTTCTTGCTCCAGAATCAAATCAAATTCGCTGGTCCAATCAGAAACTGATTTCAAATCTCCATTACTACCATAAATTGAAGGCACCAATTTATTATAATCTTCCCCAAATGTTTGTAATTTTTCATTTATAAGCATATCCTTCCCTGTGAAAAATGCATAAGCTCCATTCATTACCTCCACCATGTCTTTAGTGTCACTGATCTTGGGAGGGAACTCGTCACTATACATCATTGCAGTATCTAGCTTATCCATTAATTTGCTTCTTCCTGATCAAACATTGAACAAAGGTCCAAGAAAAGCGACAGCCTCAGAGGATGTTTTGCTTGCCTCTTTCAAAGAAATGTGCATATCATGCACAACCATCAATTTGTCTTTCAATATGCCAATCCTGTGTTTCAGAATTCCTAATACAATAGAGGTAGCCTTGACATTTTGTTCCTTTCAAGCTTTTCAATTTTCCGTGCGTATTCCTCCATTTTTGTTGTCACATCAACTGGTATTTCTTGTACTTGTTCAGTAATCTATATTGGAGGGGGCTCATTTGCAATTTTTTCTTTCAACTCCACTAACTCTTCCTCCAAAGTGCCCTTCTTCATCAGTGTCTCTTCATATTTTTTTAGACAATGCAATCAATTGGGTATATGTTTTTGTATATCTTCTTGACAAATCCTCTATTTTTGATAAATTCATGAAAGAAACTTGAGTAAAAAATGAGGCAATCTCTATGTCAGTTGTGTTCTGCAAGTTCCAAATCATTCTATCAGCTTTCTTTTCTACTTGGATATTTAGAAGGTGGGGCTTTTGAGTGGAAGGGGCCAAAGACCAAGCAGCAAATGTCTTTGACTTAGGATTAAATCTTGATCCTCTTATTACATCTCCAATTTCAAATTTAGTTCTAAACATTGGGTCCTCTTACTTCCTAATCTGATCAATAATAAAAATAGATTGGGTATCCCAGTCAGGCATCATAATCATACCAGTACTCTTTATCAATTATCTTGCCTGTTCCATAGATATTTCCTCCTTGTTAGGATCATATTCCTGCAGTGCCTTGATGATCTCCTCTTTCTTTTCTTCATTTGCTTCCTCTATGATCAGATTTTGTTTTAATTGATTTTGTTTCAACCTTGTCAAAAATTTTTTTAATTCATTTGACTTAATAAAGTCATCATCTTTCATGAACTCTTTTGACAACATCACATGCTCATCAAAGCCTTGAGCAAGGGCTTTGTTTGTTTCTCCATGTTCTTCATTCTACCCTACTTCTCTAAGATGTGTCCTTATTCGATGAAAGTAGTGTCCTTGTTCTATAACAATTGCTCTAGAGGGGTCTCTCCTCACAATTGTACCAATCTCAGTGGTTTTTTGTTTCTTTGCAGCTGGCACTCGGGTAGATTGAACTTCATCCCCACTCTCTACATCATCAATAGACACACTAAGTGGCCTCTTGCCATGTGAAGAATGTCCATCTTGGGGGTCTTGCTGCTGAGCAATCACTTTTGGAATTTGAGGCATTTGTTCCATCAGAGTTTCATATAAACTCAACATTTTGTTAATCCTCTCCAGGTACGGGCTATCAAGGCAAAAACCTAAGAAACTAGGGTCAGTAGCCAACAATTCTGCTTCAACTCTCATCAAATTTTTCCATTTTCTTCTCCTTTCTTGTACTTCATCTTTTCTCAGCAAATTTCTAACCATGTCTTCATCATCCAATGGTTCATGGTCCTTTATTGTGGCCCAAGGTGTCATTTTTGGCATTGCAACTTTAATAAATTATTTCGGATCACAGAATCTAGACACAACATTAACCAACCTATACTATTTAAGGAAATTGTTTACTTCATCAAAGGAACTCCTACCAATGGTAAAATCAGATGCAACCCAAAGCCTAGGAAGAAAAGTACCCTTCCTGTGTTTATCAAGGTATTCTTTTTCAACTAGGGTCAATTGCCAGATAAACTCCATAAAAGCAATCCTAATTGGAACAAATTTTGGTAAAATATGGGGAGGCTGAGGACATCCATAGACTCTCATCATAGTAAAGTTATCAAAAAAATAAAAGTCCCCCCAGTTATGTGAAATAGGCCAGTTTGAAACATGCTGGTAAGATCTCAAAACTCTCCTAACATTAATTGACAATCGTTCCCTATTTATTCCTAGCATTTCCATAATTGGTGAAACAATCCAATTTTCAAAGAAAAGGAAAGAAGAATGGGGAGAACTACTATCCCAAACCTGGATCCATCTTTGTATTGGCACTAAGACACTAAATTCTTCTTTGAAAAGCTCCAATTCTTTATCCACGAACTCAACATTATAGAACAAGATTAAATGCATCAGCAATGAATAATGCTCGAATGTAGGGCTGGGTGCACCACTCTGAATTTCAACTAGAGCATTATGAATGTGTTCAACCACATAGCCCACATAATCATAATCTTTGTTAACATCTGGGTGTTGAATGTCCATAGCCATCATTTGTAATTCAGCTGACACTGTTGAATCTCCATCAAAACCCAACACTCTGCATAATCCATAGATTTTACAATGCATATAATGGTGGAAAGGTGTGATGTCAAATGGTGGTTTGATACTCTCTAGAATTATAACTGGCTTCTTATTCACCCTAGGCATGTATCTAGGTATCGCATGCTTCTTGATAACACCTTTGTATTTGTCATAATCCTCTGCAATCCACTCCAAATCTATATCTGTACATGTAGCACCAGTAATCTGGAAAGCTTCAACAAAGCTAGCTCTATTAATTGAAACTAGGGCAGACTGGTTCTTTCCTCTGATTACCCTAGATACTAGGCAATAGCGTTTGGCCAACTCTTTGATCAAATCCACATTAACATACACATCTGGAAAAATTAACTTTGCCATATTTAAATCCCAAGGGTTTGACATCGGGACACCCTGATGCAGAGCATCATGAAAATCCATAAAACCTTCATTCAAGGGTAAACTTTAAACTTGAATCAAGAGACATATAACAAGATAAATCACTCTTATCAACTTCAAACCAACTTCAAAGGTTATATTACATCCTTGAAAACATCCATTCAATATTTCAGATCATAACATTCACCATAACATGAGAGAACAAATTATTTATTGCCATGGAAACCCTAATTTAGGGTTTCATCCCTTAACAACTGTTTTCACCAAAATGATCACAAAATATTCAATTCTCAACCAAATAAAGTAAGACCAAAAGAAATAGAAAGAAGATTTAGAGACCTTTCCAACACATATATCCTTTCTTCAATATTATCCCTCATGTGACCACACCAAATTCTACAACCGCGTTGTTGCTGCCTTCACCAATCTGCTTTTCACCGTGAACTGTAACAAACAGTCATCAATAACATTTTATATACTTCTCATAAAGACAATCTCTTCAGTCAGAATTTATATCATTGAGTTAAACAAGTTCTCTCAAAAGTTTAGCCAGATCCAACGGTTAAATAAAAAGATATGATCATTTTCCCAAAACTGGGTAACCCTTGCCAGGGTTTTGACAATCATTAAAAAAACAAACATATCTTGCCAAATACTCCACAAAAATGCACAAGAAAGGATTCATCTGAAAGATATTTCATCAATATATCATTAAATAACATATAAATATAAAAATTACATCAAATGTGATCCTCCATGGATCTATGACAGCCATAGATTCCTTAAAACCTCATGACAGTTTGAGGGTTTGATGGATAATCTTTGTCAAATCCCCTCCAAACTGATCTCTCTTCTTGATTTCGACCAAAAATGGTTTTATAAACCATTTCCAACTCCTTTCTAACTTCTCCAACCACCTCATAGCCAATGGATTTCATTTTTACACTTTTGTTGCACTTTTGGCAATATTGCAACTTTGCAATTTTTACAATTTTTGACATAAATGACTCTAACTCTTACATGGACACTTTTAAAACTTCAATATGGACCAAATATGATATATTTGGACAAAATGGCTCATTTATCCTTACATATTATGATTCAACTGATTCAAATAACCTTAATATGTTATGAATGACTCAAATACAATCAAATTGTTCACATTATGACTTTTGACCTCCTGGTATGCTTGTGTGCTGAGGTGCTCTTGCACCATACTACCGACCTTGAAAAGTTTCCAAGTCCCTTGGAAACATAGGGATAATAACCTGCAAAAAAATTAGACTGAAACCTTCATCTTTGTCTTTGCCATTTTATGCCTCTTTTCTTCTTTCATCTTATCACCCTTCTCATGCCTTTGCTACAATCAACATCTCCAAAAGGACACAGGACTGTCCTTATATCTTCCTCCTCAATAACTCCTATTAATGGAGTATGTAATGGCTGCCATCCAAGTGCTTTTACATACCATAAGTCCACCTCTCCATGCTGCATCACCTCACCAAAAAAAAAACTCACCTTTGCCTCACCTAGGAGTCCTCTCTTTGCCTCTCTCCCTAGTCTCTTGGCAACCAATGGACCATCCCTTTGGCCCTTGACAGACCTTCCTTGTCTGCCCACACACAACACCAACTTCCTCTTGCAACTAGATGGACAAGCACCTGCAACCAAAACTCATCAATAACACAAAACACAAACAACTTGCTCAGCCCAGATCTTTTGCTGAGCTCTGATACCAATTTGATGCAGAGCATCATGAAAATCCATAAAACCTTCATTCAAGGGTAAACTTTAAACTTGAATCAAGAGACATATAACAAGATAAATCACTCTTCTCAACTTCAAACCAGCTTCAAAGGTTATATTACATCCTTGAAAACATCCATTCAATATTTTAGATCATAACATTCACCATAACATGAGAGAACAAATTATTTATTGCCATGGAATACCCTAATTTAGGGTTTCATCCCTTAACAACTGTTTTCACCAAAATGATCACAAAATATTCAATTCTAAACCAAATAAAGTAAGACCAAAAGCACTGGAAAGAATATTTAGATACCTTTCCAAAACATATATCCTTTCTTCAATATTATCCCTCATGTGACCACACCAAATTCTACAACCGCATTGTTGCTGCCTTCACCAATCTGCTTTTCACCATGAACTGTAACAAACAGTCATCAATAAAATTTTATATACTACTCATAAAGACAATCTCTTCAGTCAGAATTTATATCATTGAGTTAAACAAGTTCTCTCAAAATTTCAGCTAGATCCAACGGTTAAATAAAAAGATATGATCATTTTCCCAAAACTGGGTAACCCTTGCCAGGGTTTTGACAATCATTAAAAAAACAAACATATCTTGCCAAATACTCCACAAAAATGCACAAGAAAGGATTTATCTGAAATATATTTCATCAATATATCATTAAATAACATATACATATAAAAATTACATCAAATGTGATCCTCCATGGATCTATGACAGCCATAGATTCCTTAAAACCTCATGACAGTTTGAGGGTTTGATGGATAATCTTTGTCAAATCCCCTCCAAACTGATCTCTCTTCTTGATTTCGACCAAAAATGGTTTAATAAACCATTTCCAACTCCTTTCTAACTTCTCCAACCACCTCATAGCCAATGGATTTCATTTTTACACTTTTGTTGCACTTTTGGCAATATTGCAACTTTGCAATTTTTACAATTTTTGACATAAATGACTCTAACTCTTACATGGACACTTTTAAAACTTCAATATGGACCAAATATGATATATTTAGACAAAATGGCTCATTTATCCTTACATATTATGATTCAATTGACTCAAATAACCTTAATATGTTATGAATGACTCAAATACAATCAAATTGTTCACATTATGACTTTTGACCTCCTGGTATGCTTGTGTGCTGAGGTGCTCTTGCACCACACCCTTAACCCTATTTTTCCAGAAATAATGAAATAGAGTAGAACCAATCATATTAAGTGTGGTAGGGTTTCTGCATTGGCTCCATAAATCTCTCCATGCAAATTGATTTGTATTCAAAGCAATGGAAGTCCCTGGCATCAAATCTACAAATTCATCTTTGTATTTCTTAACCATCGTTTCCTCAGTGGCACTAGCACTGGCCTTGGAACCTCTAGGTCCACCTGCTCCACTTGTCATGGCCTTGGGCTTGGAACCTACCACTCGTCACCTGGCTCATTTTAGCTGCAAGAGAAAAACTTAACCAATTTTCTAAAATTTTCTCACACCCAACACTTTGAATTCTCCAACGTTGTTGCAAAGCTCAAGTCACTGGATTACCTCGAAGATAGAATGCATTAATGCAATTATACAAAACCTCGGCTCGATCATGCAATTTATGGTATTTACGATTTGAATTTTGGGCGTTGCCACTTCTCTCAAGTCTCAAGTCTCATTAATTGCCACACTTGCATGAACTAGCTAGTAGCTACTGTGGCATAATGACATTAATTCAAACTTCAAACTGAAGTACTCAAGTGAAATTTGAATTCATGCCCTTCTATTTGATTGGTGATTGGCATTCAAAAATTTTACAGAACCTGGCAAACAAGTCCACGTGTTAGCAAGTTAGTGACAATGCTACCAAATCCTCTTAATCACAAGCTCGCAACCCCTTTTACGAATCCTCAAATAATCTCACGAGTAAGCGACAGCCATTGATCTAACAAAACAACTTATTTCATCACAAGCTCACAACTAGAAACTTAACTTGACTTAAACCCTTGCGATCCCATGATAACAAGACACTTAACCGCCTTTGCATGCTCGCAACACTTTTTGACTTAAGACTTACAAACCCGTGAGCATGCGATGACCACAAAATCAGACCAAAACTTACCTATTGCCAGATCACAACTTAAAATGTTAAACAACTTCAAAACCTCCGAGCAAGCGACTTAACCGCATCGCATGATCGCAAATTAAAATGACTTAACCGTGAACACCTCGCGACATTGCAATAACATAAAATCACACCTAGTCGCAACCTCGCAACATAAAATGGTATTTGGGTGTCGTCACTTCTCTCAAGTGACCAAGTCTCATTAACTACCACACTTGCATGAAGTTGCTAGTGTGGCATTAATTCAATTAAACTGATAGAATGCATTAATGCAATTGTACAAATGTCAAAATCTCAGCTTGATTGTGTCAAAACTTTTACAGAACCTGACAAACAAGTCCATGTGTCAATCCCCATCTTTAATTGCACACTATCAATCAGTTATAACAATCAGGAAAGGAATCAACGAGTTAGCGACAATGCTACCAAATCCGCTTAATCGCAAGCTCACAACCCCTTTTACGAATCCTCATAGAATCTCATGAGTGAGCGATAGGCATTGATCTAACAAAATAACTTATTTCATCGCAAGCTCACAACTCGAAACTTAACTTGACTTAAACCCTTGTGATCCTACAATAATAAGGAACTTAACCACCATCGCATGCTCGCAACACTTTTTGACTTAAGACTTACAAACCCGCGAGCATGCGATGACCACAAAATCAGACCAAAACTTACCTGTCACCAAATTGCAACTTAAAATGCTAAACAACTTCAAAACCTGTGAGCAAGCGACAAAACTAACTAAGCTACGATACCAATTACATCGCATAGTCGGGGGCAAAATTGTGGTCAAATCACCCAGAATTTCGGGGTTAACGGTGCATTGTAGAATTTGGCTTCGCCATTGACCACACACCGTTGATGTGCATGCCCATAATATTCCCCTGGAATCACTCTGATGTGGGTATTAGATCACCTTCATTATTCGCCAGCAATAGTAAAATGACCACGTACCCAGGACCTAATTCGCCAATGGTAAATTATATGTTCATTGCGTGCATCGACCAAATTCACCAATATCAAATAAAACATTATAAGCATTCAAGGACCCATTTTTCCCTGCTTAAATTAAATGTTCATTGCACGCCCGTGCAATTCGCCAAAAATGCAATTAAATTAAATGTTTATTGGCAATTGCGACGCCCAGGCCCCACACAATTCGCCAAACATGCAATCATGGATTGCTATAAATACACTATTTCTTACACTCTTTCTTACAATTTGTTTGTGTTTGATTAGTAAATTGGGAGCTCTCAGAGTCTCGAGTCTCGATTCACATTTCACAAATCGAGTTGGAAAGTCGAAGTTCATTGTAGGGCAGAGGGTCAGAGTTACAATCTTGCAACACAGGCCCAACCCCTAGGCATTCATTCCTGATTCCTAATTCAAAGAATTAAGAAGGCATAAAGGTGAGTAATCATTTCTTCATACTTGATAGTATTAGTTTTAAGTTTTAATTCGTAGTGAAAGGTCAAGACTCAAGATGTCACAGTCAAACATCTTGAATTCCATGTGAATAGATGTAATTAATGATGCAAAAATAGATGTATGTGAATGGTTGAAGGATGAGCTAATAGATAACCTGAAAAAGATAAAAGGTGATAAGAAAGGGACATTTCATTTTGGTAATCTTTTGGTATGCCTTATGTTATATTTCTCATAAGAAATTCCTGGTATTGGACATAAACATTTTGGATATGACACACCAGTAGGTAAATAATAGCAAGAAGCCTTCACCAGCATGGGTACTGCTAAAGAAAACAATATAACTAAGTATTTCAAAGCTTTCCAAGACAAAATGAAAACTAGAGAGACTACCTTAGAGTATAGTGGATAAATATGAAAAAGAAATTTGTTTTGTGATTAAAGAGGATGAAATATGGAACAATTCTTCCTAGAACTGTATGGGTAACTAAAATAGGGTATGAGGCAGATGTGAATATTATTGAGACTTATGCCAAAGCCCTGTTAGAAGCACCTAGAGAACCAATAGAAAAAGTTTTTGGTAATGCAGAAACAATTGAGAGTGATGTTCAAACAATGAAACAAAGAAAGAAAAGAGAAAAGTATATAAGGAGTGCATCAAAACAAGTAAAGGAAATAAAAGAAAACATCATGAACATTATTGGAATAAAAGAAAGTAAACTAGAGGATTACAACCAGAGGCACACATTTCACTAGTTGGTACATCATCTGATAGTGAGATAGCTATTGAATTCAAGAGAGTTGATAGGAAGAGAAAACCCTCACCGGTACCCTCTCCTTCACCCAAGAAAACAAGAACCTTGAGAAAGAAGCAACAAGCGGTAAGACAACTGACAAAGAAGCTAACACCCAAGAAGAAACAAAAATAGGTTATACCACCTTTGGATAATTTACTGAGTGAAGTCACTGATGATGGCAACTTAGCAAATGTGAGCAAATAGTATAACACATTCACTTATACAAAAAAGGAAAGTATTGAAAACAATGTAATTCTACATCTGGACATATACAAGAAAGTGTTAATTGAAATTGTAGATGACTTACCAAATGAATTGTATAGAAGGTTAGATGCAAAAATGATTGATGTAATGGAGCTAGACAAGAAACTTAAGATTGAAAAACATCCAGTTGTACATCCACTTAACTCTAAAGAGGAGATTGATGAATTAATTTGTGAGGCTAACAGATTAGTTTTTGATAGCGGTCACTGACATTTGAGCCTAATGGCTGGAAGATAATGAAATTGTAGAATAAACAATTGACAAATGGGATATCTTTTTTATAGAAATGGAAAAACAGGATGAATTAAACCGGCCTAAGAAAATATTCAAGGTTTATCAAAAGGACAAGGACAAAGGGAAATGCAAAATTGGTGGAATATCTATCATCAAAATAACTGACAACTTACCACCACCCTTGGATACTACATCAGTAGAGACTGATGATATACCGACTACTAAAAACATAGACATAACACATGATGACACTAACCTTGAATCAGAAATTCAATTCACCATGAATGTTGATACTTGGGAAGTGAACATTGTTGTGGATAAGGACAACACAAAGATACAGGGTGATATTACTGATAGTGGAAACATTGCTAGGCAATCAGTAGAAAATATTGAGGTTGAAATAAAAATCGAGCAAACAAAGCATTCAAAGCAACCTTTGGACAATGGAATGAATACTGGTAGTATTGATACTAGCACTATAAAACCTACAGATACAAAGATACTGACAACTGATAACACAAATCTAAACCAATAGAAAAACCAGCAGAGGCATAGGTAAATATTGAGATAGTGAAACCGGTAATCATTGAGAACCCCAAACCATTGCAAATTGAAATGCAAACTCAGACTGATCCTCTAGAGGTTGGTACAATAAAATTGGTTACTAATAATAGAAGCACTCAAATAATGAAGGCAGTTGGTTAGACATCAGGCACTTCACTAAGTGATTTCAGGCCTACAAATGTGACAAAAGTACTTCTGGACTATATTAAAAAGATAACTGACTGTAATGCATTGACCTACAAAGCAATTGATGATACAATACCTATTCTCAAGATGATTGCACCAAAATGTAATATAGATCATGTAAAGGATTCTTTAGGTCAGTTAGACACATTGTCTAAATATATTGTTGGAAATGTAATAACAGTTGATAAAATAAATGAGGATACATTCATAGAGAAAATGGAAAAAGAAAAAGAAAAATTCTTTGAGGACACAATAAAGAAATGCATGGAACACATTAACACACTGTTACCAACACTGAATACAAAAATTTTGGAGTATAAGGAACTGTACAGGGATACATGTAAGCCACATCTGTTGACTCAGGACATTGAAAAAGAAATAAGCAGAGTAAAAAGGAAATAGATGATATAGCTGATAATATTATTAGCTCATCCAAACCTATATCTATTATTGAGCAAGAAATAGTAGTATTTAAGGAAAATTTGGACAAATTAGAGAAAGAAAAAGCAAGGATCAAGGCAAATACCAGAGAACTTAAGTATAAACCTAGTCCTAAATTGGATAACCTTATCTCTCTAAGAAAAGAGATATTTGAGGCATTAATTCAAGGGAAAAGATCACTGGAAGAGCATATGAATCATATCATCGACACGATCCAACGAACTGAGGCAACCATGAAGGATAGCAACAGATTCATACAGAGTTTAAACTTGGTTTTGGCTGATGTATTTCATATTGTAACCAATCGGTTACAAATCTCAAGGTGAAATTTTGTGCTCGTTTGACAAATATTGACAACCTTTGTCATTGATGTCAAAGGGGGAGTAGTGATTAGAGAAAAATGGCTATTCAGAGGAGATCATCTTCTCAGGGGGAGCACATATTTTTTGGTAAAATTTTGGACTTTACTTTTTGGAACAGTTTTTGGATTTTTCTCATGAGTGTTGTCATCAATGCCAAAGGGGGAGATTGTTGGCACTATACACTCTAATGAGAATTGATGGTGTTGTCATTGATGGAAACCTTGTGGAAAACTTCAGGGAACTTTGTGGCATTCATTTGGTAAACCACCGACAGGCACCGACATCGACAGACACTTCACCGCCAGTGGCAACAATGTATATTGACAACCCAGCCGATAGGAACAAACTTTTGTTTATTGTATTTAATTGTAATTATCTTTTGTAAAGCTGACATGGTATATTGCAATAGACTCATATATGTATGAGATCTTGTAAATACTTTTGTGAGCAAGAAGATGACGAATGAGATAGGAATGAGAGAATATTAAGGAAGATATATGCCAATGCATAAGGCAGATTTTCTATAAGGTTTGTGGTTGTAGTATGAGCTTAAACAGGTACTAAATCTGGCATAGTAGATGCTGAATTGTAGTAGTACATTGTATTGGATTTTCATAATCTATTTTGTAAGTCAGTGAGACTTCTATTTTGTAGATTGAGAAGTGAGCTCTAGGAAGTTGGCCTTCCTGCATGTGCGGGCACCTCATTGTAAGTAATATTTGTTCATTGGCCAGTGAGTGAATATTGTGGGTCACAAATCCCACTGAGGTTTTTCCCACACTAGGTTTCCCCATTAAACATATTGTGGTATGGTGTATTTTCTATGTTGTCTTTATTCTTCTTGTTTACTGCATTAACTCTTCTTTACCGGTATATTGTTTTGGAATACAAAATATTTAATAAGGTTAAATGTTCAACACATCGGTTAGATATTGATTCACCTCCCCTCTCTCAGTATCTTTGGGACTATCTTTAATCCTAACACTCGTATAGAGGTGAATCCAAATCGGTTAGGGCGTAGACGACTTGGGATGCAGAATTGTCATAGGCTAGGGAAAATAATTGCTCTACCAAGAACTCATAATGAATCTGTTTATCTGGAATTTGTAGTAGTGAAGTGATAGTGGTAATTGCATGGAAACTCTATCATCCAATCTTGGGATTTTCTCAAAGGTGATGTGCACAAAGTACTGTTTCAAATCATCCACCATTCTCTTGTAAGGCATTAGCTTATCATCATTTGTCTAATAGTCATTATTGATCTGATTGATAACTAATTGAGAATCACCATAGACACTCAATTGTGTGATTCCCCATTCCAGAGCCATTCTGATTCCTGTTACCAGAGCCTCATATTCAAAATTGTTGTTGGTGCATGGAAACATCAGTCGTCAAGATCTTGGAATTGTGTGCCCTTCTGGAGTAACAAAAAGGATTCTGACACCTAACCCATGTTGTATATATGATCCATGAAAGTACAAGGTCCATTTCTTGGGTGTGACGGTCAGTACATCCATATTTGAGAATTCCACCTGTAGTGGTTGTTGGTCTAGTAATGGTGGTTCTGTTAGTTGATTTGCAATTCCCTATCCTTTGATAGCTCGACATTCTATGTACTGGATATTGAACTCACTCAGAATCATGACCCATTTAGCTAATCATCTTGTGAGAGTTGCCTTGCTGAGTAGATATTTAGGAGGATCGATTTTTCCTACTAGCTTGATTGTGTGAGCTTGCATATAGTGGCATAAATTTTGAGAGGCAAACACCACTCCTAAGGAAGCCTTCTCAATGAATGTATAATTTAACTCATATATGTTCAAAGTTTTGCTAATGTAATAAATAGCTCATTCTTTTCCTACTTGATCTTTGTGTGCTAGTAGTGCCCCCAATGATACTTTTGTCAGTTGATATATAGAGAATGAGCAGCTTGCCTGCTATTGGTGGTACCAAAACTAGCAAATTCATCAGATATTGTTTGAGCTGGTGAAATTGTTCCGCACACTTGTCTTCCCATCTAAAAGGTATATTCTTATGAAGAAGATGATTGAATGGGAGACATTTATCTGTCAGTTGAGCGATGAATAATCTAATGGATTGCAGTCGTCCTTGTAGAGATTTGAGTTGGCTAATATTCTTGGGAGGTGACATTGCCATGATAGCTTGTACCTTTTCTAGATCTACTTCGATGCCCTTTTCTGATACAATGTAGCCTAATAGTTTACCTGATGTGACCCTAAAAAACACAATTCTTAGGGTTTAGTCTGACCTTTAAATGCTCCAATCTTTGAAAGATTTTATCTAGTATGTCCAACTGTTATACTTGTGTGAATGATTTAGCTAACAAATCATCAACATAATCCTCCATAAAGGTATGCATCATATCATGAAATATTGTTGTCATGGCTCTTTGATAAGTTGCCCCAACATTTTTCAAGTTGAAAGGCATGACATTCCAACAATATGTTCCCCATGGGCAGGTGAACACAATTTTGTCCTAATCCTCTGGGGCTATCCTAATTTGATTATAGCTAGAGAATCTATCCATTAATGTAAACATTGTGTGGCCTGCTATTAGATCCATGATTATGTTAATGTTTGGCAAAGGAAAGTCATCCTTTGGACATGCTTTATTGACACCTCTAAAATCTATGCATATTTTGATACTTTTGTCAAGTTTTGAGACTGGTACAATGTTTGAGATCCATTCAGCATAGTCTATAGGTCATATGACTCCAACATCTAATAAATTCTTTAGTTCTTCTTTGACCAGTAATGCCACATGGGGATTCATCTTTCTTAATTTCTGCTTGACTGACTTAGCTCCTAGAGTGATGGATAAGTGATGCATGATTAGATTCAGATCTATTCCAAGTATGTTAGCATAAGACCAAGCAAAATTGATTTTATTTTCCTTGAATAATTTGATAAAATCTGGTTTTTCTTCTCCTGTGAGTGATTTTGCTAGATGTATGGTTTTGACTACTACATCAATACCGATGTTTATTTATTGAGTTGGCTCAATCAATATTGGTGAGCTTTCTTGATAATGTTTAGAAGAGTGTCCAGTCTCCCATCTTTAGGTGCCTTAAAAAGGTTTTCAACCTTAGATGCATCCTTTATTTTTACTTTTTTCTGATCTAATACCGTCATTGACTAGTTTTCACCATTAGATCCTTTGTTTATTTCATTTTTGTGACTGAGAGACTTGGCACTCCCCTGATTGCAGATATCATTATTTTGTTCATTGGTAGAGCACATTTCTGGATTGACTGAACATAGGTATTAGTCAATGGATTCATCATTTGTGAATATTTGTATATCATGATGTTTAGGTTCTTCCCAGTCTATGAGATCAGGATATATGAGTGGTAAGGCATCGTTTGGTGGGTTAAGATCAACGGCTATAAGTGTCATGATGGAGTCATCCTTATAGGTGTTTGGGATATTAGTGAGGTATATGATATTTTTGAGGTCTTCGATGGTATTATCTTCGATGTTGCCTTATTCATATTGTCGCTGCTCATTCTCATTAGCCTCGTAGATATGTCATGGTCCAAATTCAAGCGGTCGAGATTCTAAGCCTTGTCCCTCCTGAGAAAGGGAAGTTCTGAGTGGATCATATCTACCTCAATGTCTTTAGTAACATCAAAACAACTACCCCACTCATATTCATTGGAATCGGTTTTAGAATTACTGTCCCAGGTTATCTCGCTACATCTAACAGTTATGTTGTATGGTGAGAAAAGATCATTGATGATTGACACTAGTTTTGTAGCTTTTTCTGATTTAGAATTGGTGTTTGTTTGTACTCTCTGCACTTGTTCATGCATTGTTTCCCTTTTGTGAGTGGTAATTTCTTCAAGTGGTAGCTCTACCTTGGTTTGATCAGGTTCTTGCACATGATGCACTTTCTTATAAGAAGCTTCCTCCCTTTGAATGGCTAATTATTCTTGTTCTTTCTTGTTTTCTTGATGTATGTTCTCTTTCCTTGTTGTTTCTGGTACTTGGCGTAGTTCTTCTTTCCATGAATCTTCATTATATTTGTTCTTTTCTCTCCACTGAGGTTTTTGATGGTTAATTTGCTTCTGTATAGATGACACATGTTGCCCATACCCAAGTCCTATTTTGTCTCTTGCAAATTATGAAGGAGGTTATAAGGGTTCTATAATGCCTTCTTAGTGCTTCTCAATAGGCCCTTTGCCATTGTATCCCATTCATTGTAGGATCTGAAACCCATTTCCATACTATTTTGTTGGTACAACCACTTCTATGGTATCAGATTTGATTTCTTCTTCATCCTTGTATAGCTAACTAAGGATGTCTTTCTTTTTTTATTCATCAACCCGTGTGCCTAGTTGGATAAATTTACCATCAAACTTGGTGATGGGTCATGTTTCGTGATGTCTCAATGTGGAAGGTTGTCCATAATATTTTGATGATGTTGGAAATTTAGATAGACATAAGGGTTCAAAAGAGTACTCCATTTCTTGGTCCTTGATATTCATATTTTTCTTAAAGTCTATGGATAGAGGCTTGAGTTCTTCTTGATGATTATTGGATGTCAAGGAAGTTTGGGCCTTCATGTTATGTGTAACTAGGCTATCTTGAGTTGCCCCCATAGTATTGCAATACTAAAAAGGGTTATTATCTATAGATATGGAAATTTCCTATTCAATTTACGGGAACTTGATACATTGATGGTATGTGGAAGGCATCACTTTTATTTCATGGATCCATGGATGAACCAATATTATATTCTATGTCAAGTCTATGTTGAAGACCTGGCACATGGTGTCTTTTTCTATAGGACCTACTTGAATAGGTAGTATTACAGGTCCATCAGGTGACCTCTCTTCATCATCATAGGCTTTGATGGTGATCTTCTTTTTCAGATCAATAGACTGCTCAGAGAATCTCGATGCATAGATAAGCTTTAAAGTATAGATATTGAGACTAGTTCCTCCATCTATTAACACTCTTTTCACTCGATATTTATAGACTAAGACTTTGATGGAGTGGGATGTTATGCGAATGATTCAAAGAGACATCATCATGTTTGGAAAAAGATATGTTATGCCACCCTGTCATATGGGCCACCATGGATTGGAATTGATCAATATCCAAATCATTTGGAATGTTTGTTTCGATAAGAGCTTGTTCCAAGATATCCTTGTGTTTTGGCAAAAGTTTGAGTAACTCCAGTAAGGATATCTGAGCGAGAGTTCTTTGTAGTTGATCAACCAAGTTATATTGGGTCTTGGGGATAATTGTGGATGTTGATGTGTTCCCTTTCAAGACATATTTTTGTGCTCTGGTTGTCACATTTATTGATACATGTTCTTGTTTGTCCTTGATTTTTATGACATTTACTTGATTATCATATGTTGATACATGATTGATGATGTTCTCATATAGGTGATTAATACGAGCTCCTTTGGTATTATTTGATGTTGAAACTCCTCCCTTGTCGTAATTTGGAAGATGAATTTTTTAAGGCTTCATGGTCACCATTAATTTTGTGACCATCAATTGTTAAATCACCCTTGTCTATCATTTCTTGTACTATGTTCTTCAGCCTCATGCAATCATTTGTGTTATGTCCTTTGTTTCTTTGAAAATCATAATAATGTGTCATTCCACCAAGGTGGTTTGACCTGGGGTTCAAAGTTGCTTGTGGTTGGCAATGTGATGATCTTATTTGCTAAGAGTTCCTGAAATATTGATTCTAAGGTTTGTCCTAATGGCATGTAAATGTGTCGATATGGAAAATTATTGGTGTTGCCTCTCTATTTTGTGTTTCTTCCTTGGTTAGTGTTGTTGTTTCTTTGATGATTTTTATTGGTGTTTGATGTTGAAGCTCCTTGATTGGGATTTTATGGATAAGTATTAGTTCCTTGATTAGAACTTTTTTTATCATTATTGGATGGTGGGTTACCTAATAAAGTCATCACTGGTTATTTAGACTTCACATTGTTAGCATCAACTACCCCATCATTAACAATGTTTTTGTTCCTTGTCCAAAATATGGATTTGTCCAAAGGGTTGTTATTGTTTTGATTGTGAAAGGTGTTAGTATTTGATGAATTAACACCTTCCTTAAAGAACTTCAATGTTCCTTTGTTGATGCAAGCTTCCTCTACTTGGATACCATTTTCTATCAATTTTGCACAAGATGGTATGCATTGGAGTTTGAGTTAATAACTCATCTCACTATTCAGATTGTTCATGAAGATTTCCATCTTTTCCTTTATAGACACATCGTGGGGATATTTTGAAACCATGTGCCTCCACCATTGTAGAAACACCATGAATGTTTCATTTCTCTTTTGTTTTGTGTTACACAAATCCAGCATGGTGATTGCATGTTGAATGTTATAGGAGTATTGTGTTATGAATTTGTTTACCAAATCATGAAATGATCTTATGGGAGGTGTAAGTTTAGACAACCACTCTATTGTCTTCCCTCCCAAACTTCTTGGGAACAATCTCATTAAGTACATGTCATCATGAGAAAGCTCAAAGCTCATGGTAAAGAATTCCTGAACATGATCACGGGGATCATTTTTACCATTGTCTTTGTCATACTTTGGTATATCTGAATTTGGGGGAAAAGGTACCATGTTCAATCTCCTATCAAAAGGATAAGGACATATTTCGTCCAAGGAGTATCGTATTATAGTTCCTTGTTGTATGTCTTACTTTTGTCTTTGTAGTGTTTGGAGTTGTTATGCAAGAGAAGCCATGGGTGCATTTGTCCATTGTTGGGGAGCTTCCCCTTGTTCATTAAGATTGTCTTGATTGTGAGCATGGTCGTGTTTGTGGGTGTTGTTTTTTTCATGGGTGTGATCTTGGTTGAGTATGTTATTTGATCATGTATCTCTTCTTCTCTTTGTTGTTCTTGATGGGCATAGTTTCTTGACCTTGTTCTCAAAATTATCTCATCTTAATTCCTCAAGTTTTTTGTATTAAAATCTTCAAGAATGTTGACTACTTTGCTAGTTAGCATGAGTAGATATTTTTCCTTGTCTGCTTCTATTAGTGTTTCTACAGGTTTTTGGAAAGTCGCATTTTCTTGACATTCTTGGAGAAGTTCCTCGATGATCTCTATTTCTCCCTTATTTTCATACTCATCAAAAGGATTGGACAATCTACACCCCATACTCGATCCTAGTTCTGATTCCTTTGTTAGGCCCAATATGGAAAGCTAATGTACTGAGAGGGGAGGGGTGAATAAGTACTTCAAAACTTTTCTTCAACAATAACTTTACTGTTAAGCATAAACTGAATAGTGCAGTAACATAATATAATGCTAAAACAAATAAATAACAATAATACATCATTCACTCCATAACACATATATTTTGTTTATGCAGAAACTCTTGGTTACAGAGAAATACTGTGGTGGGGATGACACACACAACTTCACTACTGTAATAATAAAGGTTGCTCAGTTAAAGCTACATGTTTAGCTATTTCTGATAGCTTACCCTTTTAGGCGTATCAAGATTATTATATCTACCTTGCTAAAGGATTTTACAACACTTATTCTAAATGTTGCACCTCGTTAAAGGCTTTACAATTTATAGACTTAGTTAGAGTCTTTTACTCTGTTAAAGGATTCTCTTACAACTTCAAAATATTACAATAAATCATTACAAATATCTACAACTTTACATCTGAAATGTTATAATAGATTCTATGTGCTCAAAATGATATTACCTTGCTTATAGCATACCTCGGTAATCCATATATTAACTCGGTAAACCCTTCTATTTACTCTGTTCCTTGACTATTCTCTAAAATCCTTCTCGGTGACCTCTATGTTTCTTTGTCAACTGTAATAGTCATAACACTCTATGATATCTCATGATTTTCCTTTTTGTATATGTCTTGCTTCACACACACATGCACATATATACTTGCACATATCTAATCCTGAACTCATGCTGTATAAATAGATCTCTTATGTCGGTGATCTGGTCCATGCTTCAATCTTATGAACATGATTTCTTGAATGAATAACCATGCAAAATATTTCATTGGTTAGATGACCTCAAAATCATACACAATCTTTAAGTGCAATTTCCAATGTGATAGCGGTTACTTGTTCCTCGATCTTTCTAACATGTTTCCCATATATGTCTAGGTTTAGTGAATCTGGTAACATGTTTCACTCGATGTGTGTTCACTCGGTATATCATTCTTTCTACTTGGTAGACATAGAGTGTTACTCGGTAGAGTGTTCGGTGTATACTACTCTCTAAGACTACTTTCTTCTATAACTGACTACACTGTGCTTACCGACTGTTGTGTGCTTATCGACTGAAAGATTCAGTAGAAGCAACCGACTAGAATATATAGAATAACTTTGAACATAAGACTAATGGCAATCTTAGTAAGTAGTAACAATCTCCCCTTTTGACATTAGTTGAGATGTTTGACAAAAACTACTTTCAAAGTTATAACTCAAAAATCTATATACTTGCAAAATTTGACTAAACTGACAATATATACATTTGTCAATGAAATAGTATATTCAGATATTCTCCCCTTATCTATATACTATACATAACTCTGATTTTGCATGCTCGGTGATCAATGTTCTATGTGTTGCTCTTGTTCTTTGCTTACTACTCTATTCACTGCTCAATATACTCCCCCTTTTTTGACAAACATCAAAATTTAGTTACCATTTGGTGGAGGCAACTAGTCAAAAATGGATTTATACTTTATCCTTGCTTTGGTGAAGGCGATAGAGAGTGCATCCTTGACATTGTCCATTAAAGAATTATGTGCTTGAATGTCAACCAATAGAGAAATTAAGCCATCTAATGTGCTTCCCTCTTGTGTAGTAGATAGGTAAGTGGCTCGGTTGATCTGTTCTTGAACGGAGGACAAGTGTGGAATGAATAAGGTTTGAAGAGTCATAATCTCCATCCTTATTTTGTGCTCTTCATTCCTGAGTTCCAATTGTTGAGCCATGAGCTGTTGTAACTTTGTATAAAAATTCTGAACAAAATTGAGTTCGGTGGTCAACTTATTTGAGAGATCAGTGATCTCTTTCTCAATTTCTTCTATTTTATTTTTGATATCTTTAATGAATAAAGAGAATGTACAGAGTTTCTAAAATAAATAAAGAATGTGCTTGAGTTGAGGGGACAACTCAACAATAAATTTGACATGTTTAACTTTGCCAAGAGCAATATCTTTCTGTACCTCTTCAATCATTTTTTTAGTGAGCTCTTTATCCTTTAACTTGCTCAAATATTTAGATGCATCTACTCCAGATGTCTCTATTTGATTGAGGAGTTCATCCAGTTGAATATGGATGGCTGCATCTATTGACATTGTAGCTGTGGGTAGCATATCTGATAATAGTGTCTTTACCTTCTAAAGTACTTTATTTTTCTTTTATATGGCCATTTGTTTTTCTTGTTTGGCCTTTGCTTTGCATAGTTCACCGAATTCAATGAGTGCCTGCCCTTTTAATTTTGATATGTCTACATTGGGCAACAGTATTGGTTTCAATATATCAGCCTTGAAACTATGCTTTTTCATCTTCTTTTCTTTAGATTTGGCTAGTTGAACCAATACAATAGCTTGGGAGGCTTGTGGATCCTTGGTAGGTTTCTCGATGGAGGAAACACTTTTGTTAGTTTCTTTAGCCTTTGCTGAGTCCTTCGGTAGTTCGGTGCTCGGGGTCTCAGTTGCAACATTTTCAGTGTTAGGAGGATCCTGAGAGGTCTGTTCCCCGGTGGCCTAAGGAGTAGATTCTTCTTCTGTAGACTTGTGAACCTCTGCACCTTGTTTAGTATCTTGAGGGGCCTCAATTGCAATAGAATGAGTGACCAAAGGATAAGGCTAAACCTATTCCAAAACTAGCTCACTGGATACCAGTTTTGCATAGGCATTGCCTTCTATTATTTCCTATTCAGGTGCCTCGGTGTCCATAATGTCTTCATCAATTTGTATGGTGTCAGCAGGGTCTTGCTCGATGACATCAGGATCTTGCTTGGTGACATCAACAATTTCAACTATAGCTTGCTCACTAGCATCCTTGATTCTAAAGATTTCCTTCCACTTTTCTTTTGTCTCATTTTCTACTTCAATATACAGACCATTCATCAGTTTTAAGACTCTTTGTTTGACGAGGAACTTTGTGTGGTAGGTTGTCAGATGTTCTTTTATTTCAACTACCGACATGTCTAGAAAGAGATGTACCAGACTTCTTTCTCTAATCTGTTTCTTCGAGTCCCTTGCATATTTCCACCTATTATCAATATGCAAATATAATTCATTGGGAAGTGACTTAGTTAATTCCAATGGGACCAATCAAAATTTTAGAAGCGTGTAGATGATAGCTTCTTCTATTTGTCTCTTTTCATCATCAGATCTGGATTCATATTTTACATATCTGAATGATCCAAATCCACCATATTCTTTCAGATTAGCACAAAAAATTTCAACACTATGTACATTTACCTTCTTGCTCTTGACAATCTGAAATTTGCTTGCATCTTCAGATTCGGTGTCAGTAGAATCTTTTGCCAAAATGAGTCTCCAAGTATATTTCTTGTAGGTCTTTGTTACTTTAGGAACAACAACAGTCTTTGGTTTCTTACTCAGTGACACTGTAGATGCTTTTGACTCCTCCTTGGTGATTAGTAGTGTTCCCTTGATAGGTGTGGAGGAAGAACCTTCTCCAAATTTCTCTGTTAGTGCCTTGATCATCTTTGTTTCTTTTCTTGTAGCTTTTGGTACTACAATGCTCATCTTTACTTTCTCTTTCACTTCTTCATATGTTCCATACCTCAACTCGGTAGCATGCCTTGGTAGTGTAAGAAAGGCATCTATCTATTGTTGTATGATGTCAAAGTCAACCTCATAACCCATAGGTGACAAAGATTGAGTAATTGGTTCCACAACATTCACATAGCAGTAGTCGATGTCTACTTCAAAACATATGTCATCTTTGTATTTTTCCACTAGCTGGGGTGGAATTTTGTACCTATTATGCATCTTCTCTTGAAACTTGCTGAAATAATCATCCATAATATCATTGAAGTTGTCACCTAGATGTTTGATAAAGTCATTGATTTGATGGGTGACTAGTCAGTGTAGCTCGCAAACTACTTTACTAACTGTTGGAAATAATTTTTCAAACCAGAAAAAACATCCATAATAACAGTGATCCAAACTTTAGTGTATTAGCTGAGTTGTTCTTCTTCAGCTTCCTGATGGTGTTCAGATTCTCAAACAGGTTTTTCAGCAATACTTCACAAAGATCAATTTTCATTCCCTTTTTCACAATTTTTTATGCTAAGTTGACTGTTGCACATGGTACACTGTTTTCCCTTGTTGATTGGAAGAAACAATAACCTATCACTCTAATAGAAAACTTTAGCTCTGCATCAGTTACATTATTCAGTTTTAATCCTCTACAATCTGATTCCACTCTAGTTAAGGTGATCAATTCCTTTTGTGATATCATCTTCTGAGCTCGGGCACGATCATAAATAGGGTAACCGATGATTAGATGAATAATTTACTTGGTGATTTTGAATGGTTGCTCCTCTAACCACATGAAATCATCGTGAACTCTGCTAAAAAAAACCTTGACCCACTAGGGTTTGAAGACATGGGGATTGGTTAGGGCTTTAATCAATCCCTTGATCTTAATGTGCTCATACTTGCTATCCAATTTCCCATCAGTGCACAATTCATCATAGGTGTATTTGATTTCAACATGACCTAGTTCTTCAACTCGACATTTGGTGAAGAATCTGACATCCTCAACTAGTAAAACTCTATCCGGGATGAGTGAAAATGCAGTTTTGTCATCCGGTTCTAATGCTACTTTGGGAGTTAGAGAGTATTTTAGTGAGGGCTTTTCAACATTCTTAACAACAACGGGTTCTTGGATCTTCAGTGCCATTGTAGATTTCAGATAGAAATTATCAAAAGATCCTTAGGGTTTGAAAACTTTCAAACGAAAGACGCTTTTCCTCTTAACAAATATGAAACAAAAATCTTCAACAGATATGATTAGTAAACCAACTTAACAATGCATTAAGATTGATGTAAATACCTTGAATTTCACTTTGGAGGAGGTTTGATCGCCTTATATTCGCTTTGCTCTATTCTCTCAAAAACTTGGTGAGTAAAAATGACCATGTAAATGCTTTAAGTACACAATATACCTTGTTGGGCTCCATGCAAGTTAGGTTAAAACATTAAATGCACTCGGTTTCACTAAACTGATTTACTCTCCTTTTCCCACTTTAACCAAGTAGCCAGATTTCCTTCATTTACTGACTAGATAGGCTTCCTGTATAGTGCTTTCAAAAGACTTTGATAGAATTTCAAACACTAATACATCTTTAACTATGCAGATTTTGAATTAAGTACATAATAAAATAGGAACTATTAAGATTTGACCTTTGAGAGAGTGCAGTCCCTTCATACCTTTACTGATTAATTTGGAATAGGTGCACCTAACTCGATAGGTAAGGTGATTTCTTCATTTGACACAATTTCCTTCTTTTTCCAAATCATCAATAATTTTCCTTTTATTTCTTCAATGTCTCCTCTAGTTTGATCTCTGCAATCTGTAGCCAAGTGTCAAACTTTGTGACAATGAAAACATGCCATACCAGGATTTCTCCATGATCTTCGGTTGTTCATTCCAAACCTTATAAAGAAGTTGGCACTTATATGTCCATATCTTCCACAACATTCACACCATATCCTTGTATTGTAATCCCATGGTACTGCAGCATATAGTCGGTTAAGTTCTCTGTGAGTTCGGTAGCTTCTAGTATTTGCTCGGTGTGCAGACCACATATAGTTCTTTTTCTTAAACCAAGACTTCTCGGTACTGTGTCCATATCTATTACAGTTTTTACAAAACCCTTTGAATTTTGCCTTCTTGTAATTGCTAGAAAACTTTGTCCTAAATTGGTTAAATGTGTGACCATATTTATTGCAATTGTAACAATAATTATTTGACTTAGTGACATTCAGTTGCTTACCTTTTCTGATTTGGCACATGTTGGCAGTATGACCTTGATTTCCATAGTAGTTGCAAATAGGCTTCTTTCTTTTGATGTTCTTCTTGATTCCAGCTTGCTTTGATGATTCTCCTCTCTCGGTAGTATGAATTCCCTTCTCAGTAGTGTCTTTTCCTTTGTAACCGAGTCTTGCATCTTTGTTGGGTCTTCTTGTATTCAGTTGCTTATCCAACATCTTTGATGCTTCATAACTCTTCTTCAGTGTTTCTTTGGATTTCTTCTCTATTTCAAGTTCATCGATCAACCTTGATACTTCAAGTTTTAATGCTTGATTCTCATCTTCTTTCATATTTTCTTCATGATGGGCATAACCTAGTTGATTTGACAGATTTTGTTGAATCCCAGTCAATCTTATGATTTCATCATTCTTTTCAGATACTAATGCTTCAAGTTGTTGTTTCTCTCTTTCTAGATCTCTTACTTTATCCTTGGTTGTCCTCAATGCATCAAGATTTTTTGTCATCTATGTGCTGAAATGTTCATGTTCTCTTTTCACTACTTTTAGTTGATCATTCAGTGCTTTGTTCTTTTCTTTCAACACTTCAATCATTTCTATAGTCTCTTCAAACATACTATTCTCAGATAATGTCTAAATTTGTTCCACTAACTCTTCAGAATCCTGCAAATCATCAGATAATCTTCTTCTCACTTTCAATGATTTTTGCATTTGTCTTTGCATGTTTGCAATTACTTGATTAGCATGATCCAACTCTTCTTGCAGATATTCAATTCTCTAAGATTGTTTATAGCCTTCCATTAATAAGATCTTTCTCTTTAGGTAGTTAAACCCTTTTCCAAGATGGATGCTTTGATACCAATTGTTAGGCCTAATATGGAAAGCTAATGTACTAAGAGGGGAGGGGTGAATCAGTACTTCAAAACTTTTCTTCAACAATAACTTTACTGTGAAGCATAAACTGAATAGTGCAGTAACATAATATAATGCTAAAACAAATAAATAACAATCATACATGATTCACTCCATAACACATATATTTTGATTACGCAGAAACTCTTGGTTAGAGAGAAAAACTGTGGTGGGGATGACACCCACAACTTCACTACTGCAATAATAAAGGTTGCTCGATTAGAGCTACATGTTTATCTATTTCTGATAGCTTACCCTGTTAGGAGTATCAAGATCATTAGATCTACCTTGCTAAAGGATTTTACAACACTTATTCTAAATGTTGCACCTGGTTAAATGCTTTACAATTTATAGACTTAGTTAGAGTCTTTTACCCTGTTAAAGGTTTCTCTTACAACTTCAAAATATTAGAATAAATCATTACAAATATCTCCAACTTTACATCTGAAATGTTATAGCAAATTCTATGTGCTCAAAATGATATTACCTTGCTTATAGCATACCTCGGTAATCCATATATTAACTCGATAAACCCTTCTGTTTACTCTGTTCCTTGACTGTTCTCTGAAATCCTTCTCGGTGACCTCTGTGTTTCTCTGTCAACTATAACAGTCATAACACTCTGTGATATCTCATGATTTTCCTTTTTGTATATGTCTTGCTTCACACACACATGCACATATATACTTGCACATATCTAATCCTGAATTCAGGTTATATAAATAAATCTCTTATGTCGGTGATCTGGTCCATGCTTTGATCTTACGAACATGATTTCTCGAATGAATAACCATGCAAAATATTTCATTGGTTAGATGACCTCAAAATCATACACAATATTTAAGTGTAATTTCCAATGTGATAACGGTTACTTGTTCTTCGATCTTTGTAACACGTTTCCCATATATTTCCAGGTTTAGTGAATCTGGTAACACGTTTCACTCAGTTTGTGTTCACTCGGTATATCATTCTTGCTGCTCAGTAGACATAGAGTGTTACTCGGTAGAGTGTTCGGTGTATACTACGCTCTAAGACTACTTTCTTCTATAACTGACTGCACTGTGCTTACTGACTATTCTGTGGTTACCGATTGAAAGATTCGGTAGAAGTAACTAACTAGAATATATAGAATAACTTTGAACATAAGACTAATGGCAATCTTAGTAAGTAGTAACAGCCTTCTATATGTTTCTCTGTGTTCAAGTGACAATGGGCATTAATATATCTCTACTGTGATGAATTCTTCTTCTTCTATTTGGGTTCTTGGTGGAGTTGGTGGCTCAAGTCGAGCTTCATTATAAGTGATAAGGAACTTTGGGAACAAAGAAGGGTTAATCCTTCTTCCACGATTTGGGCATTGGTTGAATGTCGCTTTTTGAATGTAAGCCCTACTTCTCAAAGGCTCTTTGTCAAACTCATTTAGTTTTCCTTGGATATACAATTGCATATGACACATGAATACGCGATGTGATGCAAAGAGTTGATGATTAATATAGAGAAATTTATTCCTTTTAACAAGTGTGTTAGAACTAGGTTGTCTCTTCTTCAACTTAGTCTTTTGATGAAGACTTGTTCTTCTCAAAATAGGAGGAGTGGTCATACATGAATGATCAAAGGTTGATATTCATGTTGGATACTTTATTTGGAAACTCAAGTTTACTTTATCAAGTAGAGGTTTAGATCAATTTGCCTCAACAACAAAGTGTGTCAAATGATATGGATACAATCTCTCGATATGGAAACTTGATTAGGCAACTTCAGGACCCAGTAGGTATTTGTTTTCATAGGATCTGCTATATGGTGGAACTTTGATCACTCCTTTGATACTCCATAATTTTGTTGGATAAAGTCTGATCTCAAGCTGGTTAACGATTTGAAAAATGCATTCTAAGAGTGTTTTGTTGGATTTGGAAATATACTCACTGATGATATTTTCCAAAGTTTTGTTACTGCATTTGTGAGAGGGTCCAAAAGGGTGTTTGAAACTATTGATAAAATTTCCCAAAGTGACTGGTCCACTCTCTATTTTCCACTTATATTGATCATGCACTAAAACATAAACCCTATGTGCTAAATAAAGTTCTTGAAGCACTACAAAATGTTCACTATGCGATATGTTTCCTTTCCCATGTGCTATTTCAGACCATTTAATAATGAATTGGCTGGATAGGTTATGCGCTAATATGTCCCTATTACGTGCTAATGTTTGATATGAAAGCGCTATAATATGTCTTGGATGCACTAGGTTGATGCTTGAATGCACTATAATGATGTTGATAAGTGCTACCTGAAATGTTCTCAGTATGATATTGGTTATGCACTAAGTTGATTGATGAAAGCACTAAGTTTTGGTACAAATGCACTACTAAATGTTTGAGATGCGCTAGGTGATTGCTCCTATGCACTAATTGTCCTGATTTATTTGTTTGATGCTTCTGCTATGATGTTGAAAAATAACAATTGTGATTTGATGGATGATTTTTTGAAATGACTTGAAACATTGGCATATAGAAGAGATAACAATTTGTCTATGGTAAACAAGTAGTGTATGTTCTCTTGAGGATGTTTTCAAATCCCTGATATTTTCATTGGTTTGGATTACAAAAAGAAAGATCAATCAGACTCTTTATTCAAGGCTCATTTACAATATCATAGTTTACTAGTCTTGATACTCCGTCAGCTCAAATAGCCCTATCACCCCCTAAGGGGCACCCATTTTTTTATCTTTTGCCAGAAATTAACTCAAAGTGAATTGTTTCACAATTGACTAGTTATCATGGGAGATATATGGTGAGTGATCTTGGGGGTGGATTCTTCCCCATCCTTGCACCATGATATTGCAAATGTTTGGTGAGTGACTTAGTTCAAAGTTTCTATTTCTATGGTTCTTAATCAGGCTTCCATTCGGTCTTCAGTGATAAACTCCCTTGGGAGGCTTCCAAACCTTTATAACAAAGGCTTTGCATATCTTAAAGATACTGGGGAAGACTAATCACTAAGAAAAATAGTTGAAGGAGATTTCCGTCAGCGTCCACATTTGATTATAGTGGGTTAGAACAATTGGTGATAAATTCATTTCCCACTTAGGTCATTCCCCTCTCACCGGCTATTAATGGCACTCTAAGGGCAACTCGGGAGGGAAGACCTTCTAAAGGACTTAATTTCTTGAAGTAAAAGAAAGAATAAGAGTGGTTTGGCTTTTTGGTCAAAAAATTAAGGGGAGAGCATATACCTTCTACTTTCGAGACAAGGAAAACAATTTTTCTTTTTTAACTCTCAAGGCAATGCTTTGCTAAGATCTATTTGGTGATGTTGCTCCAACAAGCATGGTGTTCTTTTTAGCCCTTCGTAGAAAAATGCATGCTTCAAAATTTTAGAAAACAAACTTGGTCAACAAAATAAAATCGTGTATTGGTCAACAAAAAAGAAAATCGTGCAACCAATCATCAATGAGGTTCTTTTTATTTTGTACCAAAATGAAAGTGAGATCCTTTTTAACTTTGCAAAAAGAAAGGTTTGTTTGTAGATCTTTTTAACCATTTGAAAAATAGAAAGTAAGGCCTTGTTTTAAGCACCCAAGAAATGATGAGGTTCTTTTTAACTTGCACCAAAATGAAAGTGAGATCCTTTTTAACTTTGCAAAAAGAAAGGTTTGTTTGTAGTTCTTTTTAACCTTTTTCAAAATAGAAAGTAGGGTCTTGTTTTAAGCACCAAATAAATGATGAGGTTTTTTTTAACCAACATGAAATAAATTCTTTTTAAACCAACTTGAAAAGCTAGGAAAATGAATAATCAAGTTCCTAAATCTAATTCCTCCAATCTGCAAGAAATGATTAGTGTCCTGAAATCAAAGAAAGTTACTAAAAAAATAAAATTAAAACCTTATGCGGAAGGCTGCAAGGGTCAGTGGTGGGGCTGTAGGCAGCCATCACAGGAGGATGTGAGGAAAAACCCATCAAGTGCTTTGTGTCTAGTATTGATGGTGGAAGTATTACTGTGCATTCTTCTTCACGATCGTGCATGGTGAGAGCAAGTTGAGCATTGAGTAATTGAGAGTGATGCAGCGAACACATGCAACCAAGGTTAGTACAACCTAGACTTGTGGGAGTTAGGTGGGCTAGGTGGTAGCTACATGATGATATATCAGAGAATAGATGCTCTTTTTATGGAGTCCAATGGTATTGAGACAGGCTTCAAGATAAGTGGAGAGAAAAAAGATTCTTGCGACATCAGTTTGCATGCTGACTAGATCGAACACTAGAGCTCCCTTTTGATATTTGTGAGGGGACACCATCATTCTCACATCGTTCTCTATCCTAATTGCAGGATAATCCTGCTAATCTTCCATCATATGTGAATTGGCAAAACATACCCAGTTGATAAACCCCACATTTATTTCAACCCCAAACAATCTCCCAATAAACAACTTGCACCAAGGAGCACCCTTCAAACCAAAACAGATTACATAGAGCTGGAGAATGAAAACTCCTTGCACATTACATTCTGATCTAGAAGAAAAAAAATTGGATACAGAAGGTAATCATAAATGTCTAAATGATACAACTAAAGATGGTAGCTGGGATCCAGTCTTGCCGAAGAACAAGATTGCTGCTAATACTAGAAAATCAAGCAAATCTGAAGGTGTGTATAAGATCATTTTGTTTGATCACCTTATTCAGCCTCAAATAGATTTGCTACATGCCACAAACCTCATTGGTAAACTTCATTCTACTATTTCCTTTATGCAACTTTCATTTTTTTCTAAACAAAATTGGCTGGGCTTGAAGGATATTTCTTTTATGGATAACCAGTCTCTCTTTTTTATTGCCATTTTTAATTCTAAAGAACATAAAAAATTGTGTTCATAGATATAAGGGATGGTTTTGTAAGGGTATTGGTATTATCACTTTGGCATGGATTCCAAATTTTATCCTAGAGTCAGTTCCCCCTCTTTTCATGCCTTGTTGGATTACTCTCTCGAGGCTCTCGCTTGAATATTGTGATCCATATATTGTGGAAATTTTGGCTAACCAAATGGGTATTTTTATCAAGCATGATCTTATCCAATATGACTGGCCCATTTAATCATTGGGGTATGCTTATTGCTAAACCTCACAAAGCCACTTCCCAAGTCTATTATAATGACTTCCTCCATAGGGAAATGGAATCAAGACATTTGCATACTGGGTACTAGAGATATTAATGACCATATAGATAAATTGGGTCATTTTAATTCGCAGTGTCAAGGTTCAAGCATTGATGTTGTTAGGGTTTGCAAGGAATTTGTGACTAATTACCATAAATGCTCCTTTTATCAATCTCCTCGATCTCCTCCTTCTACACCAAATGGGACAACAAGTGTAATTGACTCAATACAGAGTTCCATACCTTTGAACAATGTTGATAATATTGCAACACCTTTCCAGGGTGTTCAGTTTCAAGATGTTCCTCCTCTCTCTCTGATTCCTTCTCAATCCTTTTTGGGCTCTATGACTAATGCTTTACTTCAAGCACAAAAAAGAACAAAGCCGTCCAATTTGAAGGAATCTCCTAACTATCAAGTTGCTATTTCTAGTTCAAGTTCTCTACAAACATTTGGGGGGAGATACAAGAAAGTATCTTTAAGATCCACTGCTCTTAAATCCTGGTTGATTGTTTGTATAAGAAAATATTTTCTTCCTCTCTCTTTAGGCAGCCCACTTCTTCTCTTTTGAGTGTAACTTCTGTGGGAAACTTAGGTACTCAACTCCAAGAACTCTATATATCATAGAATGCAAAGGTCAACTTGATTCACCCCTTGATGTTTAATTGCCAACCTTTCCATGTGATTCAATGTAGTCCTCCCATTGTTGGATCCTCATCAGATACTCCAAATATTGAATTAATGGCACATGATATCCTTATCTTTGTTGCATAGAAATTGATAGATGAAATTTCTCTTGAGGAATTTCTGAAAATTCAGGGTGTCCCTGTTGTTGATGCTATGCCTCTTGCTCTCAATACTTCACCACCCATTTCCTCATCCTTATTAGAATCTAGTCATGTTGAACACCTTGTGGTTGAATATAATTCATATCATCCCTTTCAACCTTCTACACAACTTGACTTTGATTTTGCTCAACATCTCTCTCTTGTTCCAACAGTTTCTTCATCTCCTCTATTATATAAAACACCTAATAAAATAGGTCAGAAGCCAAAGATTCTTAAAACCCAAGAAGAGATTGCAACAGGTATCCAGACTACAATTGTAGATAAGTTTTCACCCCACACAAGATTGAGAAGAACATGTTGCTCTTCTCAGATGCAATGAGGATCTTATCTTGGAATTTCAAAGGTTTGAATGCCTCTGACAAGAGGGGATGGATCAAGCAACAACTGGATTCCTCCCAAGCAAACATCATTTTATTACAAGAAACAAAGATTTCAGATGAAGCCTCTCAAAAGATTTTTAAAAAATGGAATTTATGGGATTTCATACATATTCCTTTACTAGGGGCTTCCAGTGGTATTCTAACCTTGTGGAATACCAGGACAATCAAAGAAAAAACTTTGAGCCAAGGGACAAATTGGCATCTTATTCTTATTGAAAATTTTGATTTATCCTTTGTTCTCTTTAATATCTAAGGCCCAACAGCTCCTCAAGAGAAACATGATCTTTGGAATACTATAACTTGTTAGATCCAATAGTAGGGAGTTCAAAAAATCATCTTAGGAGGTGATTTTAATTCCATATTGTCTCAGAATGAGAAACATGGAGGCAATCCTACAATGTCTAAGGTGATTGAAGACTTTAGATATTTCGTGTCTGATAATGCCCTTTCTAACATTTTACCTTCTAATTGTCAATTTACATGGACAAATTGGAGAACTTCGCTTCAAATTGCAAGTAGATTGGACAATTTTTTCACTTCATATGAATGGATCCTTCAGAAATATACTTTTAGCTCTAAAATTCTATCGTTCTACAGGTTTAACCATTTTCCTATCGAATTATGCCTAGATAAACATGAAGTTTCTCATCATAGATCTTGTTTTAAGTTTGAAAGAATGTGGTTTCGGCACCCACATTTTCACGCTCTGCTTTGTCAATGGTGGGTGATTTCCCCCTTTTGCATGGGGAACAAATTGTTTCAACTTTATATGAAATTACAATTTGTAAAAGTAAATATCAAAGTCTGGAATAGGGAAGTATTCAAAAATATCTTTGTAGAAAAAACAAAGGTAGAGAAGGAATTAAAGGATGTCAATGAACTTATCTTTTCTATTGGGATTAATCCAGAAACTTTCTCAAAGCAGAAGCATTTACAAAGCTACTGGGAAGAATTGTGCTCTAGAGAGAAGGAATATTGGAGACAAAACTCAAGGGAATTATGGCTAAAAGAAGGAGATAAAAATTACTAAATTCTTCCAGGCATCTGCAAAGATTAAGCAAGATACATCTACTATAGTTTTTATAAATGCCTCTTCTTTGGGGATAAAATTAACTAATGAAGAAGAAATTAGGGAAGAGGGTGAACTCTTCTATAAAAATCTTCTTGCTCCCTCCCCACCTTTTGTTCTTGAGGAGTCCAGTGTTGACATATTGTTAGACTCCATTCTTTGTCTGATTTCACAATGTGATAATGATTATCTGATGCAACCTTTATCTCTTACTGAATTACAAGAGGTGGTAGTTTCGATGGCTCTTGACGAGTCTCCAGGACCCTATGGTTTCACCATACTATTCTTTCAAAAGTGTTGGGATGTTTTAGGCTTTGGTCTTTTATTGGCTTTGGAGGAGTCACGACAAAAAGCTTTTATTCTCAAGAACTTCAATTTAACCCATCTTGCTCTTATCCTGAATTCCAATAACCCTCAATCTTTTGTAGATTTTCGGCCTATCTCCTTGTGTAATTCAGTGTACAAGCTTTTCACAAAAGCTATCTATCTCCGGTTAAAATCCTTGATACCTAAAGTAATATCTCTTCAACAAGGAGGTTTTGTTCCTGGCAGGGAAACATCAGAAGGTGTGCTTGTGGCCCATGAAGTTCTGCACTTAATTAACTCTTCACATTCCCCTGCTTTTATAGCTAAATTAGACGTTTTGAAAGCATATGATAAAGTATGTTGGTCCTTTCTTTTGAGAGTGCTTAAAAAGTTTATGTTTTCAGATAAGTGGTGCAAATGGATCAAAAATTGACTATCTAGGTACATTTTTTAGTTATGGTTAATGGTAATCCTTCTAGGTTTTTTCGAGCCACCCAAGGGGTTCAACAAGGTGACCCACTATCACCTTTTCTCTTCATTATCATGGATAAAGCTTTTAGAAGATTGGTCAATAAGCAGTTGAGTCTGGGTTTTTGGAAGGGGGTATGCATCCCTAATACCTCGATTTCTATCACCCACACTTTATTTGCAGATGATACACTTTTATTCGGCTGTTCCAATATACAAGAAGAAAGGCATATTAAGAAAATATTGGACATATATACTTCTAGATCTGGGCAAAAAATTAGTGCATATAAATCTAAACTATTCATATTCAGTACTTTTGAAATGGTGTCTAACAACATTATCTAGACATTGAACTTTCTAGTGGATTCTCTTCCATCATCATACTTGGGTATCCCTTTCTGTATAGGAGCAAGGAAACCTTCTTTTTGGAATTCTGTGATTGACAAATTAAAATGAAAAATTTCTGTGTGGAAAGCTAGATGGTTATCTCTATCAGGCATAATCCTTCTTGTCAAAATTGTTCTCGATACAATTCCAAACTACTACATTTCAGTCCTTCAAGCCTTGAAATCTATTTTCTCTCATATCGAGAAAATTATTCAGAATTTTATTTGGAAAGGTAATCTTTTAGATTATAAAAAGATCCCGCTTGTGTCTCTCAACAAAATGACTCCAAGAAAATCTACGGGCAAGGTGGGTTTGCACAATCTTTTAAAAAGGAATAAGGCCTTTGGGGGAAAGCTAGTTTGGAATATGTTTGAAAAACCACATGATTTGTGGTGTCAAATTATGCAAACAAAGTATTTAGATACTCCTACCCCTTCATGTATATTTACTATCCTTGATCCCGCATTAGGGTCTGCAGTTTGGAACTTCATGATGGACTCTAGGAATGTGATTACTAGATACTTATCGTGGCAAGTACATAGTGGCAAAGAACTCAACTTTTTGCATGATTAATGGAGTGGTCTCCCCCCTCTTAATCTTGAGGAGTCCCTAGTAGATGTGATCCCTATATTTACTACTCATTGGGGTTCTCACCTTTATTATTACATATATGATCTTGAGAAGCCTTCAAATCGTGTCATTTGGAAGAAGCCAACTCTACTCCCAATCTCCCCAGGTCAAAAGGTAAAATTTTCTTTAATTCTCAAGAACTGCATTATCTTTATCTCTAATGGTTTGGACAAATTGATATGTTTCCCTACGAGTAATGGAAAGTACTCTATCAAGGAAGGGTATAAGACAATTCATCAAATGTTTGTTCAATCCTATTCACAAAGAGCCTACAATTTATGTTGAAACAACAATGTTCTTCCCAAGGAAAGGATGTTTTCTTAGCTTTCTCTGCATAAGAGAATACTCACCACTGAGAGACTTGTTAAATTGAATATTGCACATCCATTTGCTTGTGTACTTTATGGTGAACATAGTGAAATGTTAGATCATCTCCTCCTCCAATGTGATTTTGCTCACTATTGTTGGATGTGTGTGCTTGATAAGCTTTCCTTTAGCACCCCTCTTCCAGATAATGTATGGGATTTGTTCTAGTCATGGCCAGTCTTATACTCATCCTCTCTTTTTTCATGTATTTGGAAAGTGATCCCATCCATAGTAGTATGGTCACTTGGTGGGAAAGAAATAAGTGTATTTGTAGCAAGAAAACATCTCCTCTTTCAGATGATTTTTATTATATTAAAAAATCAATATCAAAACTAGTTAATGCTCATGTTTCAAATCAGTCCAATTCAGATAGGGAATTTACTTCTTGGGATGTTCAAGTTATTAATTGCTAGAAGGGCATCTCTATTCCTGTATCACCTTGTCTTCCGAGAGTGAGAACTAATAAAATTGATAGAAATAAAGTGAAATGGTGTCCTCCAGATTCAATGCATTTCAAATTAAATTTTGATGGCTCCTCTAAAGAGAACCTAAGTGATGCAGGGATAGGAGTATGCATAAGAGATCACACAGGATGTGTTTTTGCTTTGAAATCTACTTTAATTCCACCAGGTACTAACAACTTTGTAGAGGCATATGCTTTACTTGAAGGTATTCTACTAGTGAAAAAACTTAACATCTCTTATATTCACATTGAAGGCGATTCAGTTATTATTATCAACGCTTGCATAAAGAGAAATATTGATAATTGGTAGATAAGATATTTACTTGAATAAGCATGGACACTAATTGATACATTTACAAACTTCACCATTTCACATGTGTATAGAGAAGGGAATCAGGTTGCAGATCATTTGGAAAATATGGGAAGTTTCAAGGAGGAACTTAATATGATGGGTCTAAATTGTGATTTCGATTCTTATCCAATTCTTAAGGGGAAAATTTTGGAGGATATGGGTATAGGATAATATTACATGTAGCCATGTAGTGGTCTTTTTCATAATGATATAAATTGGTATGTGTGGTATTATAAGTGCAGGGCCCTGTGGTTTTGTGGTATCTGTATATTGTGAAGGGATATTGATTTGAGAAGTGTACTGGATTGTAAGTTGGATAAATGCATATGTGAGACAAATTGTGGACTACTATGTAAATGTGTACAACTATGTAAATGTGTACAACTACCATGATGTTTTGGTTCAGATTGCATCTTGTTCAATATATTCCACAAAGCATTCGATACTAGGGGATGTTTTATGGCACTTGGTATTCTAGACACTATAAGATATTGTATTTTTTTGGCATATTTGAGATTTAAATCTCACAACCTTTCTATGTATCGTAGAGAAAGGATCAATTTTTTTCTTACTGGTTCTTTTCTCTAGGAGCTCTTTGAATCAGCTTTATATAATAAAATATATTAAGTGGCACTGTCAACTTTTTCAAAAAAAAAAAAAAACCTTAGGCAGGCTTACACGAGGCTAATTTTCTCTGTTACAAACTGTCTCTTCTCTGTGTCAGAGTTACACACTGAACTTCTGCACAGATGCACTATAGAAAGGTACAAAAGCACTAAAGGATAACCTCTAAGTGCTAATTTGATTTCCAAATGCGCTATGTTGATACCTTAATGCGCAAAAAAAAATAGAAAGTGTTATGTGCTAACATTAAGCTCCAAAATGATACAAGGAGGTTCCTATGCGCTAAACAATGTAATGAAGGTGCTACTGTTTGCCACAAATGTGCTAAAGTATACTCCAGATGCACTAAAAGGGTATTCCAGCATGCTTGTAATCCTTGTCCTGTACAAAAATAGAAGTTATTTATGGGGATGTGCGCACAGTGGAGGCCAAAAATGTATGCGGTAAATGTGATCACTGAAACAACTAACTCAAATCAAGAAGACCCAAACACCAATGAGACTCTTGGTGCAAGTATATGAACTGATTCAATCAGTTCAACTTCCCAAGGGTTGTCCCATTGTTCTCTATCTCACAGGATCCCTAAAGTCAATTTTTTGCTCTCAGATCATTGAGCAAAGTGACTTAGGAATGACAACTCCAAGAATGAGTGATGCTTGATTTATATGCATGAATGCATTCTAAGATGTAGGATACTAAAACTATGATGATTAAGCTAGCATAAAGATGATGATATGATAAAAGATTGGAAAATTATCCTAGAAATTATATACTAGTCTACCATGAGTACACTATGATATATTTAAAATGCTTCTAAATACTATTATGATGACTTAACAAAGAGAGGCTAAAATGTTTAGTAATTAGACGATAATGTAGATGCATGAAAGATTTTTTTTTTTTTAAATGAGGAATGAGAGCTCTATTTATAGGGAAAATAGGGCAATGGATGGTCAAGATCGAAAAATATTAATGAGGGCTAGGATTGAAAGTTAATCAATTCATGTTTACAATTCTCACAAATGAAATGGTGACAATTGTCAACAAAGGGTTGCTTGAGAGGAGATGCAAGAAGCATTAAATGCTTGAGAAGACATGAAGGTTACCTTAGGAGGTAAGGGTTAAGGCTAGGTTAGGGTTATCCAATGGATAGAGGTTTTACCTAAAGTGTAAACTCTTGTGCAAGAGTTAATAGGATAACCAAGATTAAAGCCATGAATGCTTGATGAGACCCTTGGGTTAGATGAAGGTTAAGTTAGAGAGAAAGTCTCTAACCATGAAAGAAGGTTGAGTTAACCATTAATGATTAGGAAGACTTTGAGGGTTAACTTGTTGAAGAGATAAAGCCTTTAATGCATTTCAAAGACTTTGGAGGCTTTGAGAAGTGACTTCTCTTTGCTTAGGAATGTAACAATAATTAGGAGATGAATTAGGCTAAATTGGAAGTGATTAGAAGAATCTAGAAGCGGTTTAGGAGGCAAGTGGGGGATGTAGGAGAATGCAAGTGGAGGGAAAAAGATTTTAATTAAAATAAAATTACTTTATTTCAACTAAAATAGGGACAACTTGCAAAGATAATTAGATTTATTTATTTGTAAGGATTAATTTAATTAAATGTAAATTTAAATAAAAAGAGAGAAAGGGGATTTAATTAAATAAAGTGATTTCTTTAATTAAAGGTTAGAAAAGGTTAAGGTGAATTTAATTAAATAAATTGTATAATTCATTTAATCAAAAAAGATAAAAATGAAGAAATTAATTAAATAGGGGGAATGGGGTTAAAATAAATATTAAATATTTATTTAGGAAAGTGGCCAGATTTATACGTTTACACACAAATAGATAAAAAATCTTGAATTTTTATGTGCTTATCTTCTTGCATTGCTGACAGTTTCCAAGCATCTAGCATATCATACAATTCTGTCGGTATTTGGTTTTTAATCTCTATTAAGGATTTCTTATAAATATCCAAATACAACAATGCTTCCTCTACCTCTCTTTGTTCATCATCTTGTAAATTCTCATAATAAAGTTGTACATTCTTTAACATACCATCCTTAGTAATTGCATTAACTAATTGTGCGCACGTTTTGGGTGGAATGATAGTTACACTACCAGATTCAATTGCCAGATCAATGTCAGCTTTCTTCTTCCTTCTTGCAGTACCGGATGGAGCTGAAGGTGTTACTTTTGGTGCTTGTTTCTATGTTGGTAACTTAAATGTAACTTTCTTAACTGGTTAATTTTTAGCTTCTACCTTGGTTTCTTTTTTTTTCTTCCTTATAACCCTTTAGAAATCTAGGGGCGTGTCATCCTCAGATGTAGACTCGACTATAATAGACTCAATGAATAATTCTGGTTCTTTTCTCTTCCTTCCTTTCTCTAAGACAAAATCAATCAATGCTTTAATGGCTTGTGAGACCTTCTCAACAAACTTACTTGCCTTTCCTTCCTGCTTCTCTCTTTTCTTCTGGTTGAACTCTATTTCAACCTTGTGTGTCTTTTGCTTTAAAGTACTAAAGGGCTTCTCAGATTCATCAATAGGTGCATCAAACAACACTTTTTCTTAAGCATCTAAAATTTGTCCATCAACTTCATAGCCCATTTCCTCAATCGAGTTCTTTTGGGGCTTCATCGCTTCCATGAGTGTTTCATCTTTCTTCACCATGAAGCATATGTTGGTTGAGTATTTCTCAACAATGTTCTTAGGAACTATTTCTCTAGATTTCATATCTTTCTAGAATGCTTTAAAATATCCCCATACTTTGTCATCTCTCTGACTACCTAATGTAGCAATAGACTATTTTAATTGCCTCCTTACCAGGATGTCAAATGCCCATTGTCTTTTCCCAAAACTGGGAGTCTCATTCATGAGAAATAGCATTAAACAAACAATTAAGTTTCCATACCAGAAAGTTTCTTTCTTTTGTCCTTTAATCTTTCCTAGGTTTATTAATAATTCATCTAACATCCAACCACATAGATCTAGTTTCTCATTTTCTCTCATAATCTTATAAGCTGCAGAAATACAGGAGCTAGAAATAGAATTCAGTTGGTTTGACTGAGTTACCTTATAATTGATGATCATTCTACCGAATCTGATATCTGTGTTGGTAATAGTGCTTATTCTCATGGATCTTCTATCTGATTTTGTGCTCATGATTTTATTTACATAATCATTAGAAACCTTCTTATCTGGACATTGCCCAACTTGTGGTAAATCGGTGACTGCCCTGATGGCTTCCTTGGTGATCTTGTATGGTCTATCCAACTAGATAAACTCTCCATTTACTCTTCTCAAAACATACCTAACAATTTCATCTTCGAATTCCAGAATGTCCAGAATGCCTGTAACCCTAAGTCTTCAATGTGCTTGTATTTAGGTTTGATCTTTCCAGAATCTCCCACTAGCTCACTCATGTACATGCGCTTATCAGATGTCCCCAAATCCTCAATGTGATAGTTTATGTATGCCCAACATCTTTGACATACACAACTCCTTTCGAAAGACGAGAAAATGCTCCAACCGAGTCATCCAAGGTAGCCACATGCAGATATCACTTGAAATTTTTCCTGAGGCAATCCTTGACCTCAACAACATTCATGTTTGCAACAAAGATAGGAATAGATGATGATCCCACTTCCATGATTAAATAAAAATACCTCTGAATCTCTTCCAGTGAAAAGACCTAAAGACTTCTTGCAATCGCAGTGAAATCGCTCAAGAAGATATCTGATCACACTGAATCTCTTTTGATCACTATGAATCATTCTTAATCGCTCTGAATGGAAGGTGATAAAAAATGAAGTGGAGGCAACCTTTTAACCTTCAAGAAAAACCCTAATCTATTATTGATATAAATAACTTCTAGTGAAAGATATTAGATCTCTGTTAAACATCTCTATGATGGATAAGCATCTCCAATATCTAGAACATCTTCCAGAGCCTCTTCTCGAGGCATATGGAACATCTTCATAAATTTTTCCTACCCGTAAGGCATCTGCCTTAGTTACCAGATGAGCTTCCTATCAGTGCAGGAGCAACCTCCTCTGTTGGATAAGTAACCGGTGCATTCCCATCTGCAATTTGATCTTTGGTCTTCTTGACCCATCTCTAGGTATGATCTTGATGGATTTCATTAACCTTCTCTTTTACTTTCTCATTTGATCCTCCATTACCAACTGATGGATTTATACTTCTACAAAATTTAGCAATATGTCCAACCTCATTACATGCATAACATGTAACATTGTTCCTTTGAATTTTTTTACTAAAATCAGTATAATTTCTTGGCCTACAATGATTAGCCATATCTCCAAATTTTCCACATGCATAGCATTTAACATTCATTCTGCAATCTTCTATCTTATGATCATACTTATTACATTAAGAACATTGACCTGGAGCAGAATCAGGGTTCTGATTTGCTCTCTTTCTACATTGGCTAGACATGTGACCAAATTTATTGCAAACAAAACATCTACCCTTAAATTTATAAGCATTGAACTATCTTACCGGTGCCTTATGTTTTTGATCTTCATTATTAGTACTGGAACTCTATCCTTGCTCAAACCCAAGTCCATTGGAATCTCCATTATGGGTTTGTCTCTTCAATAACTCATATAGCTATGCTGAACTAATCTTCAATTTTTCTTTATACTCACTTGTAGTCATTAGATAATCTCTCAGAATTGTCATTTGTCTCTCAATCTCTTGTTCATTACTCTGAGATTGTACTATATTAGTTCTCAACATATCATTCTCATGAACCAACCTACCACATTCTTCAAATTTGTTCTTCAAAGATACAAGAAGATTTTATTCCTTTTTCTTCCGGTCCTCAATCTCTTTAGACATTCTCATGGTTATATCTGGCATTTCATTTTTCATGACCATGTTCTCCCGACTCAGCTTCTAACATTGTTCCTTAAGTGCATCTTTCTCTTCATCATCCTGATTTTGCAAAAATTCTTTCCTCCTAGCTTGAACAGATGACAACCTCTCTTGTAGGACAAGAATGAATTCCTTATTAGATTTCACTTCATCTTGTAGCTTTAAGTTCTTCATCCTTTCAGCATCATAATCTTCAAGTTCCAGATTCAAGATCTCCCTCAAGCTATTAAACTTCCTCTCAAGCGCAAGGCTCTGATACCAATTGTTGAAATCCAAGAACACTAAGAGGGGGGGGGGGATGAATCAGTGTTCTACTAGTATGATCTGTAGACACCTAAAACTGGTCAACGCTTGCAGAGTCATACTTTAACATTTACACATTGCCTTATTTTAGGGTTTTTGCGTCGCATTAACATTTCTTCCATGTTACGCACTTGGTCTTTATCATTTGCGAGCATCGAGTCATTCCTCTACATTCTTCATTTGTCTCATTTTTGGTCTTGTCGGCAACACTATCCAATCATGATTTTGATCGATTTTATCCTGTCGCATCAATGTGTGTGCTAATTTGTCATCATTTTGGACATCGTCAATCCTAATTAGGGTTTTGTCCTCTTATCAATCTTGTCGATTTGCGATCGATTTGTCATCGATCATTGTCCTCTTATCAATCTTATCGATTTGTCATCAATCTTTATCATTTTTAATCTTGTCGTCTTGCAATCTATTTTTTCATCAATCCTCGTTCTTTTGTCAAATTTGTCATTTGGCGATCATTTTGCTATCGATTGTTGTCTGTCTCAATTATGTTGATTTGGATCAATTAGTCATTGCTCCTCGTCAATTGGCATATTTATCAATCAAATCATTTAATCAGAATCATGATCAAATCAAATCAATTATCTTCAATCAAGACCTAATTGTCATTCTCGCATTGCTAATTTATCTTCTAGGGTTTTTGTGATTTAATCATTTTTAACCTTGTTTGTCATTTCTTCCTCTAGGATTAAATAATTTATTTTATTTATCCTAAGTCTTCTTGTCACAATTAAATGTTCATTTAATTGGCTAATTATTCCTCTTTTTGTGAATTGATTAATAAATGAAAAATTATTAATTAATTCACTAATTCCTAATTTCTAATTTTCATCAATTTCCTAATTTCTTAATTCCTCTTTTCCTATTTTTCTAATTTTCTAAATTCTTAATTTCAATTTCCTCCTATTTCTCTCCTAAATTCATGGGAATGACATAGAAATTTGTCATAATTTGTCATAATTGACAATCAATCAATTCTTGACATAGAAATTTGTCATAAATTGTCATAAATTCTTAACATAGAAATTTGTCATAAATTGTCATAAATCCTTGCATAGCAATTTGTCATAGACATGTCATAATTTGCTATTCTTGATTTGAATTTCCATTCAAATCACTTTCATGCTAATTTGTTCATTTCTCCAATTTATCTATAAATTGGATGAATTTCTTCAATCAAATCCCTAATCCCTAATCAAACTATCGAATTTACGCTTCGAGTATTCTTGTGTCAATGTCAATCTTGCTTTCATAATTAGGTGTATGCACTTGAAGGTGAGATCTACAACAAATCTATTTGGAGAAGAAAGAAGAACAATGGAGCCACATGAAGAAGCATTCAAATCTATGATTGGTTTGCATATGTCTTTAATTTTGAATGTTTTGATTTCATGTCTCTATTGAGTGTGCTTAGGATAGATTCATTGCATTCTAGCTTTTTGTGATTAGACAATGATTAATATTTTGATATTTGCTTGTGATGATTTCCTATTTCCTATGCTACATTAATTGTTGAAATTGACGTGAACACTAACCATCTAACCTCTTTATGGTGTTTTTGAGTGCTTTCAAGTTGATTTGTAGGCAAAAAAACCGAAAAACAGGGTCGTGTAGGGTTTTCTAGAGACTTCTGCGCCTGTGTGAAGCAACTTGCGCTTGCATTATGCATTCTGCGCCTATGTTGAAGACATTCTATGCTTGTGTCATGCATTTTGTGCCTGTGTCCTGAGTTCTGCGCTTGTGTAAAGTTCAGAACAGAGGTAAAAATGCAGTGTTTTACTTGAAATTTGTTTAGTTTTTGCATTCTATTTTCTGTGTTTTGGTTTATGGTACTAATTATCTGTGCAGAATCTTGGCATACGCATGGAAAATACAACAAATCAAATTACTAACATGTTTTATGCAGAATCGATAGTAAAAGACAACAAATCAAACTTCTAACTTGGGTTTTGCAGGTTGCCTTGGAGAAATAACCAAACTTTGTGTTTGTGATTTTTAATTAGGCACCTAGTGATTTCTAAATAGGTTGGAATGAACATGTTTTTTCTTTGATTGTTGAGTGTGACATTGGAGTAGGAGAGTATGCTCTCATCCTTCTTAGGGTGATCAAAAATTCAGATCTTCGATACCATGCTCGTGTCTTTGATTGAGTGTCACCTTTAGAGGTCCTACCTTCTCGACCACTTTGCTTTTGCAAGCAAGTGATAATCGTGAGAAGGGAACGACCCAAAATGAGTATGGCTAGAATACCTTGGCATTCTAACTCACTATAAAAAAATACCTGATGGGCGAAAGCTTTGAAGGAAGGGTTACGTGGGAATTGCAGTTACTTCGGAACTGATGACCCTTGAACTCTTTCTCATATCAACATCTAAGTAGGACCTCACAGTCTAAATTGTGCTTGCGCAACTACATTTGTTTGGTATTTTGATGGGCTTAATGTCTCAATCACGCTTGTGTGACATCAAGGAGTAACACTTAATAGAAATCCTTACTAAACACCTTGTATTTAGAGGCCAAAAATCCTTCTAGTTGCTTGAGAAGGACAAGTTCGGATACTTGGAAGAGATACTAAGTTCGCCATGGGGAGATTTCCATGGGGACTAATGCTTGGCTGCCCTGAGAAGTGAGTGTCGTGGAGGGGAGCCCGTGGGGTCAAGCATCTATGTATTCTCCTTGAATCCCATAATGAGTCTACCTCTCAAGTACCTAATGTCCTTGCCATCCATAATAAATGTGTGAATGAGCATGATTGTCTTGAGTCTAAGTTGAAATATCTTGTATTCTTTGCTTGTCAAAAGTTGAATTGTATCTCATTTCAAAAACAAGGCAAATTGATTCAAAACAAGGTTAAACACAAGAGCATTTCATCCAACAAAGTTCAAAACACATCTTCCAACATGATTATCAAACATTATTCAAAATCTTGTCTTAACATTCATGTCACTTGCATTTAGGTTCATCCTAGGTTGCATTTTGCAAAATTCATTGTCAAGTACCAAGGTTAAGTTTCATCTAGGTCATACTCCTTTGCATATCAATAAGAGTCATCCATTTGCATATGTCCTCTTGCATTAAAGTCATACCATTGTCATACATTCATATTTGCATACCCTAAGTCTCTTCATTAAGCTTAGGTCATTATCATATCATATTAGTCATTTGCATATTAGTTGTCCTTTTGCATATAGTCTTAAACTAGGTTTTGTCATACTTGAGTAGTCCAAATCTTTGATAAACCCTAAGTCATTGTTAGGAGGTCTAGACCTTATCAAACCTTTTGTCCTTTATGTCATCAATGTCATTTGGTCAAACCTAGCTTAGTATCCAAGCATATAGGGGAGACTTTGTCATTTTGTCCTTTTGTCACTTGGTCCTTTTGTCCTTTGAGGTCTAGACATCATTTCAATTTCCTAAGGGTCTCTTTTTAGATTTGCATTTCAAAAGTTTGTCAAAATCTTCAAAAAACAACCAAAAACATAGATTTCATGCTCGTCTATCTAGTTTGCATTTAGTTGCATATCATACATTATCCTTGAAAAATTCCAAAAATATTGCATTTGCATAGTGACATGTCTATTGAAACAAGGTTCCAAGCACCAATGATGCAACAAAGTTTGACGTATCAACCGACAATGCAATCACAATTATATCCAACCCAACAACAAGGCAATATCGATCAAACTTTTTATGATGAAACAAGTCTCCAAATACAAAAACTAGAGGAGAAACTAGCTAAAGAAGAGGAGATATTGGAACAAAGAGTGAAAAACATTGAGAAGAATAGATCACAAATGTCCAAAATGTTTCAAAAATTTCAAGGTCAAAATACAAAGATTGAGCCAATTGATGTAAGATCTCTTCTTGAACGATCAGACATACCAACTCTCCTCTCCCAAATAGAGATAATGAAACAATTTCAAGAAAAGAGACAACATCAATTTCAACATTATGTGCCTCCACAACAAGAACAAGAAGGTGTTTACTATCAATCAGATTTTCAACCAATACAACCAATGGTTCAACCAATGGTCCAATTTCAACAATATGTCCAACCAACTATACAATGTCCACAAATGGTTCAACCAATGGTGGAATATCAATGTCAACAACACCAACCAAACATTCAAAAGTAAAGGTTGCAGCACACACCAACCCAAGTTTCAAAATGTTGGAACAATTGAACCAAGTCCAGTATCAAAACATGACATCAAACCAAAAACAAGTTCAAATTCCAGATACAACTATGTCAAAACCTCGAAAGAAAGGTGGCTTTATTGCAATGATCTTAAGGAAACTACCAAGTGAATTCTTTGAGGAAGATCAAGATAATATAATTATGTCTAGCAATGCCTCATCCCCCCACAAACAAATTGACTCTCCAGTGGCATCTATCCCTACACCTTTAGAAGTTTCACAAGAACCTTCCATATTGTCCTCATCAAACAATACACCCAAGGATGAAATTACCAAAGAGCTATCCATAATTGATTGCCAAAATAATCCAATTCATGATGCACATCCTTGTCATGTTTCAGAAATACAAGACCCAATGCCACCATGCACTTTATTGCCATTACCTGTTTTAGAGGACCCCATTCAAAGTCCCTCTTCCTCATGTTCAAGCATTGATTCCGGGCTAGAATCCATCACAAATGTTCAAAGTGCATTTCCTTCATGCCAAACCATTGATTCCTTGTCAGAATCCTCCATGCTTATCCAAAGTCTAACCCCATGTCAAGAAGATAATTTAGCGCATAAAGAAACGCGTGTTAAAATAGATCAAGATCAAGATCCCAAAACCTTATCATCCCATCCAATTGTTGACCAGGACCCCATCTTCCTAGACACTCACGATGATTCCCCTATTCTTGTCCATCATATCCAAAGTCCTATTGACACTCCATTCCCTGAGCAAGATCAAGATATCCCAGTTCATCCAATCCCAAACGATCCCCTTCCATTTCATGAACACAATGTCCTTTCAAATCCCATTGACATTCCACTTCCTGAGAAAGATCAATATATCCTTTCCATCCTTTATGATGATCCCATTGAAAGTCAAGAGAAAAGAACCTTTAAAGAGGATTCCAATGATCTTCCTCCTTGTCAAGATCAAATTATTCCTTTAAATCCTCCACAAGATCCTTTTGTTCCTCCATCTCCTTGTCTTAATGCTCCATATACACTCGAAGATCGCATTTCTTTTGTTGATCCCATTATTTCTCCCATTCCATCTCTTGAAGAGCCTGTCATTGAACCATGTCCACTACACAATCCTAGTCCCCCTCATGATCCTAATCCCCTTCATGATTCTAACATGTCAGTGCAAGATGTTCATGAACCCTCGACATGCATAATGGGTTCTTCCACTTTGGTGAAATCTGATCCACTTCAAGATCTCATTATTTCTCTCATATCATATCCACCTCATAATGGACTTGCGTCTTCTTCCCAAAGAAAAGAGTATCCTACAAGTCAAGATATTCATAAAGGCAAAGGGGTAGACCTTCATGAGAAAGAACCCCTCCATATCAAAGAAAATATTAAGGGTCAGGGCCTCAGTGAAAATCCTCAAGACGTTGGTACCCCTGCTAAATCCAACATCCCTTCAAAATCAAAACATATCCCTTCCCCATCATACCTTCCATCCATCTTAGGTCCTTATATCCCTTTGTCCTCTATGCAAGGTCAGCAAAGGCACACATCCTTGAGTAAATTTCATCAATCCAAAAGAACTCCATTTCATTCCTATCCATCCATGCATTCCTTTCCCCCTCCAGGCAATTTGGATGCCAAGTATAAATGTCATAAGTCTAGAAATCCACATGTATTCAAGGATCAACATGTCAAAACAAAGAACAATATGATCTATACAGAAAAAGAAATATCCAAAAGGCCACAAAGGCCCACTGAGAAAAATAAAGTAAAGAAAAAATATATATGGGTTCCTAAATCCCTTGTGCAAGCAATGCACTCCAAGGAACCACAAAAGCATGAAAAATCAAAAACCATGTGGATCCCTAAGCAGCTTCTTGAAGCACAAAAGCCTAAAGAAACATCCAACTTGGCATCCAAAGTTGCTATTCCTCCATCTAACCCTCTCAAATCTATTCCTCCATCACCTTCTTTATCCATTTTGGGCCCTTATGTCTCAAAATCCCAAGCTATTCCTCCATCAAAATCTCCATATCCAAAACCCACTCTTCCTCCATCAGTCCATCACCTGTCAAGGTGTGTGCCAATGTTGATCTTGCCTTCATTTCCATCCGCTGAAGCCCAATTCTTCAAATACCCAATCCATTATCCAATGCGTATTTTCCATCCTTCGATCCCTTTGGTCCAATCCTTTGCATAAATCCTTGCCTTAGTTTCATCTTATTTTCCATGTCCTTATCCTACCAACGTCTTTGAGCATACTTTTAAAGGTCATGGTCCATTTATTTCAAGGTTACTATCTAAAAAAAAAAGATGTTTGAGTCCTTCTTCCATCCCCTATCATGTGTCCATCTTCTATTGAAAAAGTCAAAATACAAAAAAAAAAAAGAGACAAAAAGGAAAAAAAAAAAAGTAAAGAAAAATAATTTGTCCACTAGTGAAAACCTGGCAAACAGGTGCTTTGGGCAAGTACCGTGATGAAAACGTGGCAAACAGGTGTCATCTGTAATCCATGAACTTCTTGCACACCACACTTGGGGGCAGGTTTCCTCCTTCATATCTTATTTCCCTTCACTATCCTAGATCGAACCCCTGTCCTATTACCCTTCCTTGTCCTATTATCCCTCATGTCCAGTTTCCTCTTTCCACCTTTGATCTTGACAAGGCTGACGATCTTCATGAGCATCATGCATCTTGTTTGCAACTTTTAGTCCATTATAGCTTTTGGTCTTTATCCATTTGCTTATTACAACCTTCCATCCTTATTCCCTAGCTTATTGCAACTTTCTGCCACTATCCTGTATCCTATTCCGACCTTCATTCCTGTTCTTGCTTATCCTATCCATCTCTTATCACTATCCATACACTCTTTTTCATTCCTTGATCTTGATCTGACATAAGGATGCAAAATTTAAACATAGTTTCAAAAAACTCTTGACATGTCCCTCATGTCACTGATTTACATTGTCATATCCAATCTCTTGTCCCATCACACCATAGCCCTTGAAAATTGCATCCGTATTGTCTCCATAATAAAAGGCCTTTGTCTTCCCTCTATCCACCATCATTTTAGCAAGCCTATTTATTCACTTGTCATATTCCTCGTCTTGCTAGACACTAGGGGCAAAATCATAAAACATTTAAAAATGTCCTGAAAAAAGATCATAAAAATTTCAAAAATGTCCTGAAAAAAAAATAATAAAAATTTCAAAAGTGTCCTGAAAAAATCTTCCAAAAACATTTAAAAATGTCCTGAAAAAATCTTCCAAAAACATTTAAAAATGTCCTGAAAAAACAAACAAAAAAATTGTAAAATCTCGGAAAACAAGCATTTTGCAATAAATATCCCCTCTGTGCATAGACAGCTCATTGAGTATACATCCAATGACTCGCAATCATACACTGTGCTTTACTGAAATCATGCGTTAACAGATGAACTCTTTCAATCAAATCAAACATTCAAACTGATCAAAAAGTGTCATATTAATCAACCTCAAAATCATTTGTCCTTGTCTCTACTATCATGGGTCTTATACAGGGTGTGGTATACTCGAAACCAAACTATGTCCTGTCTTAGATGGGGTACCGCATGTCCTGAAACTAGACAACATGATTGTCCTATCAACACTTTCAACTTTTGACAATGAAGATCAAGATGTTTGTTTGATTTGTTGGAATTTGTGCATCTTATCTTTTTAATTGATTTATCTTTGGCTTCGATCATGTTCTTATGTTGCTCGATGATGTCACTGAGTGATTTAGAGTGACCGGGATGGATCATGATTCTTTTCTTTTTTGTGATTGTTGTCTGTCTGTGATGTGTCTGTCTTTTGCAAAAAGGGTTGCATTTCAGCTCTAGCCTTCAATGCCATGATGCTACGCATCCGTTTTACTACATAAAAATAAAGGTTCTCACCTACAAAGTGCATTACTGAAAGCAAGTTTTTCTTCGTCTCTAATTGTCCTCTATTTCATTTTCTTCTTACTAACACTTCTTCCATCCGATCGGATAGTCAGTTCAGTCTAGTGCTCCGATCTCCAAACATACATGCTGCATCCTGCATCCATTTGTTTAGTACATTTGCATTATATCAAGCATCATATCAAGCATTTTATCCATTTCATATTATAAATGCATCAAAAACACAAAAAATGTATCCATACATGTTCCACAATGGTACATAAACAATGCATAAGTCATCCATACATGAAAAATAATATATGTCATAACACATTTGCATCCCATCATATTGATGCATATCATATCATCTATCACAAAAATATCGGAGTACAAAATTGGACTGTCTATCCTCAGTATGGCCCACAGGCTAGCTACAAAATGTCAAACTACATCATGTCCACTATCTATCCTAAGGAGCACGTGCCTCTGTCACTGGGTGCTCCCTCTGTCCTCCTCATCCCTGCCATGTCTCACGGATGATGTCCCTCCTGGTCCTGGCTGTGGTGGTCTCATAGGTCCACTCACCCCCATGTTGCTCAACGACCTCCAAGAGCGTGCCCTGCTCTTTGTCCTCGATCGTGCCCGATATGACGGTGCTCTCTTCTCTGATGGAACTGCACTCTCATATAGTGTCCTCCAATGGCGTATCTCCTCTCCGGTCTCTACCAGCATTTGTCCTAGCTCCTGTACACTGGCATCCTGAATCGACCCAATATACTCAATGACTCTCTGTTCTTCTCATTGTGCCTGAGCTACTGTTGTATCTCAAGCTGCTGTGAGTTTGGCTATCTCCGCTCTGAACTACTCATGCTCTCTCTCTAAAGTTGCAATGTGATCCTGCTGACTCGCTATGATAGCCCTACATATCTCCGGCTCTATGGGTATGTCCTGTAATGCCTCCTGCTCCCCATCCTCATCTCCATCCTCATCATCATCCTCATCCCCATTATCCTCATCCCCACCATCCTGCTCCCCATCCTCATCTCCATCCTCATCATCATCCTCATCCCCATCATCCTCATGTCCACCATCCTACTCCCCATCCTCATCATCCCCACCATCCGCATCTCTATCCTCATCATCCCCATCATCCTCATCCCTGCCCTCATCCTCCTCATCCTCATCATCTCCCTCCTCCTCTCCTGTGAGTGGGAAGTCCTGCTGTCGCCTAGGTACTGGAATGTCCAGATCTGTCAATGGCACTGGCTGCTATCGTGCAAAGCATCTCTCATACTCCTCTGTCATCCCGACATCCACCACATTTGATCTCCAATCCCATGGTCTCTGTTGTAGCTATGCGAAGTCAGCATATGCTGTGTGTGGCTGAATCATACTCCCCCACTGACTCGTCTCTCTGTGCGATCGGGCAAAGTGTGCAGTCTTCCTAGATACATCCTGCCTCTCTCCAAACTGTTGTCTGACTCTCTCTGGCAGGTACATCTCAATCACTCTCTAGCGGTTCACTGGTTGCCCAATCAGGTACCTCTCTTGTCTACAATACGGTAGCTCCTCACTATCATCTGACCATCTAGGGCAATCCCGATAAGGCCTCCATATGAACTCTCTCAGTCTATCCAACTCATGTCACCAATATAATATGTATCCAAATGGACCTTGTCTCAGTGCTCCACCATAGCAATACACATATGGTCGGTGTGGTACTACCTGTCTCTCTGTAATCGGTCAACATATAGCTATGTGCTCAAATGCCCATACCTGCAGCAATGTGACTCCACAACTCAAAGTCTGAACTCCCTGATATGCTATCTGATGCAACTGAAAATACAGCATAGCCAGTACACATGGTCCCCATGCGTACACTGTCCCCTCTATCACCATCCGCTCTAGCACTCTTCCCCATCTAATAGGGAATCCATGTCCTTGTCTATCTCCTGCTAGTAGACATGCTATCACCACAGCTATCACCACATATCGTCGATCATACTCTGATGCCATGGTATCCCAGCCAATCTCCCTCTCGACAATATCCAAATCATCTATGTCGCACTCAAATAGTCTACACAAAGCATCTCTCCCTATCACTGGGTCATACTCTATCATCTCTCCATGTATCGGAATGCGGAGGATACGCCATACATCCTCCAGTGTCACCGTCGCCTCTCTAGTCGCCAGATGGAATGAGGAGGTCTCTGAATGCCATCGCTCGGCCAATGCGGTAAGTAGTCCTATGTTTGCCCTAATCTCAGGCATGAATGTGACATAGTATATCCCCAGTCCTGCTAAAGTATCTCTCTCTGTGCTCCTAAGTCTGTGTCGTAGCATGAAGCAATCTGGTTGGTTTTCCCGAGTGATCAACGGATACTGTCGACTCTGCATCACAATTGGGGCATATTTTGTCAGTTTTAGGGTTTGCTCCTACAGGTTGCATTTCCTCTTTTTCATGTCCCAATTAGGGTGTTTTTCATCTAATCTGACCTATCCTACCCTTATCCCCCCTTTCCGGATCATTTGCATGTCGTTTTGACCAAAATTAGGGTTTCCAATGCACAATTGTGCCTGTGTCAAAGAACCTACACTTGTGTCAGGTAACCTATGCCTGTGTCTCCCTACACAAGTGCAGAAGACCTCACACAAGTGCAAGATTCGCCCTACACAAGCGCAGGAGTCCTTTTCGGCATCCCCTGTGGGCCCCACAATGTCCCGCAAGCAATCAAAATTCATCAAATTGAAAACATGGGTTTTTGAGATACATACCACTGCTCCTGCATCGTCCAGTCGTCTGAATGTATGTACACATTCCCCAAGGTGATCTATCTACAAGTGTCCTTGTCCAGAGCAACAAATTCTCCTCTTTGTCTAGGGCAAATGAGCAATTTTCAACCTCTTGGTCTCATTTATAGCTCTTTGTCAGTGCATAGATGGACGTGCACCCTCTCCATCTTATGTTGGTCATGGTCTTTTGTGTCTTCAATTGCTTGTCCTTCATGCATCTGGTATCCGATTGTCAGTCCATTCGATCCTATCATTTTTATCGATCAATTGGCCCCTTCTTTGCATGTTTCCGGCCAATTCCTCAAGGGGGCATGCATATGTCATTGTCATTGTCTGGGGCATTTTCATTATTGTTCTTTGAAACAACGCTTAAAATCACATTGTCTCAAAGAGGAGCAAAATGTAGACACCTAAAAATGGTCAACGCTTGCGGAGTCATACTTTAACATTTACGCATTGCCTTATTTTAGGGTTTTTGCGTCGCATTAACATTTCTTGCATGTTATGCACTTGGTCTTTATCATTTGCGAGCATCGAGACATTCCTCTACATTCTTCATTTGTCTCTTTTTTGGTCTTGTCGACAACACTATCCAATCATGATTTTGATCGATTTTATCCTGTCGCATCAATGTGTGTGCTAATTTGTCATCATTTTGGACATCGTCAATCCTAATTAGGGTTTTGTCCTCTTATCAATCTTGTCGATTTGCGATCGATTTGTCATCGATCATTGTCCTCTTATCAATCTTATCGATTTGTCATCAATCTTTATCATTTTTAATCTTGTCGTCTTGCAATCTATTTTGTCATCAATCCTCGTTCTTTTGTCAAATTTGTCATTTTGCGATCATTTCGCTATCGATTGTTGTCTGTCTTAATTATGTCGATTTGGATCAATTAGTCATTGTTCCTCATCAATTGGCATATTTATCAATCAAATCATTTAATCAAAATCATGATCAAATCGAATCAGTTATCTTCAATCAAGACCTAATTGTCATTCTCGCATTGCTAATTTATCTTCTAGGGTTTTTGTGATTTAATCATTTTTAACCTTGTGTGTCATTTCTTCCTCTAGGATTAAATAATTTATTATATTTATCCTAAGTCTTCTTGTCACAATTAAATGTTCATTTAATTGGCTAATTATTCCTCTTTTTGTGAATTGATTAATAAATGAAAAATTATTAATTAATTCACTAATTCCTAATTTCTAATTTTCATCAATTTCCTAATTTCTCAATTCCTCTTTTCCTATTTTTCTAATTTTCTAAATTCTTAATTTCAATTTCCTCCTATTTCTCTCCTAAATTCATGGGAATGACATAGAAATTTGTCATAATTTGTCATAATTGACAATCAATCAATTCTTGACATAGAAATTTGTCATAAATTGTCATAAATTCTTGACATAGAAATTTGTCATAAATTGTCATAAATCCTTGCATAGCAATTTGTCATAGACATGTCATAATTTGCTATTCTTGATTTGAATTTCCATTCAAATCACTATCATGCTAATTTGTTCATTTCTCCAATTTATCTATAAATTGGATGAATTTCTTCAATCAAATCCCTAATCCCTAATCAGACTATCGAATTTACACTTCGAGTATTCTTGTGTCAATGTCAATCTTGCTTTCATAATTAGGTGTATGCACTTGAAGGTGAGATCTACAACAAATCTATTTGGAGAAGAAAGAAGAACAATGGAGCCGCATGAAGAAGCATTCAAATCTACCATTGGTTTGCATATGTCTTTAATTTTGAATGTTTTGATTTCATGTCTCTATTGAGTGTGCTTAGGATAGATTCATTGCATTCTAGCTTTTTGTGATTAGACAATGATTAATATTTTGATATTTGCTTGTGATGATTTCCTATTTCTTATGCTACATGATCAATTTTAACCCTATTAAAACATACACAAACCAACTGGTATACCAGTACATGAATAATTGAAATAAGTAAAGCAACTAATAAGCCAACCACATAAATGTGTACCATAACACAAAATTATACATAGAAAACCTCGAAGAGGAAAAACCATGATGGGATTTGTCACCCACAATATCAATCCACTAGCCATATGAAAAGATATTACAAAATATAGGGGCCTGCACTTGTAGGATGGCTTAGAGCCTAAAGCACACTGCTTGGTGCAGAAGCACCTAAGGGTGAGGAAATACACTTTGCAATTTTGGCAATTTTTGCATAAGGACTAGTTCTAGTCCATTAGGTTGTCTATTTGGAGCTTGGAGTGCATTTTTATCTTCTTTGTGAAAGTTTAATTTTTCAGCAAGACCTACCCCGATAACCCGATGAAACTGCCAGCTAACGGGTAAGAAAGTCCCAGGTTGATCAACATCGATCGCTATACCGCTATGGTGAGTTGCATGAGGTTTATCGCCCATGACTTGGCGACCATGGTGGGACCTAGTGAGTAGAGCAACTAACGAGTGAGCAAGTACTAGGTTGATCAATGTCAGTCGCTATACCACTCTGGCAAGCTGCACAAGGCTTATCACCTATGACTTGGTGACCATGGTGGGACCCAGTGAGAAGTCAGCAAGGAGAGCGAGTTGAAGTGGAGCCATCGCGTATCAGCATAACTAGTTTTTGTGCCACCCGATAACCTGATGGGAAAGCATACAGTTTGGAGCACACCATCAACCATCAGCAAGAGGTGTTTTAGGCTAAGCCGGTAACCCGGTAGGAAATCATTATGTTGGGAGCACACCATCGACCATAGGTTATAGTGTTTTCATGCTACTTCAATGACCTGATGGAAACCAATAAGGAAGTGCGCAATTGGTAAAATATCACTGGACATCAGAGTGAGTGTTTTGAGGCTACTCTGATGACCTGATAGAGAAGCGAGTGAGTTGTAAACTGCCATCGGACATCGGTGTAAGTGTTTCAGTGCTAACTTGATGACCTGATGGAAATCAAAAGATAGTTGCATTAGGAGACCGATTGTGTCAAGTTCAATCTCGTCCATTAGGGATGATTCATGACATGTCATAGAGGCTATAAAAGACCCAATGGGCATTTTGTATAGAGGTTAGAAGGAGGTTGGATTGAGATTGTGTTGAATAAAAATTTGAAGACCATTTCCTAGTTTCTTTCTCAGAGTTCAATTTTCATTTGAAAACTATAAATAATGGTTTAAATATTCAAATGCCAGTGTGATAGAGTAGATGTTACTTTTTTATGTTTTGTTATTTCCAATTTTGAAGTTGTGCCAAGCTCAGATCTATAGATAAAGTTGTGTTTCTATTTTTGTTTGCTATTGGTGACCAGTAGTTAAACATGGCTCTATCTTGATTCTCCATCGTGGGATCTACACGACCATTGGAGGTTGTCAAGAAGAGCCAACCATATATAGTAGAGTTCTATTTGTAGCAGACCCAGGAATGACATTGGTCATTTCAGCAAACTGGCCCTATGCAAGTTTGATGATAGCCCGACTAGGTACCAGTGACCAATAGGAATCACTTGCAGGGTAGACTAGAGTCTAGGCTGTAAGCCTCATCCCAGGGGGAAGATGGCATCAATGGGAAGAAAGATCCAAGCATGAGGAGGAAAACAACTTAGTAGATGTTGTAGGTGTAATTCATGGTAGAGCAAACCCTGCAAGGTGTTTGATGAGATCAGGGTGGATTAGTGAGTTGGTAGATTTACGAAAGTGAATTCACAAAGAGCAAAGTATCAAACCTCGGTAGTGGGGACCTAGAGTGGATTAGGGGAATAGAGAGAAGTATTCCCAGGTTAGGCTAGGAAGAAAGCCTTGGAGTGAGTCAAGTTGACTCAAGCAACTAGGATCCTCCCTATCAAATTGGTATCAGAGCACATTAAATATTTGGGGTGAAGAGTGTAAGATTGATCTAGTATCAGAAGAAGGAGTAAAGATGGTAACCAATGCAAAATTGGCTAAGCAGGTCGCTGACCAAGAAGATGAAAACCGGTTGCTCAAGGAAAGGTTGGAGTAGAAACTAGGTGTGGTGGAAGTCAAGACAACAAAAGTGAGTGGGAAGATAGATGAGAAGGGTAAAATGTTGGCAATAGAGGATGAAGTCCCTGCCATAGACCCTGTTATTGATCAAGAACCATTTTTGAAGGCTTTTAAGGCAATGAGTCAGAAGTCTTTGAAAGGAGTGCCACTATTTAGTGGCAAGATGGAAGCAGAGTCGGTAATGGAATGGATAGAGGGTATGGAAAACCATTTTGAGTGTGAAGGTGTGATGGAGGCCCAAAAGGTTAAAGTGGCTAACTCAAGAATGAGAGGTGATGTCATTACTTGGTGGAAGTTTATACAAGATTAGAGAGAAAGAGAAGGTAAGATCCCCATCTCTACTTGGAAAGGGATGGTAAGAAAAATAAGAGAGACTTATCTTCCTAAGGATTATGAAGTGTAGTTGCATAGGAAAAGACAAAACCTAAGGCAATCGGAGCTAGATGTAAGTACCTACACTAAAGAGTTCCAGAAGTTGTGTCTAAGGTCAAAAGTGATGGAGGATGAAAGCATTAGAGTACAAAGTCATCTTAACGGTCTGAGATGGAACATACAAGAGGAATTAAATTTGTTAAGTCCAAATACCATTCACAAATGTTATCAATTGTTCCTGAAAGTTGAAGAAAAGAATAAGAAGAAACATGAAGGTGCTAGTAGAGGCAGAGGTAGAGGCCAAGATTCAAAAGGTTATAGAGGAAGCTACAGTGCCAAGGGAAGTGAAATAAGATCACAAGGAGAGTCAAAATTGACTGACCAGACTAATGACTTAGTGGAAGAGGAAATTATGGTAGAGGAAGAGGTCATAACAGTAATAACATAGGTAGATCTGGAAGTTCTGGTGGAGGTTCATACTTTGCAAACATGAAGTGTTACCATTGCAGTAATTTTGGTCATCCTACCTATAGGTGTCCGCAGGAGGCCACCTCATCACATAAAGAGAAAAGAATTAATTATGTGCAAGAGGATTCTAGTAGTGTGAAGTCTCTTGAAGTAAACCTTGACTCAAAGAATGGTGAGAATTGGATGGTTAGGAGGGTACTAATCAGAGAGCTGGTTAAGGAAGAGCCTAAATAAAGGAGGTCTCTTTTCAGAGTAAAGTGCAAGATACCTGGTAAGGTGTGTAAAGTGATCATTGACTCAGGATCCATAGACAATATCATCTCTGAAGAAGCAATAAGTAAACTTGGGTTGAGTAACATGCCACATAGTCATCCTTACAAGGTCACATGGCTGAATAAAGACAACATGTGTTAGTAAATGAACAAGTATGGGTTGAATTTGCAATTGGGAAATATTCTGACAGAATTTTATGTGATTTTCTACCCATGGATGCCTATCATTTGTTGCTAGGCAAACCATGGCAATTTGACAAAAAGGCTATGCATGATGGAGAAAAGAACTCCTATGCATTCACAAAGGAAGGGGTGACATACAAGATTCAATCTTTGGTAGAGGATAGAGGAACCAAAACTAGTGGTCCTAATGTGTTGTTGGCTGGAGGAAAAGAATTTCTGAAAGATCTCAAGAAAGGAGATGGAGAACATTATGCTCTCTTAGTGAAACCTAGTCAAGAAAAGAAGACTGAACAAGAAAGTTTACTTAAAGAGGTTCAACAGTTGTTAGAATAGTTCAAGGACATTGTGAGTGATGGAACACCCACAATGCTACCTCGTCCTAGAATAGTAAGTCACCAGATAGAATTTATACCCAGAGAATCACTACCTAATAAAGCTGCATATAAGATGACTCCTGAACAAAACAAAGAAGTGGCAAGACAAGTACAAGAGCTACTTGATCAAGGTCTAATAAAAAAAAAGTAGAAGTCCATGTGTTGTACCAGTGGTCTTAGCAACCAAGAAGTGAGGTAAATGGAGATTATGTACTGATTCTTAGCAAATAAACATAATCACCATAATATATAGATTTCCTATCCCTACAATTGAGGATTTAATGGATTTAAAGAGTGGTTAACACCAGATCCAGATTAAAGAAGGCGATGAATAGAAAACAACTTTTAAGACTATAGAGGGGTTATATGAGTGGTTAGTTAGGCCATTTGGGATTACTAACACCCCCAGAACCTTCATGAGGTTGATGAATGAGGTGTTGAAGGACTACCTAGGTAGATTTGTAGTGGTATACCTTGATGGTATCCTCATATTTAGAAAAATAGAGGAAGAACATCTTGACCACTTGCAGATTATATTAAGGAAACTGCATGAGGAGCAGTTGGCAATCAATCTTAAAAAATGTGAATTCATGAAACAAGAACTTATTTATCTAGGCTTTGTTGTATCACAAGGTACTTTGGAAATGGATCCTAGCAAGGTGGACGCAATACAGAGTTGGCCTACACTAAAAAGTGCTACTAAGGTAAGAAGTTTTCTTGGACTTGCCCAATTTTATAGGTAGTTCATTCAAGGATTTAGTGAATTTTGTGCTCCTATTCTTGATACAATTAAGGGTGGGTTTAAAACTAAGTTTAGGTGGACTAAAGAAGTCGACTAGGGGTTTGAGTTGCTCAAAAAGAGGATAGCTATGCAACCCATCCTAGTTTTACCAAGTTTTGATAAGTTGCTTACCCTAGAATGTGATGCTAGTCATATAGCAGTAGGAGATATTTTAAACCAAGAGGGAATACTAGTAGCATTCTATAGTGAGAAATTGAATGAAGCTAAGAAGAGATACTCACCCTATGACTTAGAATTTTATGCCTTAGTGCAAGCTCTTAGGAAGTGGAGGCATTATCTTTTTCCCAAAGAAGTTTTAGTGTTTACAGATAACCAAGCCTTGAGTTTTATCGATTCTCAAGAAAAGTTGAGCAATAGACACATCAAATGGATAGAATACCTGCAGGCATACACTTTCTCTATCAAGCACAAAATGAGACAGCTGAACAAGATAGAAAATATGTTAAGTAGAAAACTTCTCACTGTCCATGAAGTGACTTTGCAGAGCATAGGTGTGGGGAGTTTCAAGGAGCTTTATAGAGAAGATGAAGACTTTTCTGAGGTATACATGGTATGTAATGAGTTTAATAATCATTTCAATAGCCAGTATGCAGATTACACATTCCAGAGTGGTCTTCTATTTAAGGGATGTCAGTTATGTGTGCCAAGAGTATCTATGAGGGAAAATATCATATAGGAAAAACATAATGGAATTCTTAGTGGACATTTTGGTCTGAATAAAACACTTGAGTTGGTGCAAATATTTTATTATTGGTCGAAAATGCATAAAGATATCAGGAAGTATGTTGCACAATGTATTGTGTGTCAGAGAGACAAGGGTACTAGTTCAAATGCTGGACTATACCAACATTAACCAATTCCTAAAATACTGTGGGAGTGCATCAGCATGGATTTTATTGTAGGTTTGCCAAAAACCAAGACTCATCTGGATAGTACTTTTGTCATTGTTGACCGGTTTAGTAAAATGAGTCATTTTGTTCCATGCAAGACTACCCATGATGCTAGTTACATTGCACATTTATTTGTCAAAGATATGGTAAGAATTCATGGGCTACCTCTCAGTATAGTTACAAAGAAGGATATGAAATTTATGGGACACTTTTGGAAAACTTTGTGGACACGACTAGGAACTAACCTTTCTTTTGGTTCTGCATACCATCTACATATAGATGGTCTAGCTGAGGTCATTAACCGAGTATTGGGTAATCTTCTGAGGTGTCTAAAAAAGGAATATGGATAGATGTGGGATCAAGTGCTACCATAGGAAGAATTTGCATATAAAGATAGTGTCAACAAAACTACAGGTAAGAGTCCTTTTGAGATTGTTTATGGACTCCACCCACATGGTGTTTGTGAACTTTGATATTTGGGAAGCCTGGAAGGAAGAAGTGGACATGCAGAGCATTTCACTCAGTCTATGAAAGAGGTGCATGAACAAGTGCAGACACCCTTGATTGATGCTATGCAGAGGATTAAGGCTAAAGAAAATGAGAGGAGAAAAGACATTCAATTTGTAGTGGGAGACATTGTTATGGTACATCTAAACAATGTAAGATTGTAGAAGGGAGTCCCTAGTAGGCTTCAGATGAGGAGAATAGGACCTTACAAAATTTTGGCGAAGTATGGCTCCAATGCTTATAAGGTAGATTTACTTACAGATTTGGCATTGTCCCCTGTGTTTAATGTCCAAGACTTGGTTCAGTTTAAAGGTCCCCTAGTAGTGCCAGATGGACCGAATCCAGAAGGGGAAACTACTCTCAGTGATATCTCAGCACTACCCATTTCTAAACCACGGGCGGAATAGATTTTAGATTCTAGGGTGAAGAAGAAAACGAGGCATGGCATGTATATGGAACACTTAGTCAAGTGGTGCAACTTACCTGAAGCCAAAGACACTTGGGTTGTAGAATCCAATTTCAAAAGACTGGGCATTGATGTCGCCTTTCTGCTTCCAAGGGGACTTGATTTTTTGTGTGGGGAGTATGGTGCAGGAGAACCTAAGGGTGAGGAAATACCCTTTGCAATTTTGACAATTTTGGCATAAGGACTGGTTCTAGTACATTAGGTTGTCTGTTTGGAGCTTGGAGTGCATTTTTATCTTCTTTGTGAAAGTTTTGTTTTTTGGCAAGATCTACCCCTATAACCTGATGAAACCACTAGCTAATGGGTGAGCAAGTCCTAGGTTAATCAATGTCGGTTGCTATACCACTATGGAAAGTTGCATGAGGTTTATCGCCCGTGACTTGGCAACCATGGTGGGACCTAGTGAGAAGTTAGCAAGCAAAGCGACTAATAGGTGAGCAAGCCCCAAGTTGATCAATGTTGGTCGCTATACCATTATGGAAAGTTGCATTGGGTTTATTACCCATGAATTGGCAACCATGGTGGGACCCAGTGAGAAGTCAGCAAGTGGAGAGAGTCGAAGTGGAGCCATTGAGTATCGGCATAACTAGTTTTTGTGCCACCCAATAACCCGATGGGAAAGCATACGGTTTGGAGCGCACCATCGGTCATTGGCATGAGGTGTTTTAGGCTACACCAGTAACCCAATGGGAAAGCATTCTTTTGGGAGTGCACTATCGGCCATCGGTGAGAGTGTTTTAATGCCACACCGATGACCCGATGGAAACCAATGAGGAAGTGTGCAACTGGTAAAATATCATCGGACATCAGAGTGAGTGTTTTGAGGCTACTCCGATGACTCAATAGAGAAGCAAGTTAGTTGTAAACTACCATCGAACGTCGGTGTAAGTGTTTTGGTGCTAACCCAATGACCTGATGGAAATCAAAAAATAGTTATAGTAGGAAACCAATTGTGTCGAGTTGAATCTCATCCGTTAGGGATGATTCATGACATGTCATAGAGGCTATAAAAGACCCAATGGGAATTTTGTATAGAGGTTAGAAGGAGGTTGGATTGGGATTGTTTTGAATAACAATTTGAAGACCATTTCCTGGTTTCTTTCTCAGAGTTCAATTTTCATTTAAAAACTATAAATAATGGCTTAAATATTCAAATACCTGTGTGATAGAGTAGATGTTATTTTTCTATGTTTTGTGAGTTCCAATTTTGAATTCGTGCCAAGCTCGGCTCTGTAGATAAAGTTGTCTTTCTGTAGCATCCTAAAATTGCGACACTTGCAATTTCGACTGCATTTCAGTCTTCACGATGGCGACGCAACACGCAACCTGAATGGAGACCCCAAAACCTAATTATGACACTGAAAACTACATTTTCTTGCACCCTGGCCTGAACCTCCTTTGCACCCTGCTGTCCCGGGAGGTGGGACCAGAGCCCCCAGCGCCCTGGTCCTTCAGGACCAGGGCGCCCAGCGCCTTGGTCCCTGGGTCCTATTTTGGGCCCGGTCTCTTTTGGACTTCGGGTCTTTATGTTTGCAAATTGGAAATTAACATTTCCTGGTCGGCCTAAGATCGGGAAAATCAGTCTATCAGCCCTAATTGACAAGTATATAAACTACATTTTCCTCTCTCATTTGGTATGATGGAAAAAGCGTGGAAACGATAGTCAAACATTCAAGCATTCAAACATTCAAGCATTCAAGCATTCTTTCTAAGTCTCCATTCAAGGCTAAGTGTTGCATTCAAGACAAGGATTCAACCATTGAAGAGGAGATCACTTACTACATGCTACATACAACATACTAGATACAACAAACAACAACATCTATACCTTCGCACATAAGGATACAAACATCCTTACAACAAGGTATTAGTACTTGTTTTACATTACAGACATTTACATTTTACAGCATTTCTCATTTCTTGGTTAATTCCAAAACCGGGGTTTGACCTAAAGGAAAACCCCTAATCCCTAACCCCCCAATCGTCTTCACTTTTCTGTGTGTAGGTTGCAGGTACGCGGCTAAAATTGAAGATCTGGAATCCTTGTGCAGAGACGAACAGATCCCCCTTCGTTTCACGGATTTTTCGGAGGATCGTGGCGCTCGGGCACCATCGTCCCAGCAACTTTTGCTCAAATTTGTAGGACAGTGCTGTATCGACATTTTACTACTAATTCCAGGTCCGCAGCTTCATCCTATATCCCTATCTCATTTTATAAGTGAATCTTTCTCACTTTCTATGTATTCCTAGCTTAATTCTCTTATCAACATTCTTTACAAAAGAGGGTAGCCTTGCTGTCTTAACCCTTGAAACTCATTTAGCATCCAATCTTGCCTTGTGAGGGATTGGATCTTGTGGGTTTCAATCCCTCTTTTGAATGTAAAGTATCTCCCTTAAGTGAAAACCATCAACCCTAGCAACCTCCCTTCTCTCTCCTCGGAGTTGGAAGAGGGGAGAGCAACTAGGGTTCGATTGCGATTTTCCGCTTTACATTTTGGTGAACCTGACGTGAACATCCTTTCTGATTATTCATGGTTAGATCTGAAAATTTGATTCCTTGATTACATTTCCATGTTTGATCTTTTACAAATTTTAGAGGTTAATTGCATAAAAACCCTAAATTTTCTTTTTGAAAATTGAACTTGTGAAATATTTAATTGTTAATGCTTGTTTCAGATCTATCCTTCTATTACAAATTATCAATTCATATTTGTGCTTTAATTTTGAAAATTAAGTGGTTAAGTGTCAAAACCCTAATTTTTGAAACCCTCTTGATTCAACCTTTATCCGACAATTTCACTGATCAAAACATCTCCAAATCAGCTGTAACTTTGGATTCCGCAATAAAATCACAATATCTTTCATCCCTGAAAATTTGGAAAAAAGTTGCGAGGACCGTGTGCACTCCGAGCGCCATCGTCCTCGACATTTTTTCTGAAATTTCGGGAGCAAGATCTTACTGTATTTTCTTGCTAAAATCCAGAATTTTGGCTGATTTTATCAATTATAACACTTTCAAAATTACAGTCAAAGTTGGTCTTGTGATTGCTTGGTTTAAGGCTCCTAATCATTTAAAAATCATTGAAATTGAAATTTTGTGTCAAAATTGTGTTCATACTGTCCTAAATCTGAAAAGTGTGTTTGCATTCATTCGAAATTTCAGTGCTTTATTCAAATTCTTGCAATTTGTGACTTTTGAAATTAAGTGCTTAATTACAACAACCTTGATTTCCGCTTTCAAAATTGAATTTTGCGTGAAATTGAGTCAACTTTTAAATTTCAAAACTTGCATTTCTTTTGACATTCCCTCTAAAATCATAAAATTCAAAATTTCAGTTTCCCTCTCTTTTTCAAAATTCAAATTTTGCATTTTCTTGACAATCTTGGTAGGGTTCAATTTTGAGATTGCAACTTTAATTTGACCTATCTACAGATCGTAAAATCACTCAATTTTTTCAGGTTAGCTTTAAAATCATCATACCTTTCATCCCTGCAAATTTCAAAAAAAGTTGCAAGGACCGTGTGCACTCCGAGCGCCACGGTCCCGGACATTTTTTCCGAAATTTCGGGAGACTGTCGTGATTGCATTTAACAGCTTAAATCTAGAAGATTGGCTGATTTTACTGAAAATTGCTACCTCTAAATTCAAAATCTTCTCTCCCTTTCTAGTGCATGAGTTTTACAACAATAAGCCCTACTTACACCATTCCCGTTAGGCGAAGCCGTAGAATTAAGTCTTTCCGAGGTTTAATTACCGAGGAGATGGAACCTAATTTGAATAGCCTTTTTAACGAGCACATGGGTAATTCCTCTAATCCTCCTAATGATGAAGAAGCTCTCCATGAGGTTTCTGTAGAACAACTTTTGAAATTGGATAATCAATTTGATGATTTTCGACAATGTATGTCTCATGAATACCCCGATAGTCAAGCTCTTCCTTTAATTGAGGGTCTAAAACGCATGCTTCAAAGTGATAAGAATGGAATTGATATTTTGCGTGGTATTGCACACATTGTGGATTCGAATGTGATGCCTATGAAAAGTTGTGCCAAAACTTTAGGTTATACACAACCTCCTACTCAAGTCAATCATTCTATTCCTTTGATAACTTCTATTGCTAGCATGCCTACCTTTACATCAAACATAATGACTACTTCTATACAAGACATTCCTCCTATGATCACTAGTCATGGGGGCAATCCTTCTTCTTCAATTAACCCTCTTCCTTCATTTAATCCAACTTCTTTATTCATTCCTTCAATGAGTGTTCCTATTACATCTCCACAAATGAACATGACGCAAGGGGGCAATTCATTTAACCATTCCATTCCTCCTTGTAGTGTTCCTCCTGTTCAATCATCTCCTATGACTAATTATCATAGAGTCCCACCACCTTACTCTTTGCCTTCTTTCAATAACACAACACCTCCGTCTCAATCTAACATGTCTAATATGAACTCTTCGACTGAAGCAACCATTAACAATCTTGCACAAACTGTCTCTTCTTTACAGCAACAAATTGCCTCTATGAATCAATCTAAGTTTAGTGTGCCCACATTTGATGTTGCGAGCCCACTTTCTCTTGACATTGTTCGAGCTATCCCTCCTAAACATGTTGAAATCTCGCATTTGGAGCTTTATAATGGTAAAGGTGATCCTCTAATATGTTAAGACTTTTCAAACAATATGTACCGATTTTGCTTATGACCAAAGGTTGCTTGCAAAACTGTTTACTAGAACATTAAGAGATAAAGCCCTACAATGGTATTGATCGTTGCCTTCTTATTCTATTACTTCTTTCGAACAACTTGCAAATGCTTTCATTCAACAATTTCAAAACAATATAAGTCCTAAAGTTACTTTGATTGATTTAATGCATTGTAAACAAGGTGTTAAAGAAAAAGTTATTGATTTCATTGGTAGATATAAGCATTTGTATGCTCAAATTTCTTTTCCAGTACCTGACAATGATATTCAAAGAATCTTTATTTCTAATTTACAAAAAGATATTCGAGACAAACTTCTATTTTCTGAGTTTACTTCTTTCCAACAGTTGTGTGCAACTCTTCACAATTATCAACTAACTGTGAGTCAAATGGAACAATCACATCCTATGGCTCCGAGTGATAAGGGTGATAGCAGTCAACAACCATTTAGGAAGTTTAAACCGAATAGAGATTCCATCAAATTCAATGAAAACATTATCAACAACAAGGTGAATGCAGCATCAGGAGTGCCTCCTATTTCTAAATTTTTCAAGAAAGAAAGAAAGTATACTCCTTTGAATGAATCATTGCATGGTATTATGAATAAGTTATTGGAACAAAATGTGCTTACTCTTCTTCCTATAAGGCAAATTGATCCTGCAAAGATTACTTCACCTTATTTTGATAACAAATCTTTTTGTCACTTTCATCGTCAGCCTGGGCATGATACTGAAAAATGTTTTTCTTTAAAGGGTAAAATTCAAGATTTGATTGATAATAATACTATCTCTGTTTCTAGAGTGAATGATAAAGGCAACACATCTGTAGCTCCTCCTAACCAAAATCTTCAGATTTTTACTGATCCATTACCTTCTCATACCTCTAATGCGATTGAGGCTAATGATTCCTCTCTCTCATCTGATGGTCTTGTGTCTATGACTCCGAATGTGATTAACTTTGTAGAGCAGCAAGAAAACCCTAAAGAACCTTCCATCACATTTGATTCTAGTGAAACTATCAGGGCACCCGATGGTCCTTTATACATAGTTGCAAAAGTCCAGGATACACCTTGCCGTGGAGTGCTTATTGATCCTTCGTGCATGGTTAATATTATTACTGAAGAATTTCTTTTTACTTTGCAATTGAATCAAGTGATCTATGACAAAACAAATGTGATTGTGAAATTATTTGACACATTTTCTTCTCCTGCAATTGGTTCTATTACATTGCCCATTGAGGTCCATAACAAATCCCTTGATGTGAACTTTGCTATTATTCCTTCATCTGAACAATTTTGTGTGAAGCTTGGCTATCCTTGGCTATCTTCCATGAAAGCTATCGCTTCTCCTATTCATAAGTGTTTGAAATTTCCCCATAATGGTGAAGTTGTTACTGTCAATCATAGTCTCTTTAAACCAGCTGAAAGAACTTCTAGTATTCCTATTGATTACTTTTGGCCTAAACAATTCCAATCTCTTCCTCCGCGAAGTGATCATCTTTTCAAATCTTATCAAAAGTGGAAAACAGATATGATCTTATCTTTAAGTGAACCTAGAACACCTAAACTTGACATTCCTATCATTCTTGAGAAGGAAGTTCTTCCTTTGAAAGATAAAACTAATGTCTTTCCTCAAGAAGATTCCCAACCCATCCCTATGGATGTGACTATGTCTATGCCGAATAAACCTTCTAAAAGTAGACCTATACCTCCTCGTCATGATGGACTTGGTCTCCTTCCTAAACCAAAAATTCCTCCTTTATATGGAGCAGTTCCTCCTCCGTCCTTTTATAGAGAAAAGAGACCTTCTTCTTCTCCTATTATCCAGCCTAAGAGACCACAACCTAAACACCCAAGTGATAAGGATGAGAACATTCCTCCTCCTCAATCTTCTCCACTTCCTACTAAGACTAGATGAAATCATTCTGCATGTGAACGCCGACGAAAGCGTCATCTTAGAGCTCAAGCAGCTGCTTCTCAAACTTTGCAATCTCCAAAAACACCTTCAACAAGCATTATTCCATTTTCTCCAAAATCTCCTAAACATAAGATGCATGATGGTCTTGATCCTGTGCGAGTTAAAGATCCTATGTTTATAAATCTTGATGATGCTATAGATGAAAATGTTATTCATAATGAACATGTTACTCCTCTTGCCTCTGATAGTGAATATGAACTTGTTGATATTGATAACCATTTACTAACGAATTTTCTAAAGCACTTATCCTAGCTCCTAGACAAGAACAACGTGGCTCGGAACATGAACATAGCCCTTGTTTGGATCTTGTGATAGCTCCATCTACTGTGTTGGATGTTCCTCCTCTAGCGTGTTCCCTGCCTTCCCGAAACATTGATCAGCAAGATCGGGGGGTAGATGACGTGCTAGACTAGTTACATTAGCATAGCAGATTCTCTCCTCCTCTCTTTTGTTACTTCTTCTATGTGTTATTCTCATTCTTCTATTCGTTGTCCTTAGTGTTGTCTACTTGAGGACGATGCAAAGCATTGAGATCTCTTTTGGTCTCTCCCATGTTGACTCAAAAGACACATGTGTTCCCTTCTTCTAGGTGACCTTCCTTGATTGGGGAATGAAGAACAATTATGCATACATACATATGATATATATACATGAATTATCATACAGCATACTGACCCCGAGGAAAGCGAAGTCACCTCATGCTTCATGTTTTGTGTCTATTATCCTTGGGTTTATCTCACACTTGGGGGCTAAATCCTTGTGATAACGTGCTCCTTTCCCTTCTCATTTCTTATGTGTATCACTACGTTAAAAAAATCACCCCCGTTGAGGTGTGTGCGATCGCTTTAACGTAGGGGGGCATACACCCTATCTATCCTTTCAAGAAACTTGAAAATTTCTTCGCGAACTTAGCTTTGCCTTGAAAATTTTTGGTATTTCTCTTGCATGACTCATAGTGAGGGAACCTTACTACTGACAGTCATGGTTCTCCCTCGTGATCTTCCCTTTTACTTTGTCAATCGAAGTCGTAAGATCCTTAGTCCACTGGGGGCTTGGTGTATCTTGCCTCCTTGACGTGGTGAAAGTCTTTCAATGTTGTCTCCTTGTACTTTACCGGATGTATGAGTATACATACTCCTACTAAAGTGGGGGCTAAATGTAGCGTCCTAAAATTGCGACACTTGCAATTTCGACTGCATTTCGGTCTTCACGATGGCGACGCAACACGCAACCTGAATGGAGACCCCAAAACCTGATTACGACACTGAAAACTGCATTTTCTTGCACCCTGTCCTAAACCTCCTTTGCACCCTGCTGTCCCGGGAGGTGGGACCAGGGCGCCCAGCGCCCTGGTCCTTGGGTCCTATTTTGGGCCCGGTCTCTTTTGGACTTTGGGTCTTTATGTTTGCAAATTGGAAATTAACATTTCCTGGTCGGCCTAAGATCGGGAAAATCAGTCTATCAGCCCTAATTGACAAGTATATAAACTACATTTTCCTCTCTCATTTGGTATGATGGAAAAAGCGTGGAAACGATAGTCAAACATTCAAGCATTCAAACATTCAAGCATTCAAGCATTCTTTCTAAGTCTCCATTCAAGGCTAAGTGTTGCATTCAAGACAAGGATTCAACCATTGAAGAGGAGATCACTTACTACATGCTACATAAAACATACTACATACAACAAACAACAACATCTATACCTTCGCACATAAGGATACAAACATCCTTACAACAAGGTATTAGTACCTGTTTTACATTACAGACATTTACATTTTACAGCATTTCTCATTTCTTGGTTAATTCCAAAACTGGGGTTTGACCTAAAGGCAAACCCCTAATCCCTAACCCCCCAATCGTCTTCACTTTTCTGTGTGTAGGTTGCAGGTACGCGGCTGAAATTGAAGATCTGGAATCCTTGTGCAGAGACGAACAGATCCCCCTTCGTTTCGCAGATTTTTCGGAGGACCGTGGCGCTCGGGTGCCATCGTCCTGACAACTTTTGCTCAAATTTGCAGGACAGTGCCGTATCGACATTTTACTACTAATTCCAGGTCCGCAGCTTCATCCTATATCCCTATCTCAGTTTATAAGCGAATCTTTCTCACTTTCTATGTATTCCTAGCTTAATTCTCCTATCAACATTCTTTACAAAAGAGGGTAGCCTTGCTGTCTTAACCCTTGAAACTCATTTAGCATCCAATCTTGCCTTGTGAGGGATTGGATCTTGTGGGTTTCAACCCCTCTTTTGAATGTAAATTATCTCCCTTAAGTGAAAACCATCAACCCTAGCAACCTCCCTTCTCTCTCCTCAGAGTTGGAAGAGGGGATAGCAACTAGGGTTCGATTGCGATTTTCTGCTTTACACTTTCTATTTTTGTTTTCTATTGGTGACAAGTAGTTAAAAATGGCTTTATCTTGATTCTCCATCGTGGGATCGAAATGATCAATGGAGGTTGTCAAGAAGAGCCATCCATGTATAGTAGAGTTCTATTTGTAGTAGACCAGGAAATGGCATTGGTTGTTTCAGAAAACTGGTCCTAGGCGAGCTTGATGATATCCTACCTAGGTACCAATGACCGAGAGGAATCACTTGCAGGGTAGACTGGAGTCTAGGCTATTAGCCTTAACCTAGGGGGAAGATGGGATCAATGGAAAGAAAGATCCAAAGATGAGGAGGAAAACAACTTAGGAGAAGTTGTAGATGTAATCCATGGTAGAGCAAACTCTGCAAGGTGTCTGGTGAGATTAGGGTGGATTAGTGAGTTGAAGGATTTATAAAAGTGAATTCACAAAGAGAAGAGTATCAAACCTTGGTAGTGAGGACCTAGAATGGATTAGCGGAATAGAGAGAAGCATTCCCAGTTTAGGCTAGGAAGAAGGCCTTGGAGTGAGTCAAGCTGACTTAAGCAACTAGGATCCTCCCTATCACTGCCCAATCACAAAAGGAACCTAACTAATTACATATAAATCCAGACTACAATCTAGAGAAATGATTGAATTACTAAGATAGAATCTTCTATGCCTAAATACAATTTTAGTTAAGCTCTGTCTGTTCTGCTTTGAAACCCTAAACCCTTTATCGGAATACCCCTTTACATAAATATCCTCACATACATGATCTCTCAGATATATTTTGCATATCCTTTATTATTTCCTTCCTAATACATATTTTCATCATATCACATATATCAAAATGATCTAATCCAACTGACCTATATACCCTATACAATTTATCATGCCTTATGTTTGCTTAAAAAGATATATACAATATCAATATACATATTGACTAGATAACATAAATACATGAATATCAAAATCAATTATTGTTGCCGGATCCAAAAGATGTCGGCCTCCAATACCGATAACCTTATTCTAAACCATGTCGGTTTGCATTGCCGGTAACCAAAGAAATTCATCCATCTTGTCGGTGCTGGTGCCGATGTAGAGTATGAAAAGTACCTGTTGGTACACAACTAAACCAAAACATGAAGCCAAAATAAGTTGCCATGTTGCCATCAATGACAACATAGTGAAAGCAACCAATTGAGTGTCAATTGCCAACAACACACATGCAAGATGCCACATAGTGCTAGCTCATATGCCACACAAAACTAGTGCAATCTGATACATCACCATCATATGATATTGTCACGTGCCACATCATGTGCAACATTTGCTTGTCATAAACCTAGTCAGTGTCACATCATCATATAGTCAACCCAATCGATTGGTCTAGTCAGCCTGCCACATCACACTTGTACGACACAATAAGCATGAAATGTCACCTTTCATACCTAGACAATCAACATTTCATACACCCAGTCAGCTACCATGTGTCACCCGACCGTATTGCCACGTCAACAGTTAGTATAGTATAAATTGCCATGTAGGCAAGCAATTTTTTTGGTGTGACTGCCATATGATCATCACATTTAATTTAGTTAATTACTAATGTCAACACTACATTAACATACTTTTAAAAAAAATTAACCCCTCACCATTGAGATTTTGAATTTTGTAGTCCAACTTTGAAGGCTCATAACTTGGCCATTTTGTGGTCCTTTTTAATGTAATTATTTTCTATTTTGACTAATTTTTTGTGCACGAGCTATAGTGGTGTGGTTAGGTTCTAATTTTGGTTGATATAGTTTTTAGAATTTTTAATTTTTCACAATTATACCTATCCAATCCTTGATTCTACAAATTTTCAATGTCCATTTAGGCTTACATGACCTCCTTTTCAAATGTCTCTTTTTGAAAAAGTGCATAATTTTTTCTCTAATTTTGTGTAGTTCTATCAATTTTTCACCATTTTGAGTAGAAGTATCACTTTCATATTTTGGTCTCTTCTGGCCTATTTGGCATATGTACTTTCTTAGATCTCAATTTAGATCTTGTGCACTATTGGTTTTAGTCTACTATATCCTATTTGAGGTAGTTGTAATCTTGAAATTGGAAGTCTAGTTTTCTCTTTTTTGCAAGTGGCCCATTGTCAGCGCACCAAGTATAAAGTGCCAAATCATCATTTGATTTTATTTTTTGGAGGGGAGGTTTCTTTGATTGATTGAATTTGGGGAGGTGTCTTGTGTGACTATGCCTCTCTCTATTTTGTGCTATTTTATTTTGTTGCTACGGGTTTTTCTAAATTTCCACTTCTAACTCCACATAATTATGCTTCTTGGAAAATGGGTCCTTGGAGTATGTTAATGGAAAAAGGATTAACTCGTTAGATTAATGGAATTATTGTGGCACCATCTGTTCCTAATGCTCAAATATAATGTCTCACTAGAAATACTATGACTCTTACAACTTTGAGGAAATATGTATCAAAGGATCTCATCTCTCACATTAAAAAGTGTAAAATAGTTAAAGATTCTTGGGACATCTTTGGTAAATTGTGTGGCGAAGTTGATGAGAATAGGGGCTATCAACTTGACAATGATCTCACAATGTTGGATCCCAAGAATTTTGATACAATCCAACACTATGTCAATAAAAAAAATAAGATAAGAGGACAACTCAAGGATTGTGGCACTGACAAGAAGGATGCATAGTTGGTCTACAATTTGTTGAAACAACTTCAATCATAATATGCAATATTTATTCCTAGGTTCAAAACCCACCACTTGATAGTGGGTAGTTCATTCACTATACCATGATTTGATGTATTCACATATTTATTGACATTAGAACAATCAAATTTGATAAGCATGGTGACTATTAAGTCTTGAAAGTCCAAAGATTTGGTGGCTAATCAAGTGAATCAAGGAAAGGGTTCAACAACAAGTAGAACCAGTCCAAGCCAAAGCCACAACAAGGAAATAATTCATCCTCTTCCAAGAAGGTAAATACATCTAAGAAGCATAAGCCAACTTATTTAAATTATAAGAAATCTAGTTATGATGATCATCATTGCCACTAAAAATAAATTGATGAGTTGACAAACATCATGCAAAAGAACAACATAAATTTTCCCTCCGCCTACAAGAAGAAGGATTCATCTCCTTCCACTTCCTAACAATCAAAAGGAAAAGGGAAAGTATTTGTGGAAAAAATAGGTTCTTCACAATAGTGGATTACTTGACTTGGGTGCCTCTCATCACATGGATTATACAAGGGATAAATTTTCCTCATTAGAGTCATCTAAGGTACCTCACATTTTCATTGGTGATGATACATAAGTGAAAGTTGAAGGTAAGGGTTTGGTTTCCATGGATGATGGAATATTTGAGAATGTTCTCTATGCTCCTAACTTGGGAACTAACCTTCTTTCAATCTACCAAATCACCCACTATGGAAATGGAAAGAAAGTTGAGTTTGCAACTAATTCAGTTGTGGTAACAAAACTTGAGAATGATGCATTGGTATTAGTGGGACAAAACAATCACAACTAGCTACTTTACTCATTTTCCCATTTTGTGTCTCTATCTACTTATATCGCCTTGCTCACTCATTCAAATTAAAAAAGTAAGCTATGACATGAGTGGTTTGTTAGAATAATCGGTGGACAACTAAGAGGATGGGGGTGAATCAGTTGTCAACAAATTATATTAATCTAACCACTTTATAACCTATAACCGAAGCACATAAACATTAAATACCAGAATATCAAAAATAGATACCAGTAAGCAATAAAACATAAGAATGAAATAGAGAATCAACACAATGCAACCATACCAAATAACACCATGATTTGTACGTGACAAACCCAGTAAAGGGAAAAACCATAGTGGAAATCCTACCCATAGTCATATAATACTTCTGTAGAAAGTATGTGATATAATAAGGGGCCTGGACATGCAGGAAGGCACACTACCTAGAGTGTATTGTTCATTACAAAGGAGTCTCACTGACTACAGAGAGGTTATAAAAACCTCAATATAATTGGAAAACAATCCAGAAAGATGAACTACCAATGATAGCATCTACCATACTTGATTACAGTCTTAGTTAAGCTCAATATCAGAGACCTTTGACCTCTTACATAAACCCAATTCGATCACCTACGATTGACCAAATCTCTTTCACATATGATATTTCATTCCATGACCATAACCACCACGACCTACAATGAGATCTTATATCAATTTATACAAACCCTAAGGCCTAAACTAATTAGGTCGGCCACTTAAAAGATATTACACTAAGATCATTACATACATCCACATTACAATGATATTCCATGTTGGCTTTAGACCAAAACAACATAAACCAATCCATATATCATCACAGTAACGTGTAGAGAACACGTTACATCATACCAGTCCATAACATGGGTAGGTACTGGACCTAATTTGGGTCCACACATGCCAAAGCGATGTCTCCATTTAGTCAAGGCACAAACAAAGATCAACTTTTGCATCATGAATTCCATCTAAAATCCACACGAACACCACTTATGCATCCTGTCAAAGATTCTCAGTAAAAGCTCTACTTATAAATCCTCAAACCCTTGCCGATATATGCTTACTAGAGTGTATGATATCATCTGATCATCAAGTCAATACCAACTGACCAAAAAATACTCCAGAAACATCAAACCAAATGTATTCTATTGCTCCAAAAATGTCTGTAGTATCCAACTAATAGTCCCTTCTGCCGGTAACACTGGTTCTTCTACCGTTAACCAAAATTTCTCTGTCCGTAACCAATCATAACAGTTGAAGTTGACATTGTTGGTGTAAATAATTATTCATCTTGGATATTATTACACTTTACATAAGTTTACTTAGGAAATGCATTTCATAGTAGTTTGCATATGAGACACTTTGGGAGATGTGCTACATTGGGAGTGTGTATGTAGGAGAAGTTCCACCTTTTATGGTGTGATCTTGTTTTTACTTATCATATCCACTTATTGTGGAGTGATAATTCCACCTCATGTGGAATATTTTATTGTTTCTCCTACCTACCCACACCTATTTCCTACCTACCCTTGTTTCTTATTGAGCCACATGTCATGTTTGTGTGCTCACATATCCATATAGCCTTGCCTATATAAGTAGGCTCATATTCATTATATGTAACACTTGATGATCTAGTTGATCAATATTTTCATCTTGATAGAATACAGTTTATTTTTATCATCTATTTTGCCTCTCTTATTTGTGCTTTCCATTGCCTCTAGATCTTGGCAAAATATCACATGGTATTAGAGCCATTAGAGTGTCATTGGTTTGCCAATTGAGAGAAATTTGATGCTATTTGGGGTTGTATATTTTATAGTTTTCTATTGCATGTTATAATTAAAGTACGATGGGTCAAATCTGAGGTTACCATTAGATTGAGGAGGTCCAAGACAGTCATATTTGCTTTTTGTTTTATCCAAATCGGACTTCGGAGGCCAAATCTAGAGGCAATTGAAGGTTGAAGCTGTGACAATTTTTTTCCAGAAATTATAATTTTGCAGGCAGTTTGCAAATAGCGATATCACACTCATCCGGACTCCTTTTTTTGAGAAATTGTTTTCATTTCGGGGTAGAATTTTGTGATCTATACAGTGGTGCAGGATTTTTTTGATTTTCGGATACAGGTTTTACTGAAATCATGAAATCCTAATTTTTTACAACTTTGGAGGCTTCATTTGGGCTCATATGGACTCCTTTTTAGGTGTTGTTATTAATTTAGAGTGCATAATTATTTGTCTACTATCATAATCTTCCATTTGTTTGTAGTGATTTTGAGTAGAAATTGTACTTTCAATATTTGGTCATTTTTTGGCATATTTGGTACTTGTATTTTGCTTGGATCTCAGTTTAAATTACTAGTAGTATTTGTTGAAGTCTCTTATATCTCATTTTGAGAAGTTGTAATCTTTAAATTTAGAAGTAAACTTGGTCATTTTTTGTAAGTGTCAACATGATCTTTTTATGGGGGGTCAGTTGTTCATTTATATCTCTTGGTGAAATTCCATTCGGAGGCATCTTCATCTGCAGTATTCTACAGGGCTTCTTTGTTGGTGGCATCATTTTCATGTTTCCACATTTGAATATTTTATCATGATGTATGCTCTTTCTTGAGCAATGTTGTACTCACACTATCATAAAGTGCCACACCTCTTTGTATCTTGTTATTGTTGACTATTTGATGTAATCTTCTTGTACACGTAGATTAGGAATATCTTGTGAGACTTGGTGCATGGCTCCAGTTGAGACTTAGATTGTACACATTTGTGCATGGCTCCCATGAGACTTGGATTGTACCAGTATTTCTGCCATTTATGAGTATCTAGATGATGCTCAAAGCATGTTGTCTCCATGCTTGATCTTCTTTTTGTTGTAGCGAGTGATTCATCGTCATCGACTTGGTACCTAGTTTTGTCACACTTTGACATTATTGGTGTAGCATAGGCTCTCATTCTTCCTTATGGGGAGTTATTTTGGTCATCATCATTGGACCATCCTTGTAGGAGATTCAACATTGTGGGGGGGGGCTTCATGGTTTCTTCTTTTCATCATTGAGAGCATTGTGTGCTTTCATCATCTCTCCTTTGGGAGAGGGTTTTTTCCCATTGGGTTTTTCTCTCTTTCCCCTCTTTGTGAGAGATTTCACTGCATTAGTTTGCATGCATTTGCATTTGTACATGGGTACCTAACATGGCCTTGTAGCCGGGACCCATCTTTCATTGCTTAGTTGCATTGTAGACTTAAGTGCATCCCCCTAAGTTGCACATAAGGGGGGGTGTTGGTGTAAATAATTATTCATCCTGGATATTATTACACTTTACATAAGTTTACTTAGGAAATGCATTTCATAGTAGTTTGCACATGAGATACTTTGGGAGATGTGCTACATTGGGAGTGTGTATGTAGGAGAAGTTCCACCTTTTACGGTGTGATCTTGTTTTTACTTATCATATCCACTTATTGTGGAGTGATAATTCCACCTTCAGTAGGCGATCCACCTCATCTGGAATATTTTATTGTTTCTCCTACCTACCCACACCTATGTCCTACCTACCCTTCTTTCTTATTGAGCCACATGTCATGTTTGTGTTCTCATATATCCATATAGCCTTGCCTATATAAGTAGGCTCATATTCATTGTATGTAATGCTTGATGATCCAGTTGATCAGTATTTTCATCTTGATAGAATATAGTTTATTTCTATCATCTATTTTGTCTCTCTTATTTGTGCTTTCCATTGCCTCTAGATCTTGGCAAAAACTCACAGACATCAATGACAAAACATCAATGCAACACATAATCAATTACTTCATATTTCCAACAATATACCCCTTTGGCATTGATGGAAAAACTAGATGTGAAAAAGAAAACATCTAAGTGCCAAGAAATGACAAAAACTTCTCATAGAAGATATAACAATGAAAAACTAAAAAAATCCCAGCAACTCCCCTTGAGGAGTGCAGTCTAATCTGATATTGATCTGAATCTCTCCCATATGACATATTATGACATTATTTTTCACATATAACTCTCCTCATTTGACATCAATGCCAAATATATGACATAGATATCAAAATCTTGTGAATCTCAAAGATGACTACTCCCCTTGAGTAGTAACACCACTACATCAATCCGGAGAAAAGGATAAAGATGATGATGCATACCAGACTGATGCTCTGCTCCATCAATTAAGTTTCTTCTAGAGGGGTAGATGCCCCTAACCTATCTCTCAAATATTCAAATGATTCCTTAGACAGTGGTTTAGTGAATATATCTGCAATCTGCTCTTTAGTGTTCACATAAACCAATTTGGCTTCCTCTTCTTCCACCTTTTCCTTCAGAAAGTTATATTTTACTGATATGTGCTTAGTCTTAGAGTGAAATACTGGATTCTTAGATATGTCAATAGCCATAGAGTTATCACAATAGATAACTACCAGTTCACTGCAATTTACCTTGATATCCTTCAACATTTGCTCCATCCACAAGACTTGAGTGCAATTAGTTGTTGCTGCAACATATTCAGCTTCTGCAATAGATAAATAAATGCATGACTATTTTTTGCTGATCCATGAAACCAATTTCTTTTCAAGAAAGAAAACTCCACCAGAATTTCTCTTTCAATCATCAGTATCTCCTACCCAATCTACATTTGTATATGCACATAAAGTGAAGTTATCATTTCTAGAGTACCATAAGTCATATTATGTTGTTCCTTGCAAATACCAAAAATATCCTCTTTACTGCACATTCATGATTTTCTTTAGGATTACTTTGATATCTTGAAACAATACTTTCTGCATTCATAATATCCCATCTAGTCTAGGTTAGATATAACAAGCCACCAATCATAGACTTATACCTTGTCGAATTTATCGGTGCCGATGTGTCTGATAGATAATTTCTCACTTGTCACCATAGGATTACTTACCGGTTTGGAATTATCCATACCAATCTTCTTCAACAATTCCTTTAGATACTTAGTTTGACAGATAAAAATGCCTTTGTCAGTTTGAGTAATTTGCAAACCTAATAAAAATCTCATTTCACCAGTCATAGACATTTCAAATTCATTCTTCATATTATTAGAGAATTTCATGCACAATTTATCTTCACCTCCAAAAATTATATCATCAACAAATACTTCAATAATCAGAATATCATCATTAGTGATATTGTAGTATAACTATCAGCACTTCCATTGGTAAAACCAAGCTTCAAAACATATTTATCCAACCTTGCATACCAAGCTCTAGGAGCTTGTTTCAATCCATATAATATTTTCCTTAACCTAAAAACCATATATTTGTCATCTGTCAGTGAAAATCTATCTGGCTTCTCAATGTATACTTCTTCCTCAAGTTCACCATTCAAAAATGCACATTTAACATCCATTTGATAGACCTTATAGTTCTTGTATGCTGCATAGGCAAGAAATAGTCTAATAGCTTCAATCCTAGCTACTGGTGCAAATATCTCACCATAATCAATTCCTACCATTTGAGAATATCCTTTACAAATCAGTCTAGCCTTGTTTCTTATAGCTTGACCATCCTCATTTAGTTTATTTCTAAAAACCTATTTAGTTCCAATAACAATCTTATTTTTAGGTCGGGGAACTAAAGTCCAAGTCTTATTCTTCTCTATCTGATATAATTCATCTTCCATAACCTTTAACCAATATTTATCTTTACAGGCTTCAATAACAGATGTCAGTTCAATTTAAGAAATAAGACATATCTTTTCATTTGTCAGTCTTCTTCTTGTCATTACTCCCTTGTTCCTATCTCCAATGATTTGATCTTCAGAATGATTTAATCTTACATACCTTTGTGTCTTCTGAACTTCAAGTTATTTATTTTGATCATCAACCACAGTTGAATTTTTTTATTGTACCGGTGTAACTGTCTTAGTGTCTTGTGTCGGTTGAGGCATTGTCGGATCAGTTATGATCACTTTTATTGTCGGTTCTCTCTCATATGATATAGATTGATCTTTGTATTGCTCATCCACTTTCACATTTGTGATTTCCATAATTTTCTGTAATCTTTTGTTATAACATCTATATGCTTTGCTTTGAATTTAATATCCAAGAAATATCCCTTCATCACATCTAGGATCAAACTTCCCAATTGAATCGACCCTTTTGATATAGAGTTTACTTCCAAAAATTCTAAAATATTTAAGAGTAGGTGTATGTCCAAACCATAATTTATAAGGAGTCTTATCGGTTTCACCTTTGATATGAACTTTGTTGAATGTGTAGACTGTTGTACTCACTATTTTTCTCCAGTAGATGTGAGGCAATTTGGCCTCCATCATCATGGTTCTTCTTGCAACCAAAATGGTTCTATTCTTCCTTTCCACTACCTTATTCTGGTGAGGAGTTTGGGGTGCAGATAATTGTCTCCTAATTCCATTGATCTCACAATAACTATTAAATTCATGAGATGTGAACTCACCACCTTGATCTGATCTTAGATATTTGATTTTCAATCCAGTTTTTATTTCCACCTTTGCTTTAAAGATCTTGAATTTCTCAAAGGCTTCTGACTTCTCCCTTAGAAAAGTCACCCACATCATTCTAGAATAATCATCAATTATTAACATGAAGTACCTATCACCTTAAAAGCTTCTGGTCATTTCTCGACCACATAAGTCAGTATGAATCAAATCAAGCACATCATTAGATTTATCATGTATGCTCTTAAAAGAAGTTCTAACTTTCTTTCCCAATTGACATTCCTTACATACCGGATTATGAGGCTTTATAATCCTAGGTATATCTCTAACTACCCTTTTTGAACTCATCTTAACAATACAATCAAAATTAACATGACACAACCTCTTATGCCATAACCAACTCTCATCAATATGAGCAATCACACATGTCTTATCACTAGTGTTCAAGTGAAAGATATTACCTCCAGTCTGAGTATCAGTTGCAATCTCCAAAATAGTTTTGTTAATGATTTTGCATTTTCTATCTTTGAACTAAAGTTGGAATCCCTTATCCACCAATTAACCAACACTTAATAGATTATGCTTTAAACCTTCTACATAATAAACATTATTAGTATTACACTTACCATCCAAAGAAATAATACCTCCACCTTTGATCATACATGCTTTGTCATCCCCAAATCTGACTTGACTGCCATTGTATTCTTGCAGGGACATAAATTTTCTTTTATCTCCAGTCATATGATGTGAGCATCCACTATAAATTACCCATTCATCCTTGTCTTCAACTTTTGCTTAATAGGCCTTTTCTTCATTCTTGATAATCGGTTCTGGTTCATCTTCCTTTATAGCATAGAACACCCATTCCTTTCCATTGTTGGATCCACTAGCAGAGTCTTCTGCTAGTTCATCCTCTGAATCAGTAATGCCTTCCTCATCAGCTATGTAGCATAGTTTTTTTTTCTTCAATCTATATTTGTTTTGATTAGGCTTAAATGATTTCTTAACTCTTTCTTCAAATCTTGCATTCCTTTCAGGACATCTAGATGCACAATGACCAATCTTATTACATGTAAAACATTTAAAAGATGCTTTTCCTTCATACTTACTTCCTGCCAATCCTTTATGTACTCTTCTAGCAAATAAGGCTTCAAGTTTCTCAAATTCTTCATCCTCTTTCCTCATACCTTCCAATTATTTTGCATATAGGGCTTTCGAATCACTTTTTTTGGTAGATGATGATGCATGCAAACCAGGTTCACACCTTGCAGCTCCAGAGGGTCCAAATTCTTCAAGCTCAAAAGAAAATAATTTCCCAATCAGAATGTCTCTATTAACTGAAGTGTTTGCCATTGTTCTTAATTCATTAATTGGAGTAGCCACAACATTGAATTCCCATGACAATCTCATTTACTCTTTCCATAAATGTAGCAATTCTCTCATTATCTTCCATCTTCAAGTTCTCATGTCTTACCTAGTAACCATTAAGTTTAGCAATTTTGACAGTAGGGTCACCTTCATTAAAAGTTTTCTACTCATCCCACATAACCTTTGCAAATGATTTATTAGTCAATCCCATGATTTCCTGACCAGTGAGTGCACACAAGAGGGCTTCTCTAGCTCTGCAAACATTTTCAATATTTTTGTCCAAGTCTGCAGAAGCAGTATTTCCAGATGCTAGATCATAAGGTGTATATCCTTCATCAGTGATCTCCCAAATATCTTTTCCAAGACATCTAAGATGATTCTCCATTCAGATTTTCCATATCCCATAGTTTGTCCCATCAAGCTTAGGAATTTCTCTTCTAAAAATAGCTGCCGGTGGATTTGAATTATTAGTTGCCATAGGATCTACCTCAAGTGGTTAAGCTTCTGCAAAAGAGGACCAAATATTTGATACCAATTGATAGAATAACTAGTGGACAACTAAGAGGGGGGGTGAATCAGCTATCAATAGATTATAATAATCAAATGACTTTATAACCTTTAACCGGATCACATAAACATTAAATACTGGAATAGCAGAAATAGATACCGGTAAGCAATAAAACTTAAGAATGAAATAGAGAATCAACACAATGCAACCATACCACATAACACCATTATTTGTACATGAAAAACCTGGTAAAGGGAAAATTCACGGTGGGAAGCCTACCCACAGTCAAATAATACTTCTGTAGAAAGTATGTGATACAATAAGGGGCCTGCACATGCAGGAAGGCACACTGCCTAGAGCATACTACTCATTACATAGGAGTCTCGCTGTCTATAGAGAGGTTATAACCACCTCAATATAATTGGACAAAAATCCAGAGCAATGAACTACCAATGATAGCATCTACCATGCCTGATTACAGTCCCGATTAAGCTCAATACTAGAGGCCTTGGACTCTTACATAAACCAAATTCAATCACCCATGATCAACCAAATCTCCTTCACATATGATATTTCATTCCATGACCATAAGCACCACGATCTACAATGATATCTTACATAAATTTATACAAACCCTAAGGCCTAAACCAATTAGGTCAGCCACCTAAATGATATTACAATAAGATCATTACATACATCCACATTACAATGATATGCCATTTCAGGGTGAACTCACAATAATGGTTACCACTTTTTTGCCACTTTTGACACTAAGATGAACATTTTTAAAATAATCTTCAACTTCTGAGAACTATAACTTTTAAACTATTAAAAAATTTGTGGATGATGTAAATTAGTGATTTGTAGCATTTTGTCTGCAGATTCTATATATATTTTTTTCAAATTTTTTGAAGTAATTTTTATTTTATTTTTCCATCTCCCTCGAAAAGTAGTTTTTTACAACAGACTACATTTTTAAGAGTGACGTCCCTCCCAAAACACATAACCTTTTTTTTATAAATGATAAAAAATCAATTATTTCAAATTTTGGTTTGTAACATCAATATCCAGGGCTTGCTATTGGTTTGATAGTGATATGTTGAATATTTTTCATTTTATTAAGTTTTGAAGTCCGACTAGTCATAATTCACACATAGGTTTAAGTTTGAACACATAACTTGTTCTATATACAGAAATTCAATTAATTTTTTTGTTAGAAAGAAGACATTAATACCTAGGGCATAGATATTTTTCAGATTTTTTTTGAATTAGTTTCCTATTTTTCCCAATGTGTTGAACAAAAAAGCTCATGTTTGGTGAAAAACTAATATTCCATAAAATTAAAAAAACAAGAACATAATAAATTCACAATGTAATAAAATTATACTCGTTGGAAAGATTGCTCCAAGTACTACCATCTAATATTTTTGGGTTATCAATATTATTTCATTTGTACCTTGAACCAGAGATCTGAAGGCAAAAATTCCTCAGAACTTTGAATTTTTTTGGGAGAAACCTCTAACAAGATGGTTCGAATGAACATTGGTTCAAGCGAAGGGGGTCCGCTCAAACCATAAGGGCTTTGAGCGGACCCCCCTTCGCTTTAACCCCCATGCCTAATTATGATGTGCACATTTATGTAATGACTAAGTTCGAACGAACCTGACCTTTTCTAACTATCGGTGTTCGTTCGAACCTTGGCTGACTCATAAAAAAAAAAATGTACATTTAACTAGAGTCATATAAATATACACAATTTTTTCATTTTTTAACACACAAATGATTAAAACAATTCACATTTTGGGATGAAAGAAGACATCTAAAAATTATTTTGAGGGCAATAATTTGAAGATATTTGAAGGTTTTTTTAAAAGCATGGGGAACAAGAAGAGAAGGCAAAATAAGACTTCAAGGAATTATTCTCTTGAAACAAAACAAAGATATTGAGAACAAAGAAGACAAAGATATCATGATGCAAGTATGTATTTTTATTTTTATTTCTATATAATTTTACATGTATTACGTACCAAAAATTGTGTTTATTTGTTAGTATTAATTAGTTAAATATTTTCTTCTAATATTTTTACTGAAAATTAATTTAAATAATATTAATTTAATTAATTTAATTTATATAACAATTCTATCTTAATTAATTCTAAATGATGTTATTTTTATTAAATTAATTGGAAATAGTAGGATTAAAAATAATCTTGTTTTAATTGAAAAGCATAATTAATTTGAAATAAAATGTGTATTTGCAAATTTCATTCCATTAACTTGCTTGTTCTGTAATTGACTTTTTCTCCTATATAATTAAGTCCATTTATAATAGATCATGGTTTTAATTTAAAATTTAGATCTTTAGGACCCCTCTCTTTCCCATTTATTATTTATAATTTATAATTTAATTTAGATAGTCCAATATATAATTTAATTTAGATTTTGAAACCACATGTCTTTATAGTTTAGCAAACACTTCAATTGGTGCTCTAAAATTAACAGACTTATCTTTTGTGTTTTCAGCAATAGGCTCTTTTTGTTTTATCCTTAGAAAGGGGTTTGCTTCTTGAGTAGCCCTTAAGGCTCAATGAGAGGGAACGGCCCAAAGTGGTAACAAGCTAAAGCCAAGCTCTTCCAAGCCACTATAAATAAATATGTTTGTGATGAAAGTTGCAAGCAACAGGTGTTACATGCTGCTATAATGACGTTATGACTCCCCATAAACTCTATAGAGCACAATCTCTATAGGCTGGGATGCCTTCCATTTAATAGAGCGTAACACGGTGCTGATTATAGCCACCCGAATGGATGCTTTTACTATACACCTTTTGTGTTAGAAGCCAAAAACCTTCTAGTTGTTGGCATAGGAGGTCGGGCCTTTGAAGTGGCTCACATTCCTATGGTTCTTAGTAGAGATACAAAGTTTTCCATGAGGAGTTTTCATGGGGACTGGTGCTTGGTTGGCCCAGAGAAGTGAGTGTCATGGAGGGGAGCCAGTGGGGTCAAGCACCTAGGTATCAACTCTGAATTGCATATCTTGGGGTAACACCCCAAGTGAGATTCAACAACTATTGTCTCGTCCAGCCCTAGGATTTATTCTTGCATGATAAAAACAATCAAACACTTTCAAACAAACAAACATTAGGTCTTCTTTGTTTTCAAGTGTATGCAAAAATATTTCACATTATACTTGAGTCCCCTTAAAACCTATGTTATGTGATACTAGGACCTATTATGTGATATTAAGACCTATTATCCACGTTAAAACCTATCTTAAATATGACATAATAGAACCTATTATGACTTAATAGGTCTTATTGTGACTTAATAACATGATCATGTATGCAATTTAAACATTTCACATTATACACTTGAGTCTGGGCCTTAAGAGGCTATATTTATGATATATTAGTGCCTATTATGTACATGTGATAAATTAATGACCTATTATTTCATAATTTAGGTTCTAATATCAGATACATAATAGGTCCTAATATTTGCATAATATCTAGGTCTTAAGGGGAGTCAAGTATATTGTGAAATGCTTTTGTATATATGGTCTTGTATTAAGTCATAAAATTAATAAGACCTATTATGTCATAATTTAGGTTCTAACTTATATCATATTTAAGACATCTACTTAATTTCATGTGATAGGTCCTTTAATATCACATAATATATCTATCTTAAGGGGAGTCAAGTATATTAATGTGAAATGTTTTTGCATATGTGGTCATATTAATTAATAATAATACCTATTATGTGATATTAGGACTTATTACATTGATTATAGGTCTTAAATGTGACATAAATTTAGAACCTATTATGTCATAATAGGTTCTATTTATATGACTTCACGTATGCAAAAACATTTCACATTATACTCAAGAGTCCCCTTAAGATAGGTATATTAGGAACATCATATTAGGATGGGTATTACATGTGATATTAGGAGGTCTATTATGCAATAATAGGTCTTAAATACATGACATTATAGTCCACCTGTTATGACATAATGTTTAAACATCTTACTAAATTTCTTAAAAATTTGGTTTCAAATTAAAATTGGAATTGAGTTACATTAAAAATATTCTTTGTCATCTTAAATTGTGTGCAGAATGAGCTCGAGAAGAAGGGAGTTATGAAGCAGGAGTCAAGGTAAACGAACCTGTTGAAGAACACAATATATTTGATGAACATAGGGAGGAGTTTGTCCAAGTTTAACCAATGGAGGTTGAAGGAGAGGAGTCAGGCTCCTTACCTCCTACCACTAGTATGGATGAGCATATTGTGGATCTAGCTAAACAGGTGAAGAGAAATATTTCTTATAAAAATTTAGATCATTTACTTGAAATGGATGTGGATGAGTTGAAACGTCTCAGTGAATAACCTAGACATACTAAAAGGAGGTCAATGAATAAAAAGTGCAAAAGAAATAATGTCTTGTTTCAACAATCTTGATACTCCACTAGAAAAATCTCAATTGTTATCAATTGTACTTACTCGTAAAGACTTAATAGATCCACTGAAATTGTTGGGTATATATACAACAAGTCAAAAGAGGAAAACTTCTTAGCTACAAAAATCTATTGTTGATAATGTTAAGAAAGGTTTGGTGAACATTGGTAAAAAATCTCGAACAATAGATAACACCATTTCAAGAAGAGTGATGTTGACATCTTTAGTAAATGAAAGATTGCCTCAAAAAAGACAAATCTCTTCACTGTCATCTGAGTTTGGTTTTAATAGAAGGACAATATCAAAATATGTTAAAAGGAGAAAGAGTTTGGATGATACTACCTCAGAAGGGAATTGGGCAATTATGTGTAGAGCTCCTCATTCTGATAGAATTGGAGATGTTGTTAGGAACTTTGTGACAAGGTTTTGGAATGATAATACTCATCCTTCATCAAACAGTAGAGTTGTTATCAAGCAAAGGATTGGTCTTGATTGTTATAATCTCCATGTAAAACATTGGATAGACACAACAAAACATGAATTGTATGTGTTGTTTACTAAAACAAACCCTCATATAAAGATTGGACTGTTTGAATGGTTAAGCCCATATTATGTGAAGGTGAACAAAGTTTTCAAAACTTGTTGTTGTCATTATCACATCGAATTTGATCTATACTATTAGGTGTTTCAAAAGATTAGAGAAGATAGTGATGGTTATGAAAAAACTCCTCCTAAATGAACAATTCAATTCATAGCATCCATCTTATGTGATAATTCAAATGATAATGCAACTGGTCAAATAAATTGCATAAAAGGATATTGTTGAACATGCGGGGACTTGGCTAAATTGCCTTTGAGAGATGAAGATACTGACATGAGGAAGATGGTAAATTGCAAGAGTTACAAGTACAAAAAAATTGAAACAAAATGTGGAAAGGAATCTACAAGGTTAGATTGTGTAGAAGAGGAAATACCTATTGGAACATTTCTGGAAATTTTTCCTAAGTTGATAAAACCATACATATGCCATGGTTTTTTTTCCAAATGGCAAGTAGAACAATTTAAAATATTAAGAGACACTTTCCCACTTGGAACTATTCTATTTGTAGTGGACTCCACAGAAAATTACTCTTTTGCACATCAAAAAGAGAATATTCGACTAGAGTACTGCTTTTCAAAGCAAATCACTATTTTAGTGCACGCGTGTTATTGACATGCATAGATGGATTTGGATGGTGTTGATAGTACATTTGAAAATCATGTCATTAAGAAAGAGTACCACTTCTATATTAGTGATGATAAGGAGCATGACACACTTTTTGTACAACATTGCTTTAAGATGTTTTTTGAATATTTGAAAGAGAGAGGCATAACAAGAGTTAAACATTTTGTTTGGTCTGATGGATGTGCAATACAATTCTAATCTTTGAGGTCATTTTATGCACTATGTAGATATTGTCGAAATGACAAAATACCACATGTTCGGAGTTTTTTTGAAAGTGGTAATGGAAAGGGTGAACATGATGGTGCAGGAGCTCGTATCAAATGTGCTCTAAGAAAGCATCAAATAAATTACACAGGAGATCCTATAGACGATGCACATGATTTTGTTGAATGGTGTAAGAAACGCTTTGAGCAACCTAATTATCCCGGTGAATCATCATCGAGAACATACATACCCATTCCATAAAGTGTTTTGGGAGATAACCGGTATGTGTTCTCTTTTAGTGTTTTATTTTAATTTGTTATTTTTAAAAAAAATGTTCATAGTTCAAATGTTTCAATTTAGCAACTTGATCTACATGTATGTTCGTGTACACATGTACATGTTGTAGATGTGGATAGAAGATGAATGCATGGATGCAAGAGCGTGGAGAGGACAAGATCTTTGCATTGTGTCATGAGTACAGATAATTGCCCATGGACATTATACACTAGGGATTATTCATGTTTTTGTTCTAATTGCATTTTGGAAAACTATGTTGATTGCAAGAACCAAGAGCTTGGATATGTTAGTGAATGGAAATTGGTGCCACTAGATGTTTTTGACACATACAAGGATTCAAATAAGGATGAAATCTTTGAAGACATTCCTTTGATTTTTGGTGATTATGATCATATTTCAGGATTGATTAAAAAGGGTATATGGCGTACACACACACACACACACACACACACACACACACACACACACACACACACACACACACACACACACACACACACACACACACACACACACACACATATTTCCTTAAATGATGTTTAAAATTTATTTAACTTGTTTCAAATTGTAGGAGATATCTTTGTAGTCATAGTAGAAGATGGAAATATAGAAGGTGTTAGTTATTATTTATTACGTTGCACAAAAGAGAGAAAGAAGCTAACCAAATTTGAAATGAGCGATGGAATGTCATTTCCCATAGGTTTGAACTGATTCATATGTACACAGATCGCTTATGTGCAAATTTTTAATTTCTCACGTTTCTTATATACATGTACATGCAGGCTCAGTTGTAGTGCAAGGGACATATTTCAAACAAGTTAAAATTGTTCAACATGGGATTCATTTCACTGAATACCAAATTGACAACAAGGTATATAAGTATAGCCACTTGGTCATTGTTGTTTGCCTATTGCTTCAAACACTTCCACATCACGGGTAGTCTCAAAACTGGAGATTAGATAGTGAAGATCATGACAAAATATTAAGTGTTATTGACGAGCATTCTCAACCACTTGATGTGGTATGAACTATTTAGTAACCCAAATTACATGTGGTTCAACCCATGAATTGAATTAATACTTGATAAATTAGAACTTAACTATTTTGAAACTTGGATAAATATTTGATCTATATATATATGGCTTGTGTGGACCATATATGTTTTAGTTAAATATGAAATTTTCAATTATATCAAATTAGGATGTATGAAGTTAATTTGTATGCATGTCAAATAATACTTAAGTGCACGTATGTAAAGTAAATTTGGACATGTGGATGAGTTGAAAATGTGTTAAGGCAAGCGATGTATGCAGTTGATTAGGATGTATATAGTAGATATCTAATTCTAAATGCATGTATATAGTAGATATCTAATTCCAAATGCATGTAATTTGTAAGTTGTTAAAATAATTGTAAAGCATGTATGTAAAGTAAATTAGGACATGTGTATTTATTTAATTAAAAATGCACATGCACATAAATTTAATTAAAAATGCATATTTAAATTAGAATGTACATGTGTAAAATTGATATTAAATTAGGACATACATGTGTAACAACTGAAGAGCGATTTGAACCACTAAGTGATGTGTTGTGAACTATTTAACTTGTATGTACCTAGAAGTACATGGTGTGAAATATTTAGTACACCTAGAAGTGCATGGACCTAGAATTTAAATTAAATTGAATATGTTCATTAAGTTTAGTTTGTCCATTTGATATGAACAAGTGTGATTTTTATATTGTTCATGGCTTGAGCAATGGAGTGGATATATATATTATTCACATATTCTTTTAAATTAATGCATATCTACTATATACATGTTACATGTAGTAAAATTTAAAATTTAAAATTTAAATTATAAACATATCAATCTTTTTTTAATCTATCTACATGTACATGTAAATTCAGTCACAAATATATATAAATTTGAAAGTTTTAGAGAACATGTGCATTCAATCATATATATTTAAAGTCTATAAGTAATCTAACATGTGTGCATTCAATCATATATATAATTATCTGAATACAAATGATGTGATATATTTAATCTGGGATCAAATCCACAAACTATAAATGTATATATGAAGTATAATCTAACCATGCATGCACATGATATATATAATCCAGTCCATCAACAACAAACTATATAAAGTACATACAATCTAACATACATGCATAAAATATATAATCTGATCAAACACAAACTGTATAAAGTATAATCTAGTCTAAACTTTATACATGCATGAATATATATAATATGAAAGTCTAAAATGTACATTAACTTAAATGATTAGTCCAAGATCAATTTAAATGATACAAATTAACTTAGAACTATTATTTATTAAATGATCTATATATAGATTTATCGTACATTACAACATGTATACATGTCTTGTAAAAATTTAAATGCACATGTATGTACATACATGTGTATCAGAAGTAGGTTCTATAGTCTGATCATGTCCTGTGATCATATCAACCACATCACTCATGCCTGCATATCTCTCTCTAGTTGTATGTATGACTGAGGAGTGTAAGGGGATAACTAGATGACTAGGAATAGTGGATGAAGTGTTTGACTATAGTAGCATATCCATAAACCCAATATGGCTCAAACCTCGCCGCTGCTCCTCAAATGAATCCAAGCCCTCATCTATGATATGGACCTGTTCAACCCGTATCTCATCCTCTATAGCAACAAAGTGATCAGTAGGTGGGTCAGTGCCCAGAGGATGCATAGAGTGATGTGAATGTTGTGAGTGCCTCAGGGTATGCATCGATGTAGTGGTAGCCTACCCATCTCTGAGAATCTCCTCTCTAACATCAACCAACAATATCTGAAGTCTAGATGAAATAAAACGGTAAGAATGTAGTAGGTCCTCAGCTAAATACTGCGACATCTATAGATGTCTACTACCTCTAACTATAGCTGCTACCTCATCTGGAGAGGGGATGCTAGCAGTAATATACTGATCATCTGAATCTAAAGTCACCCCGTGACTAAAAGATGTATGATCTGTGGATGATCTTGAACGTGGTCGGTTCATCATATATCTACCCAGCCTGTCAGATGATATGGTGGTTATTGTTGGTGCAATCTGTCCAATCCTATCAATTGCTTCTCTCTGAGAAGCAATCACAACATGATCCACTATGTGGGCTAGGGCTGGGACTATTGTAGGAAATCTCTGGCCAACAAGGTCCCTGTGTCTAGGCGGAGCTCTATCACACCTACAATTTGCATCTCTATCAGTAGTCTTGCCCCTCCCCTGTCCATAATATGCTGGAATATCTAGGTAGTTTGGTTTCATCTAACAATAAACCTTAGAAAATACCTGTTGTGAAAAGTATAATGGTATCTGGTCATTATTAGGATAACAACCATGGGCAGCTAAGAAGCGTGGGTAAATCAATGATGCAACATATGGGTTGATACATTTCGTGACCTGATATCCTCTTACCTTACTCTTATCTTGATACTATTGAAAGCATCTCTCCTTGATGGTCTCCTTCGAGATCACCCTCACCACATCAGAAAAAGAATTAGGACCCCTCACATCACTCCACAACTGTCTATAAATATCCTCTATAACCTCAGGTGAGAATGAGGTGTGAGAAACTAAGAGGTCACTCAATGTCTGCAAACTATCAAAAATGGATGTGCATGTACTCTTGTACATGCCATCCGTATGGGGGTCATATAATATGACCCTCAACCTATGCAGCTCATGATTACTGTATTAGAAAATGGTAGCAATGTTGGGCAATGGGGGATCCTGGTGTGGAGGATCCATATCATCAATGTGTGGCTCCTGCTCAGGAGGCTGTGCAGGTGATTCCTGATCAGGAGACTGTGAAGGTATATCCTGGGACACCAACTATCTAGGTATGTCATAAAGTTAAAATAAATATGTAATCACACACACACATGAAGTGCATTCAATTTAAAACATTAAAAATTAAAATCAATTAAATTGTAGAGAGAGAGAGATCATTTTCATGACAGAGAGAGAGATATATATAATAAAAAATTTAAATCTTTGAATACATAAAAAAATCAAATATTTCAGAGAGAGAGAGATAACATATATTTTAGGGAGATAGAGAAATATATATATATATATATATATATATATATAAATCTTGAATACATAAAAAATTCAAGAACATGATATATATAATTTTTATAAGTCAATAACAAAAAAAATTAGACCTATATTTTATTGTAACATATAAATATTTGTGTGTATATCAAAATTAATTTTTTTGTTTGAAACTAAAACATGGGCATTGATCTACAAAATGGAATGTAACTTCTCTAAATTTTTTGACATTGTTTCTTATTGAAGTCCATATCTCAAAAAAATAGAGGTCATTGTATTTTTGTAATGGGCATATGATTATAAAATTATTAAATCTGCAATATGTGATCCTAAGGGGAATGCCTTATGTACACTAGGATGTTATAAGGGGTCATATGTGGTCCTAAGGGGTCACACATATGTTAACGCATGTGTGACTCCTTAGGACTATATATGACCCCTTAGGACACTATTTGATGGACTAAGGGGTATGTCGTTCACACTAGGATTTTATAAGGGGTCACGCATGTGTTATAACACATGTGTGACCCCTTAGGACCACATATGACCCTTTAGGACAGAATGTGATCCTAAGGGGAATGTCATATGTACACTAGGATGTTATAAGGGGTCATATATGTTCCTAAGGGGTCAAGCATGTGTTAATGCATGTGTGACCGCTTAGGACCACATATGACCCCTTAGGACACTATGTGATGGACTAAGGGGTATGCCATTCACACTAGGATTTTAGAAGGGGTTGTATGTGGTTCTAAGGGGTCACACATGTGTGACATTTTAGGACCACATATGACCCCCAAGGACACTATGTGATCTTAAGGGGAATGTCATATGTACACTAGGATGTTATAAGGGGTCATATGTAGTCCCAAGGAGTCACGCATGTGTTAATGCATGTGTGACCCCTTACGACACGATGTGATAGACTAAGGGGTCATATGTGGTTCTAAGCAGTCACACGTGTGTTAGAACACATGCATGATCCCTTAGGGCACTATGTGATCCTAAGGGGAATGTTGTATGTACACTAGGATGTTATAAGGGGTCATACGTGGTTCTAAGGGGTCACACATGTGTTTGTATGTACACTAGGATGTTATAAGGGGTCATATGTGGTTCTAAGGGGTCACACATGTGTTCACGCATGCGTGACCCATTAGGACCACATATGACACCCTAGGATAGTATGTGATGGACTAAGGGGTCATATGCGGTTCTAAGGGGTCAAGCATGTGTTAGAACACATGTGTGACCCCTTAGGATAACATATGACCCCTTAGGACACTATTTGATCCTAAGCGGAATGTCATATGTACACTAGGATGTTATAAGGGGTCATATGTGGTTGTAAGGGGTCACACATGTGTTAACTCATGCATGACCCCTTAGGACCACATATGACCCCTTAGGACACTATGTGATGGACTAAGGGGTATGTCATTCATACTAGGATTTTATAAGGGTTCATATGTGGTTCTAAGGGGTCACGCATGTGTTAGTATACATATGACCCCTTATGACACTATGTGATCCAAAGGGAATGTCCTATGCACACTAGGATGTTAGAGGGGGTCATATATGGTCCTAATGGGTCACGCATATGTTAATGCATGCGTGACCCCTTAGGACCACATATGACCCCTTAGGGTACTATGTGATGGACTAAGGGGTATGTCATTCACACTTGGATTTTATGAGGGGTCATATGTGGTTCTAAGGGGTTATGCATGTGCTAGAACACATGTGTGACCCCTTAGGATGACATATGACCCCTTAGGAAACTATGTGATCCTAAGGGGAATGTCGTATGTACACTAGGATGTTATAAGGGGTCATATGTGGTCCTAAAGGGTCACACATGTGTTAATGCATGTGTGACCCTTCAGGACCACATATGACCCCTTAAGACACTATGTGATGGACTAAGGGGTATGTCATTCATACTAGGATTTAATAATCGGTCATATGCATTTCTAAGGGGTCACACATGTGTTAGAACACATGCGTGACCCCTTAGGACCACATATGACCCCTTAGGACACTATCTGATCCTAAGGGTAATGTCGCATGTACACTAGGATGTTATAAGGAATCATATGTGGTCCTAAGGGGTCAGGCATGTGTTAACCCATGCGTGACCCCTTAGGACCACCTATGACCCCTTAGGACACTATGTGATGGACTAAGGGGTATTTCGTTCACACTAGGATTCTATAAGGAGTCATATGTGGTTCTAAGGGATCACACATGTGTTAGAACACATGCGTGACCCCTTAGGACACTATGTGATCCTAAGGGGTATGTCGTACGCACACTAGGATGTTATAAGGGTTCATATGTGGTCCTAAGGGGTCACACATGTGTTAACGCATGTGTGACCCCATAGGACACTATGTGATGGACTAAGGGGTATGTCATTCACACTAGGATTTTATAAGGGTTCATATGCAGTTCTAAGGGGTCACGCATGTGTTAGAACACATGTGTGCCCCTTAGGACTACATATCCTAAGCGGAATGTCGTATGTACATTAGGATGTTATAAGGGGTCATATGTGGTCCTAAGGGGTCACACATGCATGACCCCTTAGGAACACATATGACCTCTTCAGACACTATGCAATAGACTAAGGGGTATGTTGTGCACGCTAGGATTTTATAAGGAGTCATGTGCGGTCCTAAGGGGTCACACATGTGTTAGAACACATGTGTGACCCCTTAGGAGCATGCTTGACCCCTTAGGGTCCACTATGTGGTCTTCTATGGTCCTAAGCGAACATATAGTGTCATCAGGAGAATATATGGTCTTAAGGGGTTGTAAGGGATCATGTTGTGTGTATATTAGGATGTGAAAAAGGGTCACATTGTAGAGGATTTATTTTTTCTAATTTGTTTAAATTTGTTATCTAAGTTTTCAAATGTTTTTTTAAATTTAAATTTATTAATTTTTGTAACACTTTAATTTATTATATTTAGATTTGTAACATTTTTCTAATTTTCTTTTTTGGCTAATGTTTTTCTAAGTTCTAATTTACAACCTTAGTTTTCTAAGTTTTTCAAAACATTTTTTTAAAAATATGAAAAAAAATACATAGAGTTATGTAATTTTAAAAACAAATTGACAAATTTCAATCAAAACATTAAATTATCAAACGTTTTTCTAAAATGATGACAAAAATAAATATACAATTATTTAATTAAAAAAATAAATTAACAAACAAATTATTTATTAATTTTTGAATAAATTTAATAAAAAAAAGACATTATTAAACAAAAAAAAGGGTTATTTTGTGCACCTAAAATAATATCGGTCGAAAACTGAAATGTGAGATGCGATGGTTGCTGTAGATAGGGCATAGTGACGTGGTGCTGATGTCGTGTTCACTCTAACCCCCACCAAACAAAAAAATACAAATTTGAAAATGACAGTTTAACTGTCGATTTTGGATTTTATAGAAGTTTAAAAAAACTAATTTTAAATAGGGTTCGAGCGAAGGGAGGCTTCGAGTGAACCCCTTAAAATATTAATTTTTAAGGGGTTCGAGTGAACCCCCAAACCCACCCGAGGTTTGATTGAGCCCGAGTTCGATGGAGGGTTCGCTCGAACCCAAAGGGGGGGCTCGCTCGAACCCCCCCTTAGTATAATTCTCCACTTTCGCCAATTTCCTTCATTGGCGAAAGTGGGAACCATTAATGTGGGATAGCCCATCGGCTTTAGACTAAAACAACATTAACCAATCCATAAATCATCTCAGTAACATATAGAGAACACATTACATGATACCTGTCCATAACCTCGATAGGTACCAAACCTAATTTGGGTCCACACACATCAAAGCGATGTCTCCAATCAGTAGAGGCACAAACAAAGATCACCTTGTACATCATGAATTCTATCTAGAAGCCGCACCAACACCATTTATGCATCCTGTCAAAGATTCTCAATAAAAGGTTTGCCGGTAAAACCTTAAACCCTTACCGGTATAGGCTTACTAGAGTGTGTGATAGAATTTGATCATCAAGTCAATACCAATTGACTAGAACATACTTCAAAAACATCAAACCAAACATATTGCATTGACCAAAAACATACTTGAAAAACATCAATGCAACACATAATCAATTCCTCCATATTTCCAGCATGGTTTAGACACCTCAACTACCACTATATTCAACAACTAAGCTCTAAGGACATGGTCACAAGTCTACCTCAAATTAGCTTTTAGAATGGTCTTTATTCAAGGTGTTCAATGGGCAAGCATCCCAAGGAAAATTATGATACTTGTGGAAGTCTAGGAGATCTTTGGAAGTTATTTAGTTGGCTCACAATGTCCTCACCTTCATTGATGACTATTCCTACTCCACTTGGGTCTACTTTCTTATTCAAAAGAGTGAAGTTTTTGATAGATTTATAGCCTTCAAGGCTCATGTTAAGAAGCAATCAGGGAAGCTAGTCAAGATTATTCATGTAGATAATGGAAGAGAATATGTGAATAATACACTTGAGGAATTTTGTATTCTTGGAGGGATTGATCTTTAACACTCAATTTCCTACACTTAATAATAGAATGGTGTTTCTGAAAGGAAGAATAGAACCCTTAAGGAGATGGCGAGCTACATGATTCATGCTCATTCTCTTTATCCATCTTTTCTGGCAGAGCTATCAGTTGTGCCACACACATCCAAAATTAGGATCCCCACAAGGCGTTGAAGGGTATTATTCCTTTTGAGTTCTAGTGTGGTAGAAAACTAATTGTGAGACATTTCAAGGTCTTTGGGTATCTAGTATGGGCTCACATTCCTCCATTGAAGTGCAAAGCATTGGAACCTCATAGTAGGCCTTCCATATTTGTTGGATATCTAGAGGGTGGTCCACCTTTAGCGAAATTATCTATTATTTCTCCTACCGACCCCTACCTACCCTTGTATCTCATTGGGCCACATGTCATGATTATGTCCTCTCCTTTCACTATGGCTTTTCCTTTACAAGCAAGCTTATGTTCATTGTATAGTTGATAAATTTTGGCATCTTGATGTGAATACAATTTGATCTTGTCTATCATTGTCTCTCTTGTGTTTTTGCTATCCATTGGCCTCTAGATCTTGATTATTATTGGCCTCTAAAGAAGAATCAATTGGCTTGACAGTGATGTTGGAGCTACCAAATGCAACGCCAAACTTCACAAAAGAATGCGGGCGTCCAATGTATTTTGTAGAAGCTTTGGAGACCCAATGATAAGGAGACGGCTTCAAAAATTGCTCAAAACCCGCAAGGTTAAGACATGTCTCCTATAGACAAACGTACCCCAAAGCAAGATCAAGCCAAAAAACCACTGGTCAAAAGATGGAGCAGCTCACGTTGGAATACGAATAGTGCATGCAAATACGCCAATAAGAAATCAAGAGAGAGTTGACCAAGCACAACTAACAGTACTTTATGCATTTAGGAAAACTCCAGACTAACAACATATCACTAGCCCGATCAATCACGCCAATCCAAGCCAAATGAATAACCCTCAGGCCAGGCCGAAAAAGACAGCTGTGCAATGCGCCCAAATCAAACTGGTAAATGCCAGAGAATGTCAACACAGGCTGGACAATACGGTTCGACAATTAGTCACGGGCCTATAGAAAGAATGTCGATGCAGATTGGAGTACGAGCACCGCTTAACAAGGATGCAAGCAATCAAAGAAAACTAGTGCAATCAATCTCGGTCAGGCATGAATGAAGCACTTCAAATCAATGCGCAGGCTGAGTGAAGAAAGCTTTGAGCCAAAACAAAAGAATGGATAGGGACTGCGAAGGTTGATGAAGCCTATAGACATATGTAATAGAAAGCCTATCGAAATTGGATAATTTACCGATCATGCATATTAAATCGTAAACCTATTTCCAAAAATCAAAACTTCACGATACATGTATTCTTTGAGTCCATTAGCATCTACAAAGAAAACTGAAAAGAAAGCAAGATATTAAAGCTAAAAATGCTTCTCAAGCAAAGCATCATCAAAGTGAGAAGCTAACTTGAGATGATGAAAATTCTTCCATCCTTTGATGTTGCCAGCCTCCAAGTTGATCCTATTACACTTTACCCTTCAAAAGTAGCACCAGAGAAAGTAATGCAACCTCTAAGAGAACCAATGAAAAATTTAATGAAGCATATCTCCATATTTTTGGATGCATAAGATTGCACTAGATGTAGAGTCAACACCACCTACTAATTCACAAATAACGTGGTTGTCTCATTCAGACATAACTTTAACTATTTGGATTTTCTTTTCTAATTCATCTTTTCTTTTGCAAATAGCCTCAATACCACAAACATTAAGAAGAAGATAGTGTAGTGTCCTTGAGATTGTACTAAGGATCATAAACTCTCTTGACTAGATTTTGTATAATGGCCACAATAACTACACCAATGTATTCATATTCATGAATAAAGATTTCAATTTTGACCAATAATGCATTAATTTAACATGACTCGCAATATTAAAAAACGATTTTCTTGATCCACTCCAATCAACAAGAATGAGAACTAGCCTCTTTCTATGTTTCCTTTTATTTTCCTTTGATTCTCCTAAATATTTCAAATGATACTTCTTCGAACAAAATAGTATCAAATAAGTTTAAATACTTCTAATCTTTAATAAAGATATCCATACTGCAACACTAAGTCTACACTCTAAACTTGGAGAAATCAATAAAGAACGACCATCTATTGCATGATCTAGTGAGAGAAGGGAATGATGAAAAAAGAAAATCTCATAAAACTTAGTCTATGGAAAGAACATTGTGTTGTGGGAGTAAACGCTAACTACAACTTATTTCTCCTCATTCCATGTAAACTGCACTATATTCTTCTCATGCAAACTTTGATCCCAAAAAGATTGGCAGTAATAGGTAGTCACACTTACATGTTCCTTAAATCTTATCAGACTATGCTCTTATTATATGCTTCCTCAAGTTCTCTGCAAACACCATCAAGGGTCTTCTTGCATAATACAGATCCTATTCACATGGGGTGAACCCACAATAGTGGGTTGCACTTTTCTGGACGAAGAAATTGCATTTATTTGTTCAAAACATAATTTTACCACTTTCGATTGAATGCCATGTTCAATCAAACCTATTATTTTAAATACGTTTGATCGAATATAATATTATTAAAAAAAGAGGTTTGATTGAACCCCTTTTTTAATGGTTTTTTAAAATAGAACATGCTTGTTAAAGAAATATGAGTTTGATAGAACATGGGTTTGATTGAACCACAAGGGGTTCTATTGAACCCATTTTGATAGAAAATATGTTCTATCGAACCCGTATGCTAGAGATCTCCACTCCAAACTCTCCTAGTTTCTACAAATTTTTGGCCTTTGAAGCTCAAATTGGGGGTGCAAATGGAACAATCTTGACAAACCCAAATGCATGATAGTAGTACTCGAAAAAACTTTCCAATGATTATTATTTTAATATAAATTGAATTTATTATGATTTTTTTTTAGATTTACTAAACAAAGGTTTCTCACTAAACATCAACTTTTGTGTTCAACACTTATGGAAAAATAGTAAACAAGTGAATTTTATTTTGTTTAAATATCTACACAATATGTATTGAAGTCCTCTTCCCGCCAAAAAAAATTAAAAAAATGGATACATACACAACAAGTTACGAGCTACCAAATGAACATATGTCAAAATTGTAGCTAACTCAACTTCAAAACATAAGAAAATATGAAATATTGAGGATAATCTTATGAAACCAATTGCAAACATTAGATATATATGTTACAAAATGAAATAATCACATTCATATCTATTTTAGAAAAAAATTTATGGCATACCAAATGGGCATCACTCTTTAAAAATGTTGGTTTTTGTTAAAAACTAGTTTTCATGGGAGATAGAAAACTAGAAAGAAATTGATTCCTAAAAATTTCAAAAAACATTATTTAGAATCTACACACAAAATGTCACAAATCACTAGTTCATATCATCTACAAATTCCTTATGGTTTAGTAGTAGTAGGTGTTTGAATGTGAAGCTTTTGGTTAAAATGAATATTGCAGTGTCAAAGTCGGCTCAAAAGTGTAACCTAGTATTGTGGGTTCACCTCATGGCATCTCTATATAAGGGTTGTGACCTCCTATGTCTATGACTTCAACCTTTTGGATTGACAGTCTAAACACTGTAATCCTACTAGGATCAATCTTCTCAACTAGTGGCTTGAATCTTGAAGTATTTTTATTGTGAGAAAAGTTTGTTTGTACCTAGAACAATAATGCAACAACGAAAAAACAATTCCACACCTATCTTGTATTAACATGCCTTCACATAATATCTACATCACCCTACATCTTAATACAATTTTTTAATGCATAAAATAATCTTACTACCACTTCGCCCTCTTGCGCCTACTCTTAGCATCACATTATGTTGAGTCATCTTATTTATTTGAGTAATTTGTGTGGTTAGGTTTAAGAAATAGTTGGGAGGTACCTTGGTTGGATTCTTAGTACCTTTAACAATAATCAAAGGTTTGGTTTGAGGTTGAGGGACATCTTAAGTCTTGATAAAGATGAACAACAATTTTAGGCTTCGCATGTTCATTTGCATGATTGGAAATGTGAATTGATTTGGCTCTAATTGGACTCTTTGTTCTCCAAGGATTCAGATCTAGAAGAGTGAGCATAAAGAAATGTGCTAATGATATCATCCTCTTGCTCTAAGATCTATATCAGTAGGAAAAGCTTTGGGAGAGGGATTAGCAAGATTCATCAATGCTTCATCTACAGAATAGATGTCATGTAAGTGAATGGAAGGTAAAGTGACATTAATGAAAGTGTTTATAATTTTTTTCCTTTTGTTCTAAAATATCATCATATGTATGGCCAACTTTCGAAAATAGACATGAATGATTCATCAATGCTTCATCTTTAAAAGGGATAGCATTGAGAAAGGTAATAGTAATATAATCGTCTTGATCCAAAGTGTCCTTATGTATAGAAGTGTCTCTAGGAGAGAGATAAAGTGATATAAGGGAGGGTAAGACACTATCACGACTATGAAATGTCTTTATCACATGACTAACTAGTTGAAAACATAATGATATATTTAATAAAATTAGATTACTTTCTGAATAACATATTTCAGAATAATCAAGGAGATAGAAACAATATAAGAATAGTAATATGTTGTGATTAATGCAAGTACATAAATAATATCGGAATGAATTTAATCTAGAACTAAAATAAATAAATAAAAGAATAAAAGTGTAAGATATGTCAACTTCACTAAAATGAAATGGGTTGAAATGGGTTCCTAGACTAAAGATAAACTAAGGTCACAAATAAATATCATTCATTGGAGGAAATAGCTAACAAGAGCCAATTTCAATCCTAAAGAAGAGCATGTTGTGTATGATTTTTTCATCTTTTTTATTTTAATTTGATGTGAATATGTAATGACTAGGTAAACATATAAGAAATTGACAATATTTAAAATAAATAAATAAAATACAAAACTAGGAGCAAACATAGAAGTACAAATTAAGATACGAGATGTAGAGAGGAATATGTAAACAAAATCACAAGCGTAAATTGTTAGACTATGGAGCCAAAATTGTAATATAATTGACCTAATAATTAAGGAAAATACACGCATTCCTAACCCAAAGTAATTTTTGGAAAAAGAAAGAAAAAATTGTTGTCAATATTCCACTTTTTCTCAAAATATAAAAAATATTGCGAAAGATAGCATAAACAATTATGTCATTCCTAATTTTTGATTTACAAGAATTAAGAAAATTAAACCATTAAAGAAATCAAACATCCACTAAGTAACTCATGACATAGAAAATGAAATCACCTATGAGTTTGATCTAATTTAACATACCAGGGAACTCAAGAATTGAGGAGACAACCAATACTCATAATAAAACTAGTGAAGCCAAGCCCCCAATAAGAACCCAAAGCAACATAGACAAACATCAACTATGCATCCCTTGATATATAGTTGGAATGATATTGTGATCCAAAGATCTCAAGGCTATAAATGAAAAGGGAAATACAATAAACAATCAAAGAGGTGCTCGAATTTTATCATTTATTAAAAGTTATAGTACATGACCATGGTGATTAATTCTTAATAAAGGAAATATGGCAGAATAATTAATTAAGAAAATCATTCAACACTATCCTTTCTGTGTTATATACATTGAAATATACATTGCTTTCTCAAGTAGTTATTCTCATTTTTATTTGTTTCCATTAAAAATTTTAAAGGCATCATATTGTTATTATACTCTCAAGGAATGAAATTAACTTAACTAAATGGAGGCATCATTCCACACATTATAAGTTACCATAATGGTGCCCCTCGTGCTACAAATCTCATTTTCTCAACTAACAACCATAATAAAAGTGTCAAAAAAATCCAATACGAAGGCCATACCTACAAAGCAAATTTCTATATTTCTTAAGAAGAATATGAGATAAATCTCTAGTCTTATTTTCAATTAGTTTCTTCTTATCACACACATATAGTTACTTTAAGATTTTCTTTGTACATCTATAAATCTTTAAGTTTCCAAAATCTTCTTCTAGCTAATAACTTGTTAGATTCAATTCCATCAAGCTAATTCTATTTTTCATTTTATTATCTATAAGTGACTTCACTCATAACAAAGATATCAATGTTGTTACAATAATCTTTATTCCAAAGAGCAGCCATTCAATCATATGGCTTAAGCATGACATTTTATATTACACTATATTACTGCAATATAATACTGTTTTCACATATTTGTAACTAAATACAATTTAAAATTCTCATAGGTAAGCTTAAAGATAGCTACGTAATTCTATTCTATCATCTTTACAAACCAAGGTGTTGATCATTAAGATAAAAATTGTTCCAACAATATAACTATTATTTTTCTTAACTATTTTAATTTTTATTATTATTAGTTTTTTTGAGTGTCTACTAATTTTTTTTAACATGATCGGTGATATTAGCATGACATGCTCTCTAGTCCCACGTAAAACGCTTTTGCTCCAAAACTATAAAACGGTGAGTTGACAAATAAAGGACCACATCGCAAACTATAAAAGCTAAGGCTCAAACCTACAAGCATATTGGATCAATAAAAGAACAAACCTGTGATCACAATGATCTAGTAGAGATTTGAACCTTGTGGCCACAACAAGAACAACACCACTTAAACAACACACTATGAGAAGAACCCTTAATTATTTTCTGATTTATTATAAACCATAAATGAACATTTTTCTATGATATATTAACTATAAAATATATAAATTTCATTGACCATAACACAGATTATTTAAGATTGAATATTTAATATGATCATAATATTTTAATAAAAGAAAAACCACTCACAAACGAGATCAAAAGAAGTCACGTGAAACATTACTTAAATTTAAAAAAAACAAAATTACACACAATAATTAAAAATGGGAAACCTCAATCTAATCAGAACAGTCAGGATAAATTTTCCTTTTACTGTAAGGCAAACAGTATTCTGGACAATAGCCGCCTCCTAAAAGGGCATACACAAACATAGGAATATAAAAATAGCCACAATCAATGGTTTATTCAATCTATTGAGAACACGCATTAATTGTTGCCCTTCCGACTGCTCCAGAGACTTACGAGGGTTTCCGCAAAAACAATAACCGCTATAATGACGGCCAAGACTAGCCAAGGTTTCGACAAGTATTCTTCCCATATTTCAGCGAACCAGACAACCCATTGTTGGCCGATGTACCCATTCAGCTCCCTTGTAATCTCATCAAATTGGTTGCATTTCGGTATCCATCTTGAACTGTTCATATCGATCCACATCCTGGCCACCTCTTTGCTGTCACCCAGATTGTTCTGAATGATTTTCTCCTCTCTCAAAACATCTGCATCTTTTTCTGTTTCCACTAACTGGGACATAAACAGGACGAATCGAGTGAGTACTTTTTGATCTTCGTCGCTACTCATCTCTAAAAGCTCACTGCTTCCACTTTTATAGCAAGCCTCATATGCCAATAAATTTCTGAAAATTGTTTCTGTCCACACTCCAACATCAATTTCCGGAAGAAGCAGAGTGCCAGTCTGCTTGTCGAAAGAGATATCATGGATCCCGCCATGATCCATTACTTTGAACGCCACTCCAGCTTTTTTAAGTTTCTCTGCTCCGTATGGGAGATACCTTTCATCGCTTATCTCAGGAGTTTCCTTTTTCCTAAGACATGGACTAAGAAGACAATATAAAAACTTTAGCACAGGGGATCTGAAATCACAATCGGAAGCAGAGGAGTCAGAAATTGGTGATGCCTGCTTCAACTGTTTCTTATAGGAAAGCCAAGAATCTTTAGAGACAAGCGTAAGGCGTAAGCAATCTAAGAGATGTTTGCATCCTATCAAATTGAGAGTGCTCTTACAAGGCCATGGAGATTGGGAATTTATAGGGGAAATATGGCAACACAAATGGCGGAGCAAATCCTCCAACAGGGGCCTTTTCCCTGTTACCTCCATTGCTTTTTCAAGAACCACCATAGGCAGTTGGTTCTCCACTTTCATGACATCCATTAAAATGGTGAAGAGCACTGGATTGTTACTGCGTTCATAGAAAACAGGATTACTGGAACTTACCTGAGCAGAGGCGTCATCCCATCCACTGTAAACTGGCGGAATGGTGCTGCTGAGACCGCTACCATCCTCTAGTCTATTGAAACCCATAACAAAAGTGTTGAGAAATTCCAGCAGAAACGCCACGTCTACAAAGCACATCTGAGCAAATTTCTTTGTCGGGATATGAGATAAATCTCTGTCATATTTATCAGTTACTTTCTTCCGATCACATACCTCCACCATAGCTTGAAGCTTTCCTTTGTGATGTTGATCATCGGTAAGCTTCCAAAATCTTCTTGTGGCTAACAGCTTGTCTGATGCCATTCCATCAAGCTGCTTCCGCCGCTCCTTTCCTTTCTCCGTGAGTGACTCCTCGATCTTCTTGCCATGATATTGGGGAGAGTAATTATGATAAGGGCCAAGTGACACCATGGTGGAATGGTAGAACTTGGTGCTTTCGCCTACAATGGCGATCGGTACTGTAAGGATGCATGCCTCTTTCCTATCTCTCGCTTCCTCTGCCCTTTTCGCCTTGGTAACTATCTCCACTACGAAATCATTGAAACTGCTTGCCAAACCCAACGTCATTTTTCCTGTAAAGAGAAAAATCAGGTGTAAACTAAAACGAGTTGTTTGATAACTTTGGCCTGCCACTTAAACATATATGTATTGTTTCTTTATTCACAAGATCGGCATATTTTTAATCGTCACTTTGACAAACTAAAAACGAGATAGGCATGTGTTCGTGTCAATTTTACAGCTCTTGAATTACGAATATTTGAATGTACGTTTAATACGTCTACAATACCAAATGTGGCTGAGAACCGGTGTCACTTGCTCCAGAGTACGAAGCTAAACAAGACGTATGTATCTTGGTAATGTGACTGTAAATAGCTTCGTGTTGTGCTGTTGCTTTCCCTCTTCCGTGAAAGATCATGAAAATTCCTTTCTAAAGAAAAAAAGATGAAGGATCTCGTACGCCTATTATCTTTTTTTGTTCTCTAAGAAAGCATAAGCAGTTTGGAAGAATAATGTAGACAACAATTGTGTTTTCTCCCAAAGAAATTAGTCATGGAAATCGTGCCTTTGAATCCTGATAAATTTAGTCCACATAGCTTGAAAAGCGTAGTAATCGAGCGAGTGAACTAATTCCTTAGAAAACTTATCAAAGGTAAGTTTGATGGATTTGAAGGTGTCGTTTTCTCCTAGAGTATCTAAGGTGTTCGCCACACAATGTAAAGAAGACAGAACCTCCCCTCTTTATTTCTTAAGAAGCAACTCATATCTAAAGCAGATTATTAAACTTGAAAAAAAAATATTCGACTAAAATAAGATGCTGAGCTTATTTTGATCTCTCTTTTTATTACACATCTTCTAATTTATTATAATACGATATATGGTTTGAACCTTTTTCATATAGGATATTTTTCAATTTAATTGTGAAGGATAAGTTTTAAAGAAGTTAATTTATTAAAATATAGTATATATAAATATGATAGTGCATATGCAGTAAGAAATGTGTCTTATGGTTCAATTCATTGTGAGTGAAGCAATACAACTAATATCAATGAAATTAGGGATGATGATTTTGAGGAAATATCTGCAAGGCATTTGAAAGCTAAATAGAATAGTGAGATTGAGTTCATTGCCATTCATACTTCATCATAAAAAAAGAGTCTTTACCCTATGTCTTCTTGAGTCCTCTATCTAAATCATAAATGACCCTACAATTTGTAGAGGATTCTAAGAAACATAAAAATAGTCATTTTCCATTGCATTGTCCACTAGATTATTTCAAATGAGTTGAGATAAATAATCCTAAATGAATTAGATCTACTACAAACATCCATGGATTATTTGGATTGTGCTTAGATAAATTTAGATTTGAATCTTTGTAGAGCAACAATTATCTCATCTGTTACAATTTTTTCTTGAGAAAAGGTAAGAAAAGTGTTGCAATTTTTAAAACTTCAATGACCTAGTTATAATCATACATAAAGAAAATATAATGCTTAAGAACCATCACACAATGTATTTGTTTTAGAACAATTTGATTACCTAGCTTGAGGAATGTCTATTTAGGTAGATAATAGTTATGACAAAAGGACATTATTTTTATTTAGGTTTTATCCTTAATTAAATACAAATATTAATTGATACCTATATTTCACACATGCAATAATTCATAGGGAGAATCCATTCTTAATCTAGATTTTTACTCAACAATGATCATGTTCACATATTTAACATAATTCATATCTAAGATGGAGCTTTTCAAAAATTATATTTTTCTTTGTTCATAATATCATTCAATTGTATATTCTTATTATTTGAAAGATTAACTGACAAACATTAAAAAGAGAGTTTTAGGCAACTTGATGAGTGGGAGCGGGTGTGGGAGAAGGGTTTTTGGAGGAGGTGCAGAAGCTAAGGAGGAAGGGGATTGAGAGAAAGATGATGATTCAATAGTCCTCTATTGTGTGGGGATCTCCTTTGCCCCCTTGTTTGTTATGTTTGTTGTGGCTCTCTGTTGTGAGAAAGATAGGTGGGTCAATGTTTCACCCCCTTTGCTGGAAAAGCATAGCGATTGGAGTGAATCAAATAAATGGATACAAACATTTAATGGTAAAAATTCGACGGATTTTGAAAGCATATAATTCACTACGAATAAGAGTAAGGATATATTTAGAAAACCATAAAAATAGGTTTTAAAAGAATATATATCTCCAAACGGAATCAATCAATAAGAATCTTTTTTAAAAATGGACCATGCGCTTTATCAATCCTCTTTTTCCCTCAAGCGAAGTATTATAAGGCCTTGGAGCCAAATAATACAAGTTTAGTTTTACAAATTTAAAAGAGAGCAAAAATAGATTATAAGTAAAGAGAAAGATGTAGGTTATCTTTGATATTATGGTAGTTGATGAAAATAAATAAATAAATTGCCACCAAATCGAGATGGTGCTACAGAAGCTTCGGTAACATTTGGACAATGGAGGAGTGCTCTACATAGGGGAAGGTGTTGAAAAGAAAAAGAGAAACATCTTGAAAAGTATGCTGCTAGTTTGCTCATTATCTTCTTTTATTTCCTAGCCACTCATAATCAGATTCGAACAAGAATGCATAAATCGCGTGGGTTTCTGCTTTAGCGCTTTACTATTTCTTAAGGAGGAAGATATGCCTAAATTCTTTATGTCTTAAAGTAGGAGTGCATTTTGTTTTTTAAATTAGAAAGAGAGTACAAATTTAAGAAAAGGTTGTAGTTTAATAAAGACATTGTTATATCAGAATAAAAAAATATTTTATTTGTAACAATAATAATAATATTGTGTTCATATAAGTTTTCTAGATTTAAATATATTTAGTTCAATTACTGCATTTTGAAATAAATTTTGTTTTAACATTGAAAATTAAGAATTTTAGTAAAAGCAAGATGTTGAATCCAAAAACATAATTTTGATTAATACATGAATCTTATAAATTATAAGGTATATGATTCAAACATTTATAATTCATGATTAAGTTAAATTACTAAGCAATGTCATCTTGTTTGGAAGAAGAGAATTAATTGTTGTAGAATTTATTATTTAGGCCTTTGGACTTTTGCATTATAAAATAAATCTTATGGAGGGATACAATGTATGGTCTTTCCTCACACTATATGGTAATCCTTGAAACTAAAAACACTTTCTTTCTCTTTCCTCTAGGTGCTTGCCCAAGGATTTCATCACACTATGAAAAAAAGTAAATAATATATTTTAGTAGGGTATATAAAGGTAGGAAAGTGAAAATTATACGTCAAAGGAATCATCACAATGTTTCTTTATATGTATAATCATTTACAAAAAAAAATATATGAGCATTGGCATGAGATCACTACAAAATCTAATGAGTACAACAATGAGACTAATACTAACTCCTTTTGATCAACGACACTATAAATCTCATATGGAAGATCAATAGCCACAACTTAGATATTCACTTCATTAGAAACCACCTCCACACTGGAAGCCAACTATGAAATATGAATAGTTAGAACTTAGAATTCCATATTAGATGTCCCTTTATGTATTGAACTTGGGTCTCCATAATGAAAACTCAATGTTCCAACCAATTATCCTAAACCCCTTGGATGAATCATCATCGTGCTTGGCACAAACTTGATATAGATTTTTTTAAGGAGTTAATTGGAAGAGAAATTTACATGCTCTTATTTTGCATGCTAGACTAAGATTAAGACTACTGACTTACTCAAATAAAATATTTGTAGGCTAGATATTCTCCACTCTCATATGATTTGAATTTTCATGTGTGGTAATAATTATAAGTTGCACAACATAGACCTTGTTCATTAAACCTATACAATGTATATTATTAGGCTTGCAATCATGTACACTCACTTGAATAATTCCTAGGATATGCATATGATGGTTGTATTTTCATGTGAGAAACCTATAATTTTCTTAACCAAAACATTATTTTTTTCTCAAAAACTAATATTCCTCTTTTGTTTGTTGTAAAACTCTTTCTAAGGCTCAAAGAATAGCCATTTTCTATCAATAAAATTAAAATTGAAAAATTAAGAAAATATTAAAAATTTCCTCTATCTACATCACAACCTCCACTAGTTATACAAAGGGTTACTACATCAAAATTGATCATTTAATTTAACATTCAACAAATTCAAATCACAAAACAAATATTAAATGTTTAAATCCACATCCAAATATCTAAACAATAAACCAAATCTAGAAACCTCATCCAAAAGCCCATCTTCACCTTATCCTAATTAATAATAGTAAATCTCAATTCAAATAACACCCAAAATTTCTTGACCAATAATAATACAACCATATTCAACCCTATAGCATTGTAAATTGTCATCAGGCTAATTCACACCTCATGTTTGTTCCCCTACTTTAGCTAATCCTACTCTCATCGCCTATCTAGGTTTGTTTTGTGCTTAGTCTCCACTTTTGATACCATGAACATCCATTGATGGATTCCTTGGTGAGGTACCCTTTCCCTGAGTTTTATTTTGGTCCCTTTCTAAAAAGGACCACGGTGCCCAGTGCCATGGTCCCTCTCGATGGGCATCAAATTTGAATTGGGGTAGGAGTCATATCTCTCTAACAAGAATTTATCTTCATGGATGCATGACTATTGGAGGATGACGTAATTGGTAATTTACCTAGATACCCCTATATAAGGACATTTTATCAACCTAATTTCATCTAAACATTCTATGATACTAAGCAATCAATTCCTAAAATCTTTCATCCGTGAAGAATTCATTATCAAGCATTTTTCAGTGATCTTGAAGGTTGCATATTCATTATTCAATCACTATGGAGAAAAAATACATCATTCATATGCAAGCATGTGTGTGAGATTAGGGTTTTGTTATGTTCATGCTATTTCATACAACATATGTGATTACATTCAAAGAACAAAACATCATCCTCAATAATTGTAGATCTAAGATATATATTTCCAACATTTATTTTAGTATTTACATTTAGTCATTCAAGGATAATTCCTAAAGTAGGGTTTGACTTAGAAAAACCCGTATTCCCAACAATTTTATGTTTTCACTATGTGCAAGAATAGATACAAAGCTACATTTCAAAGGAACAACTAGATTCATATAGATGAATAGGTTCCCCTTGCAATGGCAAAAAGTTAGGAGGACTAAGGCAACCACCACCATGATCCCAACAATTCATGTTGAATTTTGGGGGGCAAATCCCGATCATATTCTTTTGCTCAAGTCCAAGTTTGTGGGTCCATGTGATGATTGTAGCTCACTGTTTATGCTTGATCTCTTCAATAATTCACTATTTTACCCCACTTCTTTACAATTCAAAAGTACTATTCAAATCTTAGAAAATAAGATCCCCATTTAGGAGGCCTAAAATCTAATCAAAATCTTAGTTTATTAGGATTAGATCTATCAAATTTCTATCTCTCCTTGATGTGATGGTAATTGCACAAAAAATAGTGGTTTTACTACAATCTTATGGTGAAACCCTAATTTTTAACTGTAGACACCCAAAATTGTCATGTCTAATTAAATAAATATTTTATTTATTTAATTATCTAAGCCTAATTCCTCTATTAATTAAATAAATTTTTATTTATTTAATTAATTCATTTATCCTCTTCTAGCCTTATTTCTCATTTAAATAAATACATTTATTTATTTAAATTATCCCTTTCCTAAATTAAATAAATATTTTATTTATTTAATTGTCATACTTCTTCTATTAATTAAATAAATCTTTATTTATTTAATTAATTCATTATCTTTTTCTACACATGACACATGTCATTCATCTCTTAATTCATACACTACCTACCTCTTTCATTATTTTGGTATTTCTTTTACCTACCCTCTAATCCTAGCCGACCTCTCTTTTTACACCTCTCAATCTTAACCCTCCATTTCTTATTGTGTCTTCTATTTAAGAAGATGCTTTCTTCATTGTCAAACCCTAATGACTGATTTTGGAGTACTTGGCTACACTACGATCCTACTTGCAACCACATTCTGTTCTTTGTTGAGCTCTTGTGCATACAAAAATCTGAGAGCAAATATATCAAGCAAGATCAATGGAGATAGGAAGAATGGAGATCAAAACCCTATTGGACATGTGATGGTATAATCTTTGTGATTTTGAGTTATTTGCATTGTCTTAGGTAATCTTCATATGTTATGGTGGATCTTTGTTCATTGTTAGGCTAGGGTTTAGTGGTTGGATTCATTTAGCCTTTCAATATTGTTGTTATTGCTATCCATTTTCACCATATACATTTTGGCACGCCCGGTGGACTCTTGTCCCTTTTGCATTTAACATTTTTGTTGCAGATTTTGCATTTTTGAAGTTGCAGATCGGACAATTTTCGATGACATTTTAGGTTTTTCCGCGTCTGCGAGCGTTCGGATCGGGTTTTTGTGTTTCAGAAGCGTCTGCAATATCATGAATCGCGTCTGTGTTTTTATCAGAATTTATTTTACAGGTTTCTGGAACAGCGTCTGCGAATTAAAAATGCGTCTGTGTTTAATATGCTCGCGTCTGTGTTCGAGAAAAGCGTCTGTGTTCTGTGAGCGCGTTTGTGCATCACAGAACCGCGTCTGTGTCATACAGACGCGTCTGTGTCTAGTATAACTGCGTCTGTGCTTTCTATTTTACAATTTTCAATTTTTCTTTGATTCGTATTTTCGGATTTCGCGCTTAGGGTTTCAGATCTGGTTTATTTTCGGCTAACCCTTGTAGATCTAGCTAACTAAGTTTGTGCAGCTTGCTTTGGAGGCAAAAACGTTTGGTTGAAGGCCCCTTTGTCACAAAGTCTTTTTTGGGTTTTATAAAATTTACCTAACTTGTGTGCTTGCAGGAAGGGGTTATCATTTGAAGCAACCCAAACTACTAACAATTTTGTTGCAGGGCCTTTGCTAGGGTTTTGTAATTTTGTTGTGTGCCTTGTTTTCATAGATTAGCAAACACTTCCATTGGTGCACTAAAATTGAATCATTGTCTTTTGTGTCTTGAGCAATAGGCTCTTTTTGTTTAATCTTTAGAGGGCCTGTCTTCCCGTGTGGTCATTAGGACTACTAGTGAGAAGAGAACGACCCAAGTGGTAGCGAGGAAAACCCACCTCTTCCAAACCACTATAATCAAATGTATTCATGGTGAAAACTATGAATAACGTGTGCTGATTAGTTCATACCGATACTATGTCTCCCCATAAACCCGTTTGATCAAATTTATTTGATCATTTGTAGGGCGCAACCCCTACCGGCTGGGAGCCTTCTGTATTTACAGAGCTGAAAGTGCCGCATGTATGGCCACATGAGCGGATGCCCTTACTAGCACCTTTTTGTTTTAGAAGCCCAAATCCTTCTAGCTATTGAGGCAGGAGGTCGGACCTCTGGTAGCGGCCCACACACATACGGTTCTTAGTAGAGATACAAAGTTCGCCATGGGGAGTTTTCATGGGGACTGATGCTTGGCTGACCCGAGAAGTGAGTGCCGAGGGTGGAGCCAGTGAGGTCAAGCATCTAAGTATCCACTCTAAATAGCGTAGCCTCGGGGGTAAAACCCTATGTGGGATCAACAACTATTGTCTTGGCCAGCCCTAAGATTTGTGCTTGTCTTATGCTAAACACTCAAACATTCAAGACAAAACAACAAAACATTGTGTCTTTTGTGTCTTCAAGTGTATGCAAAACATTTCACATCAAACAACACACTTTTGGAGTCCAAACAGTTTGCAAACACTGAGTCATCAACATTTTGTCCTCTTGTCACGAAAAACAGTCAAAACAGTCAGATTTGGTCACAACAAAACAATTTCACAGATCGAAAATATTGCACTAAGTTTACAGAAACGCGTCTGTGTCTGTTTTAACCGCATCTGCATCATGTAAGCGCGTCTGTGAAGGGCAGAATAGCGTCTGTGTTTTTAACAGCGTCTGTGTCTAACAAAGAAGTGTCTATGTCTAGGAATCGCGTCTGTGTCAGGAATTGAAAACTTTAACAGTCCAGCAAACAAAGAAAATCAGTTTCGGCATACTTGAGCTTCCTAGGTTGTCTCTTCAGGTTTCATCTAGCATTCAGCCTGTTCTAAGGTCTCATACAGTCCATCATTGCTTCACATCTCACTTTACATTCATACTTGTCTAAACTTGAGTCAAAAAGGTCACTTGCTTGTCCTCACTATACTCTTTCAACACACTACATACAACTACACTTTGCTAAGTGGTCCCTCATCAAGGTTTCTTACCTTTGGGTCTCATTTGGTCTTACTTAGAGTCAAGGTCAGCTTACCTCATCAAGAGAAACGATCCTCTCTTTGGAAGTCACACCTACTCTACTACTTACATACTTGGTCTTACACTTTGGACATTGTAAGTACACCTCAAGATTCATTTACACTCCATACAACTCTTGGTCTTCCATACTCTTTTCACTCTTCATTTAGTCTCTCACATCTTGGTCAAATACCTAGTTCATGGTTGAAACCCGCCTTCAAAATTCTAGGAGAATAGCTAAAGAAGCTCAAGAGTCCGTAAACATGAGTTCTTATGAGTATGACAATGATTTATTCTACAATCCTGAGCACACTACATTACCAGACATGAATGTTTATAGAAACAATCCAAATGTGGAAAGCGCAAATACTATAAACAACAATGCTACACACAATGACAATGTTGACAACTCTTCAATACTATCAGCAGACATAGAAGAATCCATAATGAATCCTCATTTCAATAGATTGGTTGAAGAGATAATGAGGAGAGATCGTCAATACTTTTTACACATGATGGCACAAAGTGGAGCTAAAATACCGCATGATTTTGACTTATCTCAACTTATGGAAAGTCGACCCTCACAACAAATTCAACCCAACATGGATCAAAGGAGACCAAATAGTGGAGGAAATAGAGGACCGAATAATATGATGCCTGAGTCACCATCAGTTTTGCTTCAAAAACCAGCAATCCCACATACACAAGCTCAAACGTATGATACTTACACTCAAAGACCATCATGGAGGCCTTATACAGACAGATATGCTCAATTACATGCTCAAGGAATGGATCAATCAAAACAAGTAGATACTCGAGGACATCCTCAAAATTTTGACACAAGGAGACCTCATGTCAAAATTGGGGGCAACACAATGGAAAATGAAAGGCCTATTGAATATGGTATATATGCACAAAACAGATATGGGGTTCCTCAACATGAAGTTATGCCAAGTGCTCCATATATGCCGCAACAATATAGACCTCCATATGGACATGTTTACAATCAGTATCATCCATACATGCAACAAGCTCCTCCTCAAATGGGTGTTTCAAACATGGGGTATGCTACAAGAAATCAATCTCCTCCCAAGAATAATTTGGAACAACAAATTAGAGATTTACAAAAGAAGGTGGAGGACATGAGTACATCAAAACCTACATACACTATGAGAGATATATGTCCTTATCCCTTTGATAAGAGCATTCCAATGCCTCCGTTTCCTGCACACTTTGTGACACCAAAATTTGACAAGTATAGAGGGAGACAAGACCCCAAGGCACACATAAGACAATTCTTCACAGCTTGCATTGAGGTAGCGGCAGAAGAAACATACTTGATGAGGTTGTTCCCACAGAGCTTAGGCGATCAAGCTATGTAATGGTTTTCTCAATTACCTCCTGGTATTAAGTCATGGGGCGACCTAGCAGAGGCATTCATTCAGCATTTCTCTTACAACATAGAAACAGATGTCTCAATTACTACCTTGTGCAATACTAAGCAAAAAGAAGGAGAATCTTTCGCAACATTTTTACAAAGATGGAGAAATCTAGCTAGCAGATGCTCTTGCGAAATCCCACAGAAGCAAATGGTAGAAATGTTCACACAAAATGTTAACAAGGCTATTGGCTATGATCTCAGAAAAGCTTGTTTGTCTACATTCAAGGACGTTATTGAAAAGGGCCTAGCAACAGAAAAAGTCTTAATTGAACAAGGAGTCATTAAGATATTCAAAGAAAACAAAGAGGACTTCAAAGGAAAGGATAAACCAAAATTTTGGAAAAAGAACAAGAATACAGTTAATGATGGCATTGTTGATGCCAACACAGTGAGACCCAAGTTCGTCTTTTCTGGATCAAGTTCTACCAACAATCAAGTGAACACTCAAACAACTTCTAAACCATGAAGGAAGTACACTCCATTGGGAGAACCACTTGAATCAGTATTCAAAAAGCTTGTGGCAAACAAAGTGATCACAGTTCTAGATTTTCCTCCATATGAACCGAAGGTCAAACCAAATTGGTGGAATGATGATGAGTATTGCGAATTTCATAAGAGCAAGGGTCATAAGACAGGTAATTGCCATCGATTGAAAAACATTGTGCAAGATCTCATTGATAGAGGTGATATTGAGATTGAGGGACATTCACCTAATCAAGAACATGAGGTGTTTAAGGAACCATTCCCAAAACATGACAAAGGAAAAGGAAAAGTCACAGATGATCAAGCCAATTACACTAGAGCACCTTACAATTATGATTCTACTATCAATCACATCTCGATGGACAATCATATCTCTACTATAACTATCAAGAATAAAAATCCTGAGAATCCTTCTCAGAGACCCAGGATTGTCCTAAAAGGTGTGGGATCTTCCTCCGAGCATACATCTGAATGTCATGTTACAACTCGTCGAGGTAAAATCATGCTGCCAAGTGCCTCCACTAAGAATACCAATCCTTCATCAATCAAGCCTGAGTACGACCTTGTAGAACAATTAGGGAAGACACCCGCGCTCATCTCCATCCTTGAGCTCTTACGTATATCCCCCGCTCATAAAGCTATCCTTGACAAAATCTTGAGAGACACTGCCATTCCTACTGATCTGAACGTGGACCAGTTTCAAGCCATGGTGGGATACCTTTCCATTCCACACTCCCTTACGTTCACAGAAGCCGATGACGCCTCCATAAGTCAGCCACATAATGCACCTTTACATGTTGAAGCCTTCATACACAAACATCGAATAAAGCGAGTCCTGATAGATGGAGGAGCAGGTCTAAATATTTGTACATTGAGCACCATTAGACAATTGGGATATTTTGATAAAGTTGTGAATGCTACAAACAAAATTACCATCAAGGCTTATGATGATGAAGAGCGCTCATCCAAGGGCACGGTCACCTTACCTCTCAGAGTTGGGCCAGTTACAAAGGATGTGGTTTGTCAAGTCCTTGATCTTGATCTCACATACAACATATTACTAGGACATCCTTGGATTCATGAAATGAGAGCAATACGATCTACATATCATCGATGTATCAAGTTCCCACACAATGGAGCTGAAGTGACTGTCAAAACGGATCCAAATCCATTCATATATTGCAACAATCTGCAACCTAGATCAGAAATAACAATACCAGTCAATCGAGAAGCTATTCCTTCATCAGCATATGTGGATCCAGAATCCTTGAAAGCTTCTACATCCAAACAAGAAGAGCTCAAAGACAAGTTCAAGATTAAAGACATGGGATGTGGTGAGTATATCTTTCATGTTGATCAACTCCCACTGTCTCCTAAGCCATTCAGTCGACAAGAACAATCTACAAGCAATATGCAAGACCAAGGAATTGGGTGTGAACCACCTAGTGTTGAGGCTACTAAGTCTAAATGCAAATCTCCTCTAGTGGTGCAAGCAACTCTTGATATCAATAGTCCTAAGAGTGGTTCCAGTGAAGAATCTATTGAGCATATCGCCAGACCTCTTGAGAACTCACATAGCTTTACCATATCATCCACTCATTCCATTTCCACTCCACTCCCAGACTTGGATGAACAAGAATTACAAAAGCCCTTACTCATTGGGGATCAAAAATCAAGCTTTGAAAAGAAAAAACTAAAAGTCAAAACTAAAGAAAAATCCTTTAGTCCAAATCAAAATAAAAAGCTACTGGACTCTGCAAAAATCAAAGTCAAGGATAAAAATCCTATGCAGCAAAAAGAGCAAGAGTTGATCTCCCCTAATATCAAAATAACTGGGGGCAAAAGTTCTACAATTTCAAGTCAAAAAGAACACTTGTTGATCCTAAGTCTCCATCATGCTATCCTACTTTCACTTCTTTTCGCAATCATAAGCCTTCATCATTCATCCACTTGTTCCACACATCCATCCCCTTTTGGCGATACATCACGGACCTTTAATGGAACTTCCTCAAAGGACTTTGTTATCAGGGATGCCCAAACTTCTTTAGGTGACACGCATATGGGCAAACGTAGTCCACACACTAGTAATTCTATCTTAGTTCCTTCATCAAGGAAGATAGTCACTCAAGCTACACATAATTCAGTCAAGGAACATTGCAGTTACAATCACAAGGTCAAGCCTCGCACATTTGAGGTAGGTGACTTAGTACTCAGAGAGAACCCCAAGAATCAGCAAGACAGAGATAAGAAGGGCAAGTTCGAACCAAACTGGCTTGGTCCTTACATCATCACAGCGGTATATGGATCTGGGGCATATCAGCTCTCAACTACAGAAGGTGAACCCTTGGAGGATCCTATCAACAGCATGCACCTTCGCAGGTTCTACACATAAGCTCTTCAGAACATCCTAATTCAAAAATACAAAAAAAAAATTATAAAACAAAAAAAATCGTCACTTGGTGAAAACCTGGCAAACAGGCGCCTTGTGACAACAAAAAAATTGAAAAATCGAAAAAAGTAAAGAGAAATAATTTTGTCCAACGGTGAAAACCACTTCGGTGGCGCCCTGGGCAAGTACCATGGTGAAAATTGGGTCACCAACGCCATGCGTAGAGACTTTTCTCCTCCCTCTTTCAGGATTCTCTTTCATCTTTCACTTTGCACACACTCACAACCTATTCGTTCACAATAAACTTACCTGTTCCCATCATGGCTTGTTATTGATCTACCTAAGATTGGTTAGCCATTCATAATAAACCCTCCTTTTTCACTCCCTTTCCATCCATAATAAATCAGATCCTATCTGTGGCTAAGGCAAATCCTACGTCTAGTAATGGGTGTGGAACTAAGAACATCACATGTTTCGAGGAGTACAGTTTCTTCCAGCTTCCTTCAAGTCTATCTGCACACAATCCGCAATAAAGCAACATCTGCATCGCCAGTCCGCAATAAAGTTCCATCTTCTCCACAATAAAGTATCAGTTTCATGGATTCAGTCAGTTTCAAATGAGACACAGCAGCAACAATGAGCTTCAACAAAATCAAATCTTTCAACAGACTCAGACAACATATGGTTCAGTGCTATCTATCCTTTTTGTGAAAGTGAACATTGTGACCACAATCAAATAAGACTTAAACAAGTGACAAGAGACACTAAACTTGAGGACTACAGTGGATGTTGGTGTCGAGTCTTGGTTTTCTTTTGATTTTATCTTTTTGGTGACATGTCTTTTAGCTTTTCCAGGATGTCTTTGACTAGAGATTCTATCTCCAGGATGTCTTTGAATAGAAAGGCGAGGATGGGGTATCGTCACCTATTTGCATTTACTGTCTGTCGATTGTCTTTTAGTAATGCTATGACTTGTCCAAGGATATGAGGACACTGTGAGTCTAGTATGAACTGGGGCATTCCTTGTTTGTGACTGTCTTATCTCCATGCAAACAGGTACAATGACTTTCTGGGCCGAACAAATGCCTCGATTGTCATAACCTATTCTGCCATAATAAAGCTCAATGATGATAACGCACAAGAAGCTCTTTCACATTCATATCTTCTGTCTTACATCCCCCTTTCTTGATTGACTTCCATTGTCCTTCTCGAGTCCGCGTAGCTCGCTATAACATGACTGAGTATAATGACACACCAAAAACATTTTCATTTCATATAGTTACACCTACATCACCACATATAAGTATTTCATACATACATATAGATATCACAATTGCATCACATCCTGCATACAACACATGTTAGCACATCTCACATTTTCATTATGTAAATAATCATTTGCATTATCATATTCATTTGCATTACATACATTCACATTTGCATCATGCATCACATCTAAAACATAAAAGAACAAAAATATATTGCATTGCATCATATAAGCATCCATATCATAAAACATGTATTACATAAGAACATTTCATCACATAAGGTACACATGCATATAGCTGCCGCAAAAATGGATCATCTCTCATATATAATCAAATGTGTCATGATACAATGATGTCAAAAGACTCATATGGCTACAAAATCACCGGCAGGTGTCTACAATACAAAAATGATACATATACTGATACAAAGGGGAGCCCTCTATGGCTATGATGAACTCCCTCCCTCGGAGCCGCCTGGCCTCGATGGACGCTGAGCTGTAGATGGACCCGCTCCAGGATCCCCCTGCCTATCTGGTGGTGGTGGAGGACCCATGACCCCACCACTAGATGCCTGCCTCCTACGACTCCCTCCCGTAGCCGTCGCTGTCTGCGATGGTCTATGGAAGCTCCTCGCCCGCTGATCCGCTGGCACTGCACCATAGTATAGGTCTCTCCAGTACCCAATCTCCTCTCTGGCTTGCAACACATATGCATAGCCTGCCCCTGCATCCTCTGCCGCCTGCCTCCCTGCCCTCAGAGCTATCTCTGCCTTAGTATATCGCTGAATGGCCTGATCCCTCTCTCGCTCTGTATCCCGGAGCCTGATCCTGAGGCGATCCCTCTCCCGCTCCAACTCCTGGATCTCGTCTGCCTGGCCCTGGCAGATCTCTCTTAGCTCTAGTAGCTCATCCTCCTCGGGATCCCCACCCTCAGCCTCGGCCTGTGCCTCCTCCTCTATGGGTGCCTATACCTGTGCCTGCCCCTGTACCTGTCTGGGTGCCTGAATCGATGCCTGTCTCTGTACATGCCTCAGAACCTGCACCTGTCTCTGTACCTGTGCCTGTACTAGCACCTGTCTCTGCACCTGTCCCTGCCTCTGTCCCTGTGCTGCTGGTACCTGTAGGGGCAATCCACCTTGACCCCTCACCACCTGGGCTGCTCCCTCCTATCCTCCCTCCCTCCGAGGTGCCACCCGCCTCTCCCCCACTACTCCCCTCCATCTACGTCGGCCCCTACCTCCATCCCCTCCACCATCATCATCATCATCCCCTCCAACCTCTCCCTCCAGCAGCTCTCCCGGATCTGTCAACCGTGGAAATGGATGCTCTGCCCAATATGCAGAGTACTCTGCGTCCATACTTGCATCCTCAACCTCCGGCCACATATCCCAGGGCAGTGGCATCATGTCTATCATTTATGTCACGGCCTGATCATACGATAACAATGGCCCGAACTGTGCCTGATCCCTGACTGTACGGGCATACATGCCCGAGCCTCGCAACATCCTCTGGATCCTGCCGAACTGTCTGCCTACCCTGTCAACCAGCTGTCTCTCCAAAATATAGGGCATCCGCCCAATCAGATATCTGCTCCTAAATGTATATGGTAGCTCCAAGGCGTCATCCTCCCACTCCTCACACCCCAGGTACGACCTCTAGATGACTGTGTCAATATCATCTATAACATGCCTCTAGTGCTCTAGCCGGCCAATCCGAGGCTGTGACATAATCATATCATAGAGGTGTACAAAGCTCCGTCCATGCCCTCTACCTCTGAAGTGAATCGGTCGTGTGATCAGCAGGTGCTCATATGCCCACACCTGTAACAGTGTCACTCCGCAGCCCAGTCCCACTGATCCGTGATAAACAAACTGATGCAGCTCATAGTATAGATGTGCCAAGACACATGGCCCCCAGGAATATCTGGTGTGCTCAGTCACCAGTATCTCCAGTGCTCCTCCCCAACCCACTGCCAACCCCCGTGTAGCTCTGTTTGGACACAGGAACCCACTGATGGCTCCTCCGATCATAGCTGGCAGCGCTAAACCTGTCGCGGTCATGGTATCCCATGCCACGTGCCCTGCTCTCATCTCCAACCCGGGATCCTGGAATACCCGTCTCAGTGCCTCCCTGTCTCCATCGATCGGTATGTGCAGTATCCTATATACATCCTCGAGGGTCACTGTCATCTCCCCCATCGGCAAGTGAAACGTGCAAGTCTCGGAGTGCCATCTCTCCGCCAGCGCAGTCAGCAAACCCATGTTTGCCCGAAACTCAGGCACATATGCACATGTCTGAGGCCCATCTCCTCAATAGCTACTCTCTCCTCAAAAGACAACTCTGTTCACAATCTCTGTGTAGACGGGAATCTCTCCCGTGACTCCAACATAGGCAGATACTCCTACAGTCAAACAATCAATCATGTCAGTTATCGTGGCATTCACTGTTCATCACAAAATGCTACTTGCTATCTAAATGCATATGGTTATCTATCCTAGTGACATTCACTGTTCATCACAAAGTGTTGCTATCTACTCACATTCGCACTCCCTGTTCATCACAAAGTGCTGCCTATCCTGGTACTCCCTGTTCATCACAAAGTGCCTTGATCTATCCTAGTCTTCCTAGAGGACCTGCTTGAGTGTATCCTCTCAGCAGCTTATCCAATCGACAGCGTATGTTCATCACAGAACTGCTGATTTGACCTAGAAGAGTAAAACCATGCATTTTTGACACACAAACATGCTTTAAACTCATAAACACTCCTATAGACTGCACAAACGCACTTCTGCAACACAGACGCGCTTTCTGAACACAAACGTGCTTACATTATGCACAAACGCGCCTATGGAACCTAAACGCGACTTCAAGACATAAACGCCCCTACAATACCCAAACGCGCCCGCATTTAGCACAAACGCGGTCCCAGGCATAGACGCGCCTGGAACCGACACAGACGCGCCTGTTGGACACAGACGCGGTTGCGCATTTTTGCATTTTTTTGGGTACCCTATTCCTAGTGCATTTATTGCTACCTACTGAGCATTAATGACCAAAATTGAAATGCGTGAAAGTACGAGGAGGTTTCATGGTACTTACCAGCTCTCCTGCCTCTGCTGGCCTCTGGAATCGGCAAACGCGGTCGAATCTATGAACGAAGGCCATGGCTGCTGATTGCTGCTGCTCTTTTCTCGCTCTGCACTGTGATCTTGTAAGGGTGTGGATGAAAATGAGGATGTCTTTTGCCCGTGGTCTATCTTATAGCCTACCCTAGTCCTCGCCTTCATTTCCCGAGTCAGTATTCTTCATCCTGTGACTTTGTCACTTTATCCGGTTAGTCCATTCTAGCCTTTCTTTCTTATCGAGAGATTGTCTGCAATCTTTTCCGACATTTTCATCCAATCTCTCGAGGGGGCATATTATTCCCATACTGGGGCAACTCTGTATTAGTTCATCTTATCTTCTTTGAAACAACGCGACAAGCCGCATTGTCTCAAAGAGGGGCAAAATGTAGACACCTAAAATTGTCATGTCTAATTAAATAAATATTTTATTTATTTAATTATCTAAGCCTAATTCCTCTATTAACTAAATAAATTTTTATTTATTTAATTAATTCATTTATCCTCTTCTAGCCTTATTTCTCATTTAAATAAATACATTTATTTATTTAAATTATCCCTTTCCTAAATTAAATAAATATTTTATTTATTTAATTGTCATACTTCTTCTATTAATTAAATAAATCTTTATTTATTTAATTAATTCATTATCTTTTTCTACACATGACACATGTCATTCATCTCTTAATTTATACACTACCTACCTCTTTCATTATTTTGGTATTTCTTTTACCTACCCTCTAATCCTAGCCGACCTCTCTTTTTACACCTCTCAATCTTAACCCTCCATTTCTTATTGTGTCTTCTATTTAAGAAGATGCTTTCTTCATTGTCAAACCCTAATGACTGATTTTGGAGTACTTGGCTACACTACGATCCTACTTGCAACCACATTCTGTTCTTTGTTGAGCTCTTGTGCATACAAAAATCTGAGAGCAAATATATCAAGCAAGATCAATGGAGATAGGAAGAATGGAGATCAAAACCCTATTGGACATGTGATGGTATAATCTTTGTGATTTTGAGTTATTTGCATTGTCTTAGGTAATCTTCATATGTTATGGTGGATCTTTGTTCATTGTTAGGCTAGGGTTTAGTGGTTGGATTCATTTAGCCTTTCAATATTGTTGTTATTGCTATCCATTTTCACCATAAACATTAACCATTACATTTTAGTGAACCCAACTCCTTACAACCTTATTTTTTATTTGTGTTCTTAGTTGAGTTGTGAGCATTTTAATTTTCAATATAGAATTTATAGATCTTATTTTTAATCAAATTATATAAATTTGGGGTTTAAATTCATAAAAAAAACTTAATTTGTTTTTGTTAATTTAATTTAGGGGTTGCATAATTTGTAACTTTTATTTCCAGATCTGATCTTAGACATTCATAGTGGCACTTAATAGATCTGATTTATTTGTTATTTTGTATATTATTACATTAATATTCACTTGTTTTTATCATAACCGTCTGTTGGATAATAGTTTTTTCACTTCACATTGCTTCTTTTCATTCATAGTACTTTGGTATATTGCATTTTTATAATTTCCAAAATTCTTCTTATTAATCAATTAGATCTCAAAGATTTTATCTATCATGCATGTTGTTTTATGGTGATATTTTTAGGAAAATGCATTACATATATAGATCACATAAAAGATTTTGTTTATCCTAATCCTAGAGATACTAATGAAAAATATAATACTTATACCTCACCTAGGGTATCTCATGTGAATGAAGGAAGAGGTAATACTCCTATCAATGATCTCTCTAATGGAGAGAAAGCATTGAAGAGCAACATGGCATGACAATTTTCTCATACACATACCCTAGCATAATGTGGGAAGGTCAAAATATTGGTGATTCCATCTCTCTAGATCCCCCTTATTCTTCTAGAGCCTATCTTAACCATCAAAATATTTGTAGATAAGATGATGTCATGCATTTTATTCATTATCTATCCCCCCACATAACATTAAGTAAAGATGAGGTCTTAGATGATAAGTATATTGCTTCCCAACTCATCAAGGGGGATATGGATGATGATATAAAGGAGAATCTCCCTACACATGATATTCCTTCTTTGTCCACTTTTTCCTTTGTTCCTTCTAAATTCACTTACAATACAAATTTTAAACTAATTCATTATAATACTTCTTCTACCCAATTAAAACATTCTATAAGAGTAGTTATAACATAATATCAAAACAAGATTCTAGAGGACAAGGACTTTAAAAATTTGAACAAGGAACCAAAGTTCATATAAACTCTCCTACACAAACTAGTACCAAAGTTCTAAGACATTTTCATTATTCACCTAAAGATGATGTCCTCAAAATTCAAAAATTTAAGGAGTATCTTGCAAGACATATAATCTATCATCTATCTGAAGGTGCTTCTTCTTCAAACACTACTTTTTATTCATATCATCAAACCCATGACCATAATGCTAATGATTGTCCAGATTTTCAAAAAGTTTGTAAGAACTAGTTGATAATGAAACTATTAAAATCATAGATAATAATCCTTCTTATTCTAGAAACCCTTGTCCTACATCTCAAGAGACAAGACCTAATCCTACTGATGACCAAGAGAATTTAAATACTAGAATATTTTAGAGATTGAAGTATGATAAGAATGTTTTTTTTCCTTTCATTAATAATAAGCACAATTATAAGCATAAGGAATGTGATGCACATTGTCTTTTTCATCTTATTTATTCTCATTCTCTTGAAAAATGTAAAGCATTCAAAACATTTTCTCATGACCAATATGATAGAGCTCACATAGCTCTTACAACTAACCTCACACTCTTCCTTGGTGAAGAAGTAGTGCCTTAGCATTCCATTGACTCTTCATATTTCTCGTGACCCTATGATACTAGTAGTTAACTTTATTTGGGGCTCTTTTTCATAAGAGGTGATACGTTTTCAATAACACTCATCTTGGGGCATAACATAATTCATTCTTTCTTCTATGCTTAGGGGAAAATAATCTTATCCTATATCTTTTCTTTATTTAAGGTTTCACTGTTCCCTTTAGGGATTGCATTTTTCATACTTTGATGTACTTTCTTTTATAGAATGGTATGTCTATTATGATTATCCCCTCCTTAGAAGAATTTGTGATCTTTCCTATAAATCTTTCCTTCTTACTTTGAACAATTACCTCTTCCTTCAAGTTGCATTTTACATATCTTGATGTCTTTCCTTTTGTGGAATATTCCTTCAAGTCAGTACATAGCTCATTTTATTATATATAATATATCCGTAGAGATTTTTAAATTTTTCTCATTCTCCATACACTTGGGGGACATTGATCTATCCTATCCTTTCTAAGGTTCCACTTTTTCTTTGTTGAGTGGTGTTTTCTTATGATTTGATGTTATTGCTTGTGTGAAGTTGGTGTTTGGTCAAGGATTCTCTCCTATGAAAGAGGTGTGAAGCCTTGACTACAACCTCTTTTACACTTGGCAAAGTATATCTATTATAAAAAAAACATTCACTTTGGGTCAAAAGTGTGTCATCCTTTATCAAGAATCCCTTTACCTAGCAATAGGATTAAGGTAGGCATTCTTCTTCTCCTTCCCTTCTTTTCATAGAATATGATATGTTTGTTCAAAACTCTCCTCTTGGAGGTAGATATCTTTTGAACAAAGATCTCTTCTCCTCCAAGGATCCTCTTTACACTTGTTGCAAGATATCTCTTTTTCAACTATCTTATCCTTGCTTGTAATAGAATTTCCTCTTTAGCTTCGATTTATTATCACTTTTTCCTAAAAGGATATATCCTTGGTGTTGAAGGTGGGTATCCTTATTTCTAGCTTCCTTAAGGGAGAAACATAGGGCTATGCTGACATCTTAAGGGGGGCATACATATCAGCCTCTTTGTACTATATTGTACTATATTTTTGTATGTCTTAAATAGAGTGTTGGTATAATTATTTATTCCTATAGGATATAATTACACTTTACTTAAGTTAACTTAGGATAATGCATCTCATCGTAGTTTTGATATGAGACACTTAGGGAAGTGTGCACATAGGGATGATGGTTGTAGGAGAAATTCCACCTTTTGTGGTCTTATCTTGCTGTTACATTCCATATTCAGTGGGTGATCCACCTCTTGTGGAATATTATATTATTTCTCCTACCTAGCCCTTCTTTTTCTTACCTACCCTTGTTTCTCATTGAGCCACATGTCATTATTGTGTGCTCACATATCCATTTGGCCTTGCCTATATAAGCAGGCCCATATTCATTATATTAGTTAATCCCATTAATCACTTTTGCATGTTGATGAGAATACAGTTTGTTCTTGTCAAACTATTGTCTCTCTTTTGTGTACTTTTCATTGTGCTCTTGATCTTGGCAAAATCTCACATGGTATCAGAGCCATTGGGGCTTCATTGATTGGTTTTGGGAAACATCTTAGAAGGCTTCTAATTTAGGATCTGAGGTACTAACCATTTTGGAGGCATCCTAGAGAATTTTTGACCTCACCATTGTGTCTGGAAGAGCATTTCCATAAAAATTGAGTATAAACTTGTCCATATTTGGTGAAAGTCAATTTTGGGACTTTGGAGAAAAAATTCAACCTATTTGGCTAGTGATACGATTTTTCAAAAAAAAATTATATTTTCTGTGAAAATATTTCTAGTTCCATATTTTTTAAATATTCATAGTTTTTATTAAAATATTATATTGTAAAAAATTTGTTTCAAAAAATTCCAAAAATATATTTGGGGTGCGGGTATTTATCCTGCGACCTTTGCACCACTGTAGATTTTTTTGTAGGGTTTGTACCCTGCGCCAACCACAGGGTCATATCACCTACCTCCTCCATCAGCCACCATGCATTTTTGTGATGGCCGCCACCTGGTTGTTGTGGTCTCTGCCGGGCTCACCAACCGACAACTGCCGGCAACTGCTCGCCGGTCTTCTGGCCCCTATCGGCTCCCTTATCGCTTCACCAGTATCCCTTCACTCTCGATGAACTTGCTTGGCCAACACCGCTAGCTCCATTTACTGGTGACCTTCCTCCAGTTAGCCTACCACCTCATGGTCCCACTTCCTATCGCATGGTACACCATGTCAGATCAGGTCAGTCTGCCGCTTGGTACGCCCGGTCAATCGCCAGTTGAGCGCCACATGACCGCCATGTGGATCGAACTCTCTACACAGTCAGTGTTAGACGTTGTTGACATCATCAGCCACGTAGAATTGCCATGTCAGCATACCTTGCTCAATCAGCCTACCACATCAACTTTCCGTATAGTCAGCAGAGAGGTGTGCCATTTTTTTGATGGGTATATGACCGTCAAATTTAACATAGTGAAGTGCTGATGTCAGCCTGGGTCAGCACCTTTTTTAAAAAATTAGACCTCTCACCATTGAGCATTTTGGGTTTCTGGATCAACTTTGAAGGCTCATATCTTTCTCATTTTTGCTCCTTTTTGGGTGCAATTTTTTTTTATTTGGACTAGTTTTTCATGCTCTCCATATTGGTGTGGTTATTTTCTTATTATGGTGAACAATTTTTTCAAAATTTTCAGATTCTCTTAGTAGTACCTATCCAATCCTAAATTTTACAACTTCAAAGGCTTCGTTTGGGCTCAGACGACCTCCTTTTCAAGTGCCATTTTTTTTCAAAGTGCATGTTTTTTATCTACTTTCATAATCTGTCATCAATTTGCAGAGATTTTGAGTGGATATTGTACTTTCAAAAATTATTCTTATGGCTTACTTGGTACTTGTAATTTGCTTGGATCTTACTTTAGATCTCTTGCATTATCAGTTTCAGTCTCCTTTGGCCTCTTTGAGGCAGTTGCAATGTTGAAATCAAAAGGCCACCTTACCATTTTTTGTAAGTGGCCCATTCTATACGCACTAAGTATAAAGTGTCAAATCATCATTATTATTTGGAAGGGGGGCTCTTTGATTGACTAAATTTGGGCGGGGGAGGGGTGTCTTATTGCCTCTCTTTCATTGTGATCTTTCATTTTTGTTGCTATGAGTCCTCATAAATTTCCACCTTTAACTCTACATAACTATGCATCTTGGAAAATAAAAGCGGGTGAACTCACAATACTGGTTCCCACTTTTTGACCAACTTTGACACTTAGATGAATATTTTGAAAAAAACCTTCATTTTCTAACACCTATAACTTTTAAACTGTTAAGAATTTGAAGATGATATAAACTAGTGATTTTTAACATCTTGTTTGTAGATTCTAAATATATTTTTTGCAAATTTGTTTGAATAAAATTTTATTGATTTTTCCATCTCCCTCAAAAAGTAGTTGTTTATAGAAAACAACATTTTTTAAGAGTGATGTGTATCCCGAAACGCATAATTTTTTTTTCTATAAATGATAAAAACTTAATTCTTTTGAATTTTGGTTTGTAACATCAATACCCAGGGCATGCACTTTGTTTGATAGTGATATGTTGAATATTTTTTATTTTATTAAGTTTTGAAGTTCGACTAACTATAATTTGGATATAGGTGTACGTTTGAACACATAACTTGTTCTATATATATCAAAATTTAATATATTTTTTTTTTTTTAGAAAGAAAACACCAATACCTAGTGCATAGATATTTTTCAGAATTTTTTTGAATTAGTTTATTATTTTTCCCAATGCATTGAACAAAGAAGTTCATGCTCGGGGAAAACACCTACATTCATGAGAAATAAAATAAAAATATATTAATGAAATTAAATATATTAAAAGTTATACTATTTGGAAAGCTTATAATAAGGACTAAATACTTTTTAAAAAAAACTTTTAAATGAATTAATTTGACCCCCCAAAAGCTAATGTAAAATTGGTTTTTTATCAGCATTTGATAGATGCAAAGGAGACTCCATTGCAAGTATGATTTAGAAGTAGAGAGTTTCTATCCAAGAAATTTTGATCTAAGAGCCTTTTATTTAACTCTCTTCAATTAATTATTTCAAATGGGACCTCTCGAAGCTTAAATCATTATATTTTTTTAAAAATGTATGATTTCAGCAAAAATCAGGTCGTACCAAAAAGTGGGAACTAGCTTTGTGAGTTCACCCAAGCATGGGGCAAACTAATAGAAAAAGGACTCACACATTACATAGATGGAACAATAGGAACACTAGGAAATCCTAAGGCTAATCCTAATGCTCAATTAGAATGGCTCACTAAAAATTTCATGGCTCTTGGAACTTTGCGTATGTATTAGATGACCTTATTTTTCACATTGAGAAGTGTACTACAATAAAAGAGGCTTGGTATATCTTCTAGAAATTGCATGGTCAAGTTGATGAAATCAGAGGCTACAAGATTGACAATTAGAGCACCAACTTGGATCCCAAGTGTTTTGATACAATCCAAGATTATGTCACCAAGGCAAATAAGCTAAGACAAAATCTTAAGGATTGTGGAATTGACAAAACAAATGCTCAATTGATATTCAACTTGTTGGACAAGCTTTCACTCGAATATGTGGCATTTGTTTCCTTCTTCCAAACCCATCACTTGATAGTGGGGAGTTCCTACACTATGCCTTAATTTGATGCTTCACAAAAATGTTGATATTGGAACAATATAAGTTGTTGAACATGGGGATTCTCAAGTCTTCAAATTCCAAGGCTTTGGTGGCTAATCAAGGGAGTCAAGGGAGTTAAGGAAAATATTCCAATAAGAAGAAGAAGAAATCTAAGTCAAAGCCCCAACAAGGAAAAGGGCAATCATCCTCTCCATCACAAGTTAATTATAAATCCTCTTCCAAGAAGGGGAATCTACCTAAGAAGGAAAAACCAACTTGTGCTTATTGCAAGAAGTATGGTCATGATGAGCATTGATGCCACACTAAGAAAGTTGATGAGTTGACAAATCTCCTTAAGAAGAAGAACACCAATTTTCCATCCACCTACAATAAGAAGGAATCATCTCCTTCCACTTCCTCACAGTCTAAGGGAAAATGGCAAGCATTTGTGCCTACAATAGGTTCTTCACAGCAGTGGATACTTGACATGGGTGCCTCTTATCACATGGGTTCTACAAAGGACCAGATTTCTTCATTGGAGCCATCAAAGGTACCTCACATTTACATGGGTGATGATAGATAAGTTGAGGTAGAAGGGAAAGTTTCAATTGCCATGGATGATGGAACATTTGACAATGTTCTTTATGTTCCTAACTTGTCTACCAATCTTCTCTCTATCTACCAAATCACTCACTATGGGAATGGGAAAAATATTAAGTTTACACATGATTCAGTTGTGGTAAAAGAACTTGATAATGATGCCTTGGTAGCAATGGGACAAGTCAATGACAATTCAAGGCTTTATTCATTCTCACTTTCTGCCAAGTTCTCCTTCTATGGCCTTACTTACTCATTCAAATTCAGAAAGTAAACTATGGCATGAGCAATTTGGTCACCTCAACTACCCCTATCTTCAACAGCTTATCACTAAAGACATGGTCATAGGTCTACCTCGAATTAGTTTTTCAGAGGTTGTATGTTCAGGATGTTCCATGGGAAAGCATCCTGAGGAAAAGTTTGATAAAGGGAAAGCTTAGAGAGCTTTGGAAATTCTTCAACTTGTTCATAATGATGTAGCAAGTCCATTTCCATCACCTTCATTGATGACTACTCCTGCTTCACTTGGGTTTATTTTCTTGTTCATAAGAGTGAAGTATTTGATAGATTTCTAGACTTCAAGGCTCATGTGGAGAAGTAATCAGGGAAAGTGGTCATGATCCTTCACACAGATAATGGAAAGGAATATGTGAACAAAAGAATTGAGGATTTTTGTACATTTGAGGAGATTGATCTTCAGCATTCAGTTGCTTACACTCCATAGTAGAATGGAGTTTCAGAACATAAGAATAAAACTCTCAAGGAAATGGATAGCTGTATGATACATGCACGTTCTCTTGATCCCTCCTTTTGGGTAGAGGCTATCAGTGGTTCTACACACATCCAAAATTGGGTTCCTCACAAAGCTTTGAAGGGTATCACTCCTTTTGAGGCTTGGGATAGTAGGAAACTAATTGTGAGACATTTTAGACTCTTTGGGTGTCCAACATTGGCTCGCATTCCTCCACAGAAATGCAAGGCATTGGAACCTCAGAGTAGGACTTGTATTTTTGCTAGATATCCCGAGGGTATTAAGGCATATAGATTGATGGATCCAGTGACACATAAGGTGTTTATTGAGAGGAGTGTTCATTTTGAGGAAAGTTTTCCTATCTTATCCTCAATTCCTCCTGTACCTTCCTCCATTGTGGATAGTGATGAGAATGATTCAGATGATGAGACTCCTTCAACTCCAACTCATAGGGTTACACCTCGGCACAGTCCACTAGAAGTTAAGGGGCCTTGTCCTCCACCTCCATGTAGACCTCATTGGGCTTGACATACACTTGAGTCCATGGGTTCTCTTGTTGGAGATCCTTCAGATACACGGAGGACTCGATCATAGCGTTAGGACCTTTCACATGCATACATTGCTATTGATTCCAATCCACAGACATTTTAGGAAGCCTGAGGGGTTTTGAGCCACACTTGGGATTTAGTCCCTCTCCCTAAGGGGAGAAATATGGTTTGATGTAAGTGGATCTATCAGACCAAGTTTGCAACAGATGGTAGTGTGGATAAGTATAAGGCTTGACTTGTTGTGAAAGGTTTCTCATAGGTTCCAAGTGTTGACTATACTGAGACCTTTGTGCCCATAGCCAAGATGAACTCCATTCACTTGAAAATTTCTCTTGTTGTAGCTCATGATTCGGGTATCCATCAGATGGATGTGAAGAGTGTTTTTCTTCATAGGGATCTTGATGAGGAGATATATATGGAGCAGCCATAGAGTTTCAACTAGGATTTTCCATTGGTTTTCCGACTATGGAAATATCTCTATGGCCTTAAGCAGACCCCTAGGGCTTGGTACACCAAGATGGATTCCTTCCTTCTCTCAGTAGCATTTACCAGGTGTCATTCTGATTCGAATGTTTACATTTTATGATAGGATGACTCACACTTGATACTTGTTCTCTATGTTGAAAATTTGATCATTACAGGGAGCACCTCATCCATCATTAGAAATGTCAAATCTGCCATGCATGACATATTTGTTATGACTGACTTGGGTCTTTTGCACTACTTTCTTGAGATAGAGATTTCACAGTCACCTTCTGAGATAATACTTTCGTAGGCCAAGTATGCTCTTGATCTACTTGCACACTTTCATATGGCTATTTGTAAGCGTGAATCGACTCCCTTTCCTTCAGGATTCAAGCTTGAGGCTAAGTTCTCTTCTCCACCAGTTGATGCCACATTATATCATTAGCTTGTGGCTAGTCTCATCTACTTGACTCACACACACCCTGATATTTCATTTGCATTTGGCATGGTTTCCTGCTTCATGCAGGAACCATGTGAGCTTCATTGGAAAGCTGCCAAATGCATCCTACACTACATCCATGGTACACATCACTATGGGATTCACTATGCAACAGGCACAAGAATTTTCTTGGTTGGATACACAGACCTTGATTGAACTGGTGATCTTGATGATCGTAAGTCTATTTCTAGTTACAACTTCCGCCTTGGTTTGGGCCCCATTTGTTGGTAGAGAAAGAAGCAACATGCTATTGCTCTCTTTGACTAAGGCTGAGTATCAAGGGGCTATTAATGCAACTACTGAGACTATTTGGCTCCAGCATATTCTCACAAAGTTTGGGTTCTCCACTCCATGGCTGACAGATCTGCATTGTAACAATCAAAGTTCTATTTCAATCTCAAAGAACCCGACTCAGCATCAGCAGACCAAACACATCAAGATTCATATGCACTACATTCGAGAGCTAATTCAAGAGTAGGTCATCGATTTGCAGTATTGTGCTACAATGAAGCAGATTGTAGAGATATTCACCAAACCCTTCACTAAGAGTAAGTGCCAGCAGTTGTGATCTATCTTAGGGGTGTGCGATGTTTCATTAGGGGGGTCAGCTAACTTCTCCTTCCTCTCTTATGAGGGGGGATTTTTACTCTTTGATGTTTTCTTCCTTCTTCTTTGAGAGTCTCTTTGCACATTTATATCTCTTTTGGGGGAGAGTTTTTTCCCATTTGGTTTTCTCCCTTTGTCCGTTTGTGAGAAATTGTATTGCATAGGTTTGATTGTATTTTCATATTGTACATGGGTACCTATGATGGCCTAGTAGCTAGGACCCATCTTGCATTGTTGACTTGAGTCTTTATTTCCCTAAGTTGCACTTAAGGGTGGGTGTTGGTGTAATTATTTATCCCTATAGTATATAATTACACTTTACTTAAGTTAACTTAGGATAATGCATCTCATCGTAGTTTGGATATGAGACACTTAGGGAAGTGTGCACATAGGGATGATGGTTGTAGGAGAAATTCCACCTTTTGTGGTCTTATCTTGCTATTACATTCCATATTCAGTGGGTGATCCACCTCTTGTGGAATAATATATTATTTCTCCTACCTACCCCTACTTTTTCTTACATACCCTTGTTTCTTATTGAGCCACATGTCATGATTGTGTGCTCACATATCCATTTGGCCTTGCCTATATAAGCACGCCCATATTCATTGTATTGGTTAATCTAGTTGATCACTTTTACATGTTGATGAGAATATAGTTTGTTCTTGTCAATCTATTGTCTCTCTTTTATGTACTTTTCATTGTGACCTTGATCTTGGCAAAATCTCACATAGAGTGTTCATTCTCAAAACTAGAGAATATCTTACACAAGATGACTCATGCCTAAAACTAGATGCGTCATTGGTACATGTCTTATATGGGGTGCATATTCTCAAAGCTAGAGAAATAAAACTCTTACACAAGATGTCCTTGAAACTAGGCATATATTTGTCTCTCATGGGGTTACACATTCTCTAAACTAGAAAATAGAACTCTTACACGAGATGTTTGTGATACCAAACATATTTGTATTTTCATTTTTATGTCCTACATAGGTTGTTCTATGCTCTAAAATAGAGAAAAAAAACTCTTATATGGGATGCTTAACACTTGAAACCAGACATCACTTGCACACATAGCAAGATGAGTGGAACTAGTGAAACACAACTAGACTATTCCTACTCTCCTTCCCAACATGGATCACTAAGAAAAATACAACTAGAATGTGTATCCATGTCTTCTCTCATCATTATTCTCATGGATAATGTAGAAAACAACATCTAGAATGTGTATCCATGCTTTCTCTCTTTCTTCTCATGATCTCATAGATTTGTTATTTGTAGTTCATTGATTATGTGTGCTCTTTCTCTTTTTATGTGATCACTTGTGTTCTTGAGATGGCATTCTTAGGAATGATATTACTTGTGGAGACATTTTTATATCGAGGTCTCTTCGGCTAGTTGACTTGCGGTATTGTTTTTGTGTTGTGTGTCTTTTCCCTTTTTACCTTTGTTTGATTTTGTTTACCTTTTTGTGTCTTGTTTTGTGTGCCCTTGCATATGATTAAGTGAGTTAAGATCCAAAGATTGGGGTCTTGGTCCCTCAAAATTATTTGTCTTATACTCCTTGTGATTGTGCTCATAATTTCTCCTCTCTTTCATCTTTCTTCTATTTTACTGCAAGTATTTGCATAGGCTCATACTCTTATTAATGTGCCGCATAAATGAAGCATCCTAAACTGTCACCAATCCAATTTACACTTCATGTCTGTGCCGCTACTTTAGCATGTCCTATTCTCATCATCTATCTAGGTCCATTTTATGCTTACTATCTAGTTTTCATTCCATGAAAACTCATTGATTGGCTCCTTGGTGAGGTACCCCTTTTCCCAAGGCTTATTTTGGTCGCTTTTGGAGAAGGTCATTACCTTGTTTTTACTTCTAGCTCAAAAATAGGTTGAGTTATGGTTTTTTTACAAAGTTACATAAAGATACATATTAATTTTGTTAGATTGCATTCCAAATGCACAAAACAAAATCAAATGGAATTACATTACCAAATTTGCAGATTACATTCATAAAGATGTGCATAGCAAAGAAGAAAATTTGTGCAAATATTTTCAAGAAAATTATCTTTATTGAATGAAAAATGTACCTCTTGTCTCACACAAGCCGTGAGACTATAAGGAGGGAAACCAGTCATTGCCTAAGAAGAATTAGATCTAAATGTGTCATCTTGCCCTATTGTTGCCCCGAACTTCTTGCATCCTCATAGCTCCATAACACCCCTAGTTCTTGCATTTGAAGGCAAAAGTAATTTTGTTAGAGAAATACTCTAATCAATGAATGATCTCAAATCTTACATGAACAAGAACCTATGCATGTATAATCGATCATAATATGCATTAAATAAGCAATGCAAACTTTAGCTGCCCAGAAAAGTAGCTTAGTCATTATATCATACTCTTCCAACATAGGTATTTTATCTAAAATATTTTCTTCATGTAGATAAACAGGTATAATCATGTTCATTTCCAGTATGTGCGGTGAAATGTAGCTCCCACAAGGGTTGAACCTAGCATGCTGACTTATTAATCCAAAGGTAAAGAAACAGAGAGGACTTCGCTTTGAGATTTCATCAAAGATAGGCATGATAATTTGATACTAAATACATACACAATCACCTAGAATCATGGACATGATAAAGCTCACTATCCAAAAGACAATGAATAAACTATCCTAGCATCCTACAAAAGTCGCTAGAGAATAGAAGATTTGTATAAGATTAAGAAATTTCTCAGCCAAAGAGGCTCAAAGGTATTAAAATCATCATGAATTATTAGGAGGAATATGGACATCATTTTAAAGATAGTGAGTGACTATAAATGCAGTAATGAAGTGACAACAATCCATAACATAAAAAATAGTCAGTCCAAAGAGGCATCAAGCCAATACTAAGAATGCACAATGACAATAAGAAGCATATAAGATAGTAGTTATAGTCAAGAAGCCATCAAAATCAGTTTTTACAGTCATGCATACATGTCAAGAGGTCTATATACAAAGCACAAAGCTACAGAATAACAAGTTGGTAAAGTTGATTGACAAGCAAATAATGGAAGCATCAAAGATTGGTGAGCATTATCACAAAGGCACAAACCTTAAGAATAAGTGCTATAGAAGAAAAGATTCATGATAATTATGACAATCATGGTAATAGACAGTGAAAAGAATAACACAATAGTCATAGTGAAATCAATAATGCAAACTACAGTCATAATGATTTAATTGTAAATAAAAAAGTATGATCTGGGTTTCTGTTATTTTTTCGCACAACTTAGAAAATGAAAAGATGAAAAACCTAGTAAATTTTGTAAAAGCTCAGTTTGTGGTTTGGGAAAAATGTTCATCAGTCTGAAAGGAAGTAAAGAAAGGAATTTTTATAGTCATGAAGTTTTGACAGAAGCACAATGATCATGCAAAAATAAATCACAACCCTATAAAGAAACCAGTCACAAGGTAATGGTAAATAATCACATATGAGAGGCTATAACCATTTTTGAGAATTCATTATAGCAGCCATCAAGAGAAAATTAGCTAACTAGTAGTAGCATCAAATGGTCTCATTGAACATACAAGGCACATTATATAGAGATATGTATGTCTTTGATCTTCCGTGTGAAGGAAAAATATTTATATCCACTCAAAGAGAAGAGAAAAGGCATATACTATCTTTAATTGATAGTTGTTATCACATATCAAAATAAGAATACAGTGTTGGGGTATCATATAAGACAGTACATGTAGCTAAAGATAACTATGAAAAAGCTTAAGACAACTAATTATAAAACTCAATAATCTTCATTGCATAATTCACTTAGAAGTCTATTGTTTTTAGATAGCAAATTTAGAACAACACCCTAGCAAAAATAAGTGGTTAATACACAACTATCATACACTTTTCTAGTGAAAATTCTCACAACAGCCAATAACAATAAAATTTTGTAGAGAATACTCATATTGTTGTTACTCTAAATCAAAATTGAGCTCATAATTGATCAAATTATCTGCAAATCAATCTTACCTGTAGTGGCCCAATGGTGGTTTCAAAAGTACATCAAAATCACTAGAAAAAAGAGTTTCCAAAAACCCTCTAAATCTTCAAACACAGAATGCCATGCTAGTGCCCTCACTATAGAAAAATGCATCAGGAAAAAATGAAATGAATGCTTTTAATTTAGGGTTTCCTTTTAACCCTAATATGCTCGAGTATGACTTGGGCATATCTTTTGCCTTTTCTTTTAAAATAAATTTTCTTTAATTTATTTTCCACTTTGAAAAGCATTTATAACATACCTTATAGCTTAGCACCGAATATCTCATGTAAAATATTGCTAAAGTGATATAATGTTTGTCACTATAAGCATATATTTATGCTAAGCTAGTGCTTGAGTGCTTTAGGAAATAGTCAAAAGGTAATTAAAGTTTATTGTTGCAAAATTGATGAAGAGGAGAGGTGGATTTTTATGTGATGCCAAATGTTGGAGGGCATATATTTAATTTTTGCCAAGTGTTGGAGTAGTTTGAGAGGGTTTGCAAACATAAGGAGAGCATATAGGATTTTGGTTTTCTTTTAAAAGAAAATAGGAGCTTTTAGTGGGCAGTTTCTTGAGTCATTGTGTCTGAATAAGTCATATTTGAGTTTTTCACACATTTGGAGCTCTTTTGGTTGAGATCTAGGGGCTAGATTTGTGGGCCTTTTGTTGCATCCGACCCATGAGGTTTCTAAAACCTATTTTGGTGGAGCTTGGCTACTTAATCATTTTGTGAATCATTTGTTGGGAGTTCTCATTATTTAATTTTTTGGCACTTAGTCACTTTGGAGTCCTTGTAGATGCTGCATTTTCTATAACTCAATTTGGAAATTGGTGCAATCAACGGTTAGCAGGGACCTCAAAGAGATCAGTCCAGAGCAATCAACAAGAGAAAACACAACAAAAACACAAGGATATGATGGAGGTAATGCAGAACATAATGAATTATATCATGAAAACTAATTACAATGAACTGATAACATCTGGGTTATAGAAACCGGCTCACTGGCCTACTAAAACATGCTCAATTACAAAATAGGCCATAACCGTAACCTCAAATCTTAAGATCTAGCTTCTATGTTATGTCTACCACCTTTGATCTACATTCTAATGCTTAATTACAATTATTTATATGATCCAATGGATCTGGTCGGTCCAAAAGGGATCAAATGTCGAGGAACAAGACCTAACATGTAAAAACAACAAAGTCATCCTTTGCCAAATAAATTCCTCTAGAAAATCCAAATGATGAAGTGTAGTACAAAGGGAAGGTCAGCCACATGCCAAGGAACATCAGAATCAACACTTAGGGCTCTGCAAGCTATGGAAGGGATCTAGAAGATCACTAATGCAAATAGGTCCAGGCAATTCATACCAAAAAAACTGTCTCAAAAAGTGGTAGCCATAACTTGTCAAAAAATTATCCAAATGCTCCACAGTTTGGGAATAAGGTAGATGATCAACTCATCGGGCAAAATCCAATTTCATGGGATCTGAGGAGCCAATGCAAGAAAATGCAAAATGAAATGATGAAACTACGAAACAAAAAGCAAAACAAAAAAGAAATATTTCTGGTTGATGCAAGATTGCCAAGAACTGGAGATGCTCTTGCATAAGAAATGTACATCAATATTTTACCTCAGTTATCAATAGAGGTTGAGTTTTTTACCTATTCATTCCTCTATGTTTATTGTGTGCATGTTGATGATTGATGATAATTATTTGTGAAATATCTTATTTTCCTTGTAATATTGTCTCATTTTAAGCACCTTTTGTAGAGTCATACATATGTTGTAGGTTACTAGTTGTGTTTAAGCTGCAGTACTATCATAGTTATGAAATTTCTCTTTCTTTCTAGGAGTTAATTAGTGTAACCTTCTAGTGAAATATTTATGCGAACGATGTATAAGTTTGAATAGTGTATGTTAAGCTCTGCTTGTTGAATACTTTGTGTATGAAAACATGGTTACATGGTCCTTGTTCATTTTTGGTGCATCACCATAGGGTTTAGCTACTTTCATGTTTATGAATTTATTACTTTCCCTTAGAAAAGTTTTAAGTGAGGTACCATATAGGAGTCAGCCTTGTCCAAAGGTTCATCCCAATCATAGGTAACCCACAACCTTGGGATGTCCCCATGTTTCACTAAAAAAGTTAAGTTCTGCAACTTAGTTAGGGTGCATTTCTAGGTGATAACAAGGACCATGGCACCTAGTGCCCTAGTCACTCTCAATGGGGCCCAATTTTGAATTGGGGTAGGATTCATATCTCTTTGGTGATAATTTATCTTCATAGCTCTATATGATCATAGGAGGTCGGCCTAATCAGTAATTTACCTAGATACCCCTATATAAAGACATTTTATCAGCCTAATTTCATCTAAGCATTCTACAACACCAATAAATTGATTCCTATCACTCTTGCATCTATCAAGAATTCATTATCAAGCATTTTGAGAGATCTTCAATACTACATGTTCATCGTTCAATTATTATGGAGAAAAATTATATCATTTTGTAAAGTGGAAACTTAGATCCTAGTGACTCCCCACCTAGGAGAGAGAAAAGAAGCCACTAGGATGATTTTCACTTGGGAGAAACTTTACTTTCAAAAGAGGGGTTGATCCAATAGATCCAAATCCAAGAGACACAAGGATCTAAACACTAAGTGAATTGCAAGTAGTTGAAATGTGTTTTACCCTCTTCTATAAATGAGAAAGTTGACTTGTTGACTATGTGGAAAAGAGAGAGGAAATGAGTGAAATGAGGTGCTACCAGTTCGGGATCATGCTATAACTTCAGAACTGAGATAATTAAAATAATATGGATCTGCCCTACAAATTTGGATAAAAGTACATGGTGGGAATGTACATGGTCCACCATGAAATCCGTGAAATGAAAAGTGTTCTTTTGTCTCTGCAAATGAAGCCGAAACCTTCAATTATAGTTGTACACCTACAACCTGCACATAGAAAAGAGAATAAAGGGGGGTTATGGATAGGGGTTTGCCTCAGTTAAACTCTGGTTGAGGAATCAACCTAGAAAGGAATTAATTGCAAATGCTTGAATGTAAACAATGGAGATGTATGCCTTGTAGATCTGCAACTTGTTGATGATGATTGCTTTGCTTCTTGAATGTAATCACAAATGTTGTATGAAATGGCATGTAACATGACAAATACCATAATACATACACATGCATTCAAATGAATGTTGTAATGTTTCTCCCATGGATGAATGAAGAAGACTTGAATTCTTGATCATGACCTTGAAACCTTGTATCTTCTCCTTATGCTCTCTATCCATCTATCCACTATCCATCCATCTATCCTCTATCCTCCCTTGAATGAGGATATTGAATTCCTTTTTATACATGTCTCAAGGATTAAATTTTAACCACCGAAGGCCGACAAAGAGAAATAACAAACCTCAAAGATAATAGGTGCATAGGAGATCGGGCAACCCACAAATAAGACCACTCGAGAAGGTGGGAATAGGTGCGTCATGCCACTATCCTAGGGGAATAGGGGCATAATGCCCTTGTCCTAGGGGGGACAAGGGCGTGACACCCATGTCCTGCCCTATTTTGGGGCCCAGATAGGATACAAAGCAGCCACAAGACATAAAGGAGAAAAGGAGAAGGTTTAGAATGCAAAAGTAGGTCCCAATTAAGGAAGGAGATGTTGTCTCCAAGGTGAGGACCCCAAATATCATTAAAATTGAATGGGTCATAGTTTTATGACATTACATTTAGCCCCCACTTTAGCGGGAGTATGGCTTATGCCACTACTACCAATAAAGTAGAAGAAAAGAGAGATGAAGATGAGGGATGCAGAGCAATACCACAAGGAGTATAAGAAATCACTAATATTGAGGAGAAGAAAGCCCCCAATCTTAGTGTCTCAACTCACGCCAACATATGCAAGAGCACACAAAACAAAAAGGCACAAGACACATAAAACAGAGACAATGCAAAAAGACACACAACAAGAACAAGATACAAGATGACAAACTAACTAGCTAAAGAGATCTCGAGCTCAAATGTATCAACAACTAATTAGGACACAAAGACCAATGCCATCACATAAATATGAGCGACCAAATAAAAGAGTAAGGCTGACATCATCCATGAACTATTAATAGTAAAATAATGAGTTCATGAGAGGAAGAAGAGAGAGAACATGAATACACACTCTAGTGATCCATGAGAATAAAAGAAAAGAGGAAAGAAGCCATGGGCATCTCGCCCCTAAAGCCTGCCTAGGTTATCCATGGAGAGAAGGATATGGAAAATCTTGCCCCTAGAGCTTGCCTAGGTGATCCATGTAAAGAGAGAGAGAGTGAGAACTCTATTAGTTCCACTCAACCTGATATGCATGTGTGCAAGTGAGGTTCAAAGAACCTCATAGGAGTCTATGCCCAAGTACGGTACAACCTGTATAGAATGTATAGTAAAAATGTCAAGAAAGGTGTGATATCTCGCTCTAAGAGACCATGCTCTAGCTCCAAGAATAATCACCCCACATAAGAGAAAAGTGGTATCATCTCTCTCTAGGAGACCATGCTCTGTTTCCAAGAATGACCCACTGTACAAGAGAAAAGTGATGACATCTTGCTCTAAGAGGTTTCCCTCTAGTTCCAAGAATGTTTCACTGTACAAGACAAGAAGAAGTGAAGACATCTTACTCTAAGAGATTGTGCTCTGGTTCCGAGAATGACCCAATGTACAAAAAGTGACGATATCTTTCTCTAAGAGGTTTCCCTCTAGTTCCAAGAATGTCCTATTGTTCAAGAAAAGTGATGACATCTTGCTCTAAGAGGTTTCCCTCTAGTTTCAAGAATGTCTCACTGTACAATACATGAGATAAGTATAGTACAAAGGAGCAGCGTGGGTGCCCCCCCTTAAGATATCAACATAGGTTGATGTTGATATCTTAAGGAAAACAGAACAAGGATATCTACCTTCATCACAAAGAAGATATCCTCCAAGCAAGAGAGGGAATATTCTTTAAGCAAGGATAAGATAGTTGAAAAGAGATATCTTGTTTTAAGTATAAAGGTGATCCCTGGAGGAGAAGAGATATTTGTTCAAAAAGACATTTACCCCCAAGAGGAGTTGTCTTAGACAAATATAACATCTTCTAGAACAAGAAAAGGAAAGAACAAGAATGCAATCCTTCCTCCTATTTCTAGGTGAAAGGGATTCTTGATGAAGGATGACTCACGTTTAGCCCCTAGAGGGATGGTTGGATTTATTAGATGTACATAACCAAGTATAAAAGAGACTGTAGTCAAGGATTAACACTTCTTGTATAAGAGAGAATCCTTAAGCCAATAACCAACAATTCTGCACAAGGAATGACATCAAGTAATAGAACTCACACCATCCATTTAATAGGGCAAAGTGGATCCCTAGACAAAGAGAGAGAAGGCTCATTGGCCCCCAAGCTAATGGGACAGTGATAAGAGTTTACACAATCTACTATAGAGAGATTAAACATAACCAAATGTGCAATGAACTTACATGAACACATGCAAGAAAAGACATTTAATAAATGTAAAATACACATCTCAAGTAGTGGTAATCTTTAAAAAGAAGAGAGAATAAGAATCATATATTCCCCAAGGAGGATTAGTCATAAAAGCATACCATTATAAGAAATGATAACCACATATGAAAATGCAGCCCCTAAAGGAAATAATGATGCAAGGGGAAGGAATGAAAATCCTTGCCCCCCAAGTGAGGAGAACAAGGAGAAATATTACACATTTTTTGATGGTGATTAGTTTCAAGGGATATGTCATCCTAGTGGAACAAATCCTTTCAAGGAAGGAATACATACTTCTCAAGAGATCATTCCCTACTAAGGGGCATATCATACTTGCAAATAATCGAAACCATAGAAGAGGTAAGATTTCCAAGCGAATGAAGGATAGAGAAGAAGTGTAGTACTCATTTAAAGATGACCCTCTCCAAGCAAAGAGGAAAACCAAAGAAAAATTATATGCTCACATAAGAATAACCCTATACAAGAAAAGGGATCTAATAATGAATAATGCACCAAGATAGAGATAGATGAATAGAAAGTGTTTATGGTAAAAATGGAAACAACAATATTGAAAGACTAAATAGATTCAACCACAAAACCCTAGCCTAACAACAACAAAGATCCACCATAACATATGAATATTACCGAAGACAATGTAAATCAACAAAATCACAAAGATTATACCATCACATGTCTAATAGGGTTTGAATCTCCATTATTCCTATCTCCATTGATCGTGCTTCATATATTTGCTCTCAAATTTTATGTGTACACAAGAGCTCAACAAAGAATAGAAATGTGGTTGATAGCTAGATCACATATGAAAGTTTGAATGCTAGAATGCTTCAAGGATTGGTTAGCTAATTGAATAGGGTTGATAATGAAGGAAGCATCTCCTTATATAGGAGACACTATAAGAAATGGAGGGATAATATTGAGAGGTGGAAAAGATAAATGGTAGGCTAGGATTAGAGGGTAGGTAGAGGAAATAAGAAAATAATGAGAGGGTAGGTAGTGTAGGAATTAAGAGATGAATGACATGTGTCATGGGTAGAAAAGGTTAATGAATTAATTAAATAAATAAAGATTTATTTAATTAATAGAGGAAGTGGGATAAATTAATTAAATAAAAGTATTTATTTAGTTTACAAAAAGGATAATTTAAATAAATAAAAGTATTTATTTAAATGAGAAATAAGGCTAGAAGAGGATAAATGAATTAATTAAATAAATAAAGATTTATTCAATTAATAGAAGAATTAGGCTTAAATAATTAAAGAAATAAAGATATTTATTTAATTAGACAGGACAATTTTAGGTGTCTACATTTTGCCCCTCTTTGAGATAATGCAGCTTGTTGCATTGTTTCAATGAAGATAAGATGAACTGATACAAAGTTGCCCCAAGATGGGAATGATATGCCCCCTCGAGAGATTGGATGAAAATGTCTGAAAAGATCACAGACAATCTCTCGATAAGAAAGAAAGGATAGAATGGGCTGACCGAATACAATAGAGTGACAGAGTCATGGGATAAAGAAGATTGACTTGGGAAAATAGGGCTAGGGTAGTTTGCAAGATATACTACAAGGGAAAAAATCCTCTTAGTCATCTACACACCTAAGAGATCAAAACGCAGATAGAGCAAAGAGTAGTCAGCAGTGATGGCATTGGTGCACATATTCGATCATGTTTGTCAATATCAGAGGCCAGTAGATGCAAGAGAGCTGGTGAGTACCACAGAACCTCCTTGTACCTTTTTTGCATTAATTGTTGTCATAAATGCATGCTAGGTAAGTCAATAAATGTGCTTTAGGTATGTCTAGAAAAATTTCAAGTGGGGGGGGAAACATTAAGGCATGTCTGCATTGGTGCCATGCACGTCTGGGTAGGATAGGCGCGTTTGTGTCTTCAGGGTCGAATCAATAGTTTTGTGATAAACATACACTATTGATTGGATAAGTTGTTGAGAGGATACACTCAAGCAGGTCCTCTAGGGAAGACTAGGATAATAGATAGTGCTAGGATTGACAATTCTTTGATAGAACATACGTTGCCAATCAAGAAAATACTCAAGAGGATACACCAAGCAGAGGCCCTAGGATAGGATATATCAAGGCACTTTGTGATGAACAGGGAGTACAAAATAAATTGAGAATTTTGTGATACAACATATGTTGCCAATTGGATTAGGCTGAAATTGACAATTCTGTGATAGAACATACGTTGTCAATTGGATAAGCTACTTAAGAGGATACACTCAAGTAGGTACCCTAAAAGATAGGATCAAAATAGCACTTTGTGATGAATAGGGAGTACTACTAGGATAAAAAGTAGCACTTTTTGATGAACACGGAGTACTACTAGGATAAAAAGAAGCACTTTGTGATGAACAGGGAGTACTACTAGGATAAAATGAAGCACTTTGTGATGAACATGGAGTACTACTAGGATAAAAGGAAGCACTTTGTGATGAACAAGGAGTACTACTAGGATAAAAAGAAACACTTTGTGATGAACAAGGAGTACTACTAGGATAAAAATCATCACTTTGTGATGAACAAAGAGTACCACTAGGATTGACACAGTTAGTTTTCTTGAGGAGGACCTACCTATACTGGAGTCATAGGAGAGATTCCCTTTGACTCAGAGTTTACAACCAGAGCTGACACTCGAGGATAGAGTAAGAGTTGAGGCTATGGGATTGTGATACATTATGTATGTGCCTGAGTTTCAAGTGAACATGGGATTGTTGAATGCATTAGCTGAGAGATGGCACTTAGAGACTTGCACTTTTCATTTGCCAATGGGTGAGATGGTAGTCACCTTAGAGGATATATATAGGATATTGAGGATACCGATCATTGTGGAGTTAGTTCCTTATGATTGAGATGGAGATAGGGATGCATTGAGATGAGTGTTTCAGGATCTAGGACTGGAGATGAGGGTAGTACATGTGGCATGGGACACCATGATAGGAACAGGTTTGGCACTACCAATGGTACTGGTAGGCATGATCAATGGGTTCCTCTGTTTGGACAGGGAGACATGAGGTTTGGCAATGGGATGGGGGAGGACATTGGAGACATTGGTGACTGAGCACACAAGGTTTTCATGGGGGTCGTATCTGCTAGCACACTTGTATTATGAGTTGCATCACTTTGTATATCATGGATAAATAGGATTAGGATGCAGAGTGACATTGTTGCAAGTATGGGCATATGAGCATCTACCAGTTACATGTCTGATACACTTTAGAGGTAGAGTACATGCGCATAGCTATGTGTACCTATATGATATTATTACTTTTGAACCACAAATTGGGAGGCTAGAGTATTTGCATCGGGTTATTGATGAGATAGATAGTGTAGTATGTAGGCCTTACTTAGACTGTGAGGAGTGGGAGGATGATGCAGTGGAGCTATAATATGTATTGAGGAGCAGGTATCTAATAGGGAGGACACCCTATATTATTGAGAGGCAGTTGATAGACAGGGTATGTAGGTAGTTCAGTAGGATACAATGGATGCCATGGGGGTTAGGGATGTATGCGTGGACCGTGAGGGATCAGGTGCATTCAAGGCCATTATTGTTGTATGATCAAGTAGTGACACAAATGCTAGAGACAGTTCCTATGCCTTGGGACATATGGGAAGATGTAGAGGATGCAAGGATGGATCCAGAGTACACTACTATTGGAGAGAGCATCCATTTCCATGGCTGATGGATCCAAGGGAGCTGATAGAGGGAGATGGTGGAGGTCATGGAGATGATAGAGGTAGAGGTCGGTAGCGGAGGTGGGACACATTGGTACAAAGGAGAGTGGCTTAGAGGAGAGAGGGTGGACAGGAGAGATAGATGAATGTAGTGAGGGGTAGAGGTGGATTGTCATTATAGGTGCCAGTAGCACAGGTTTTGAGATAGGTACATGTTCTTAGATAGTTACAAGGATGGGGACAGCCACAAGAGCAGCCATAGGAACCGGGTGAGGGGAGAGAGGAGGAGGATGAGCTACTATCCTTGAGGGAGGTCTTCTAGGGATAGGTAGATGAGCTCCAAGATCTAGAGTGATATACAACAAGACTCAAGTGACAATTGAGGCATACTAAGTGGGAGAGGGATCAAGCTAGTCAGCGCTATACAAAGGTTGAGACAACACTGAGGGTAGGGCGATAGGAAGCAGAGGACACAAGGGCTAGATATGCCTATTTTATGCAGGCAGGGGAGGAGGTAGCCTACTAGAGAGACCTGTACTATGGAGTGGTGCCACTAGATCAGTGGGCTAGAATCTTCCAAAGACCATCGTGGAGTGCGACGACCACTAGAGGGAGAGAGAGGAGATAGGCATCTAGTGGTGGGGTTATGGGTCCTCCACCACCACTAGATAGAGGGGGCAGGAGAGATGATCCTAGGGTAGGTCCTTCCATGGCTCAAAATCCATCGAGGCGAACTAGCTCTGAGGGAGGGAGTTCAACATTTCCTTAGAGGGCTCCCTATGTATCAATTTTTGTAAAATTTTGTATGATGACACCTTTGGGTGATTGTAGCCATATGAATTTGACATCATTGTATCATGTCACTTATGATTATATATATGAGATGATTCATCCTTGCAGCAACTATATGCATGTGTACCTATGCAATGCACATGATATAGATGATTATGATATGGATGCAAATATGTACATGATGAAATGCAATATATTTTTTATTCTTTTATGTTTTTAATATGTTATATAAATGTGAATGTATGAAATGCAGATGAATATGATAATGTACCTAACTATTTACATGATGAGAATGTAAAATGTGCTAACATGTGTTGTGTGCAGGATGTGATGCAATTGTGATATCTATATGTATGTATGAAATGCTATTATGTGGTAATGCAGGTTCAATACTACATGAAATGCAGATATTTTTTGGCATGTGATTATACTCAGTCATGTGATAGCAGGTTTACATGGACTCAAGAAAGATGATGGAGGTCAATCAAGAAAGGGGAATGAGAGACAAAAGACATGGAAGTGAAAGAGCTTCTTGTGCTATTATCATCATTGAGATTTATTATGGAAAATAGGTTATGACAATCGAGGTATATGTTCGACCCAAAAACTCATTGTATCCATTTGCATGAAGATCAGATAGTCACAAACAAGGAATGCCCCAGTTCATACTAGACTCATAGTGTCCTCATATCCTTGGAAAAGTCAAAGAATTACTAAGAGACAATCCATAGATAGTAAAAAAAAATAGGAGATGATACCCCATCCTCACCTTTCTAGTCAAAGACATCCTGGAGATAAAATTACTAGTCAGAGACATCCTGAAAAAGATAAAAGACATGTGACCAAAAAGATAAAATCAAAAGGAAAACCAAGACTCGACACCAAAATCCACTATAGTCCTCAACTTTAGTGTCTCTTGTCACTTGTATAATTCTATTTGATTGTGGTCAAAATGTTTTCGTTCACAAAACGATACATAGCACTAAACCATAATGTTGTCTGAGTCTATTGAAATATTTAATTTGTTGAAGCCCATTGCTACTGTGTCTCATCTGAAACTGATTGAATCCATGAAACTGATACTTTATTGTAGAGAAAATGGAACTTAATTGTAGATTGGGGATGCAAATGTTGCTTTATTGTGGATTGTGTGTGGATAGACTGAAGAAAATTGGAAGAAACTATGCTCCTCAGAACGTGTGATGCTCTTAGTTCCACACCCATAACTAGACTTGGGATTTGCCTTAGCCACAAATAGGAGCTGATTTATTATGAATGGAAAGGGGTGAAAAGGAAGGATTATTATGAATGACTAATGCATCTTAGGTAGATCAATAACAAGCCATGATGGGAATGGGTAAGTCTTATTATGTATGGATAAGTTGTGAGTGTGTGCAAAGTAAAGGAATGAAATGGAATCTTGAAGGAGGGATGAGAAATACCTCTATGCATGGCACCAGTTACTCAGTTTTCACCATGGTACTTTCTTAGGGCGCCACTGAAGTGGTTTTCACCGTTGGATAAAATTATCTCTTTACTTTATTCATTTTTTAATTTTTTTAATGATTTTTTTTTCTTTTTTTGTATTTTTTAATTTTTGAATTAGGATATTCTGAAGAGTGATGTGTAAAACCTACAAAGGTGCATGTTGCTAATCATATCTTCCAAAGGTTCTCCATCTAGTGTTGAAAGTTGATATGCACCTGATCCATAGATTGTTGTGAAGATGTAGGGACCAGGCCAATTGGTTCGAACTTATCATTCTTATGTCTGTCTTGTTGATTCTTAGGATTTTCTCTGAGAACTGAGTCACCCACCTCAAATGTGTGAGGCATTATCTTATGATTATAGCTTCATTTTTTCTTGAATGAATGATGTGTAGCTCGAGTGACTATCTTCCTTGATGAAGGAACTGAGATAAAATTACTAGTGTTTATACTACGTAGGCCCATATGCATGTCACCTAAAGAAGTTTGGGCATTCCTAATAACAAAGTCCCTCGAGGAAGATTCATTAAAAGTCCACTGATGTGATGTATCACCAAAAGGGAATGGATGTGTGAAACAAGTGGATGAGTTATGAAGGCTTGTGATTGCAAAAAGAAGTGAAAGTATGATGGCATGATGGAGACTTAGGATCAATAAGTATTATTTTTGACTTAAAATTACAGAACTTTTGCCTATAGTTATTTTGACATTAGGGGAGACCAACTCTTATTACTTTTCCTTCAAGGGATTTTTATCCTTGACTTTGATTTTTGCAGAGTCCAATAGCTTTTTATTTTGATTTGGACTAAAGGCCTTTTCTTTATTTTTTACTTTTAGATTTTTCTTTTCAAAGTTTGATTTTTGATCCCCCATTAGTAAGGGCTTTTATGATTCTTGTTGATCCAAGTCTAGGAGAGAAGTGGAAATGGAATGATTGGATCAAGTGGTAAAGCCATGTGATTTCTCAAAAAGGTTAGCGATACCCTCAATAGATTATTCATTGGAACCACTATTAGGACTATTGATATCAAGAGATGCTTGCACCACTAGAGGATATTTGCATTCAAACTTAGTAGCCACAACACCAGGTGCTTTACACCCAATATTTAAACAACAATATTGAAAGTCTGAATAGTTTAAACCACAAAACCCTAGCCTAACAACAACAAAGATCCACCATAACATATGAATATTACCTAAGACAATGTAAATCAATAAAATCACAAAGATTATACCATCACATGTCTAAAAGGGTTTGAATATTCATTATTCCTATCTCCATTGATCTTGCTTCATATATTTTCTCTCAGATTTTATGCGTGCACAAGAGCTCAACAAAGAATGGAAATGTGGTTGATAGCTAGATTGCATATGAAAGTTTGAATGCTAGAATGCTTCAAGGATTGATTAGCTAATTGAATATGATTGATAATGAAGGAAGCATCTCCTTATATAGAAGACACTATAAGAAATGGAGGGATAAGATTGAGAGGTGTAAAAGATAAATGGTCGGTTAGGATTAGAGGGAAGGTAGTGTAGGAATTAAGAGATGAATGACATGTATCATGGGTAGAAAAGGTTAATGAATTAATTAAATAAATAACAATTTATTTAATTAATAGAGGAAGTGGGATAAATTAATTAAATAAAAGTATTTATTTAATTTAGAAAAAAGATAATTTAAATAAATAAAAGTATTTATTTAAATGAGAAATAAGGCTAGAAGAGGATAAATGAATTAGTTAAATAAATAAATATTTATTCAATTAATAGAAGAATTAGGCTTAAATAATTAAATAAATAAATATATTTATTTAATTATATAGGAAAATTTTAGGTATCTACAGAAAGAAGAGAAAAAGGACTTCATGTTGCTGCCCCAAAGTATGTTAAAGTAGAATACTACCACCACATTGATTATTCCACAGGGTGAAGAGGAACATGAAGGGAAAAGGAAGTGCTAAGGTATGATGTTTTTACCAAGAAAGACAACTACATCTTATGTGAGACAATTTTGTGCAAGATCATATTGTAGTTGAACAAATTTATTAAATGCATAACATTTTCCAATACAATGTGAATATAAATCATTAAAAATGCAATATTCAATACCTTTAACTTGCCTAATATTTTTGTTTTTATTTTGAAGAAAATGTTCCTGTCATATTTAAATCTCCAATATATTCTTGTAGGTAATCTGTCAGGATGGTAAATATTATCTTCCCCTAAAGAAGAAGGTTTGTTAGAGGGAGTTTCATCATCCACAATTCTAATTTTTCCACTATCTATGCCATCTGGAATAGATTTTTGAAAATAGGGGCAATCATCAGCATTATGGTCATGAGTTTCATGAAATTAACAAAAAGGACGCTTGGAGGAAGAAGCATTCTTGTGGGCTCTCTTGATTTGTTGTGTTTGAAGGTAATCTTGAAAGTTTTGAAGTCTAAGGAATTCATCCATAGAAAGAGGGGTACCACTTCCTAGGCCTCTTGTAGTAGTTTGTGTAGGAGGTTTTATAGGGACACGAATTCCATGCTCAAATTTCCCAATTCCATGTCCTTTAAAACCTTGTTTTCTAATTATATGAAAGTCATGACTATAAGAGTGTTGCAATTGACTAGATGGAGGAACAAGATCATAAATTTCTTTGAAATCTAATGTGTAAGGAGGTAGAAAAGGATTTATAGATGAATGAGTATCATGTGGAATGAGAATCTCTTTGCCTTTATCAAGATTATCCTTTTCTGAAGATTGGGGAGGAATATCTTCATCATTCAAAAGCTCATTGTTAGTGATTTCTATGCGAGGAGAAAGGTCATGAATAAAATGCATGACATCATCCTCCCTACATAGACTTTGATGTTGAAGGTAGGTCCTAGGAGAATAAAGAGGATCTAAAGATGTAAGAATGTTTATGTTGTCATATTTCCCCTCTTGCTCAAGGGTATGTGTATAAGAAGAAGATGGATCCATATTACTTTCTAATGCTTTCTCTCTTGTAGAAAGATCATTGGGTAAAGCATTAGATCTCATTTCTTTCACAGAAGATACTTAGGACAGGTACAAAGATTAGGATCTCTAGGTTTGGGATTAGCAAAAGCTTTAAGCTGATTAACATAGGAAATGCATTTTGTTAACAACATCACCATAACACAACATAAATGATACATGAAACCTTTGAGATCTAATTGAAAAGAAAATAATTTGGAAATCCTAACAACACAATATGACCAAGTGCTAAGAAGAAAGAGAAGCAACAAGAAATGGAAGAAACTCTTCTTCGACACATGATAAATATATGCAAAAATTAATGTAATCGAATGTGAAAGAGCAAGTAAATCCAACTTATTAATTGTCATTAAAAGTCTCTTAATTGAAATCTAGGTTTGTTGAAAAAGAAGATCTAAAATTAGGACCTTCTATGAAATTTAATTTTAACATTTGAATTTGATAAATTTTTAATTTGTGTTTGACCTTAGAGAGTGTTAAAACTGATAAAGTACATTGATTTTCTAGATCTAAGCAGAAAAGCATAGTCAATTCCGTCTCCCAAAATTTTGGGAAAAAGGCCGAGGACTGTGGCGGGAATGCACACGGTTCATCCAACTTTTTTCAAACTTTGTAGGGATGATAGAGATTATGATTTTAATGCAGAATCCAAAAAAGTAGTTGATTTGGGGATGTATAGATCGGTAAAAATTGCAGTCAAAGGTCAAAAATGAAAAGATTAAAAATTAGGGTTTCATGATTTAACTGTTAGCATATGCACACTCCAATGAGACATTGTAGGTGATTGAAGGTTTTATCATTGATGGAAACCTTACAATCCTATGGCACCAGTAAGGTATTATACCAACAAGGCATTACACTGTCAAGTTAGTGCACCGGCATCAATGATCAGACTCTACACCAGCACTCAGGACACCAGCACCGGGACAAAGAAAGAAGGTTACCGGCACAGAGGCCGATGGGATTTTGTTATATTATATTTTGTTTATTATTGTAAAAACTTTGTAAGCTGACTTGGCATGTTGTAAAATGACTCTTATATATAAAAGAGATTATTGTAGACATTTTGTAAGAAAGGAAGTGAAGGAAGTGATGTATGCGAAATATTAAGGCAGACCTATTATGCGAAATATAGGTTAAAGGGTTTATGTAAGAAGCAGAGGAGAAACCAATACTGAATCAGATATTATAGATGCTATTGTAAAGCAGTACAAGATATTGGATTTGTATAATCCACATTGTAAGTCAATGAGACTTCCCATTGAGCAGTGAGCTCTAGGCAATTGGCTTTCCTGCATGTGCAGGCCCCTATTGTAAGTAATATTCTCTTATTGGTCAGTAAGTGGATATTGTGGGTCACAAATCCCATAGAGGTTTTTCCCACACTGGGTTTCCTTGTTAAATCCTTGTGTCATGGTGTATTTTTCATGTGGATGTTTTTTATTCTGTTCATAGCATTATTTCTTGCATACTAGTACACTGTTATAATATGTTCTACATGTTTTAAAGTAAGAAATTTTGTACATCGACTAGATATTGATTCACCCCCCCTTTTGAGTATCTATGGGAATCTTAACAATTGGTATCAGAGCTTGGTCCTCTACTTACATAAGCCTAATAGCTTGAGGAAGATCTTGACACCGGTAAAGATGGAAAATCTGATGAAGCAACCTGAAGGAGCTCTCTCAGACTATGAAGTGGAGAAATTGAAAAATATCAAACTAGAAGATAATCTAAAGGCAACTCGGGATATCATTCAGGCACTTCAAGAGAATCTTACTGTTGCAAGAAATAAGAGAAGAGAACTTTGTGAAAAGTTACAAAATAAGAATGATGAAAAGGAATCACTTAATGATAAGATAAGTAAGCTAAAACAAGAGAACATGACAACAAAGAATGAGATGAAGGATATGACTATGAGATTTTGTAAAGAGATTGAGGATATGAAGAAGAATGAAGAAGAATTGACCATAAGACTAAATGATGCAGCAAATGAAAACATAAGACTTAGCTATTAAAATGACATGTTGAAGACAGATCTGATGCACACTCAGAATGACTCAAATGAACTAATGAGACAGAAAGAAGTCTTAGAAAGAGAACTAGAAACTGCAAATCAACATAAAGAAAAAATCAAGAAAAGCTCAGAGGAACTTGGCACCTTACTGAAGAATCAAAAACCTAAAGGTGACACTTCTTGAATTGGCTTTGAAGTTGGTGAAAGCTCCAATATTGCAAATACTCAGGATCACAGCAAACCGGTAAGATAACCTAATGCTTATAAATTCAATGGAAAATGCTTTAACTGTAATAAGTATGGTCATAGAGAAAATGAATGTAGATCTAGAAATTATCAGAATATCAACACACCCACCGATCAATGTTCAAAATGCAACAAAGTTGGTCACAACTTTGAAAATTGCAGAATGAATGTGAGATGTTATGTTTGTCGAAGATTTGGACATTTATCTAATCAATGCGGAACACAAACTAGCATAGGTTATGGGAAAGTTATTCAGAAGAATAATGTAACTTGTTATGCATGTAACAAGATTGGGCATATTGCTTAATTCTATAGAAGTAAAGGATCACTGGTAGACAACAAAAGTTCTAGCTTGAAAGGTAAAGAAAAAGTTGAAGAGGTTAAGCAAGAATTCTCAAAACAATGGATTAGAAAAGCTGATATAAATATTGGAAATACTCCTCCATCGGTAGAACCAATCAATGCTTCACTGGTAGGATAGAGTAGTGCTCCACCGGTAGGAAGTTCTTCATCAAATTGAAGAAAAATTCCTTGAGGGTTTGGCAATCTAATGACACATGTGCTATTATTCCCTTGGTTAGAGATGAGAAGTTGGAAATTACTTATTACCGGCAGACAATGTTAAGCGAATACTTAACCGACATGCATTTAATGTGGTAGACGACAAAAAGACACTATAAATTTGAGATTTTGGCTCTATTTTATTTCACCAAGATTTCAAACCTATTAAGAGTGCAAAGATTCTGAGCTAAGGCATTTCGAGCAAAGGCAAGAACACTTCAAGCAATCATCCATCCTAAAGGTAGTAAAAGGTATTTTATCATGGCATCCACCTCTACAATTGAATATATAGCAAACCCTACTGTTGTCAAAGTTATAAAAGGACCTAGGCCCATATTTCAATTAGTTCCCAAGGTAGCAAAGAAGGATGATATCTTAGGTGCTTTTTCTCAAATTCCTAAGGGAGATGTTTATACTGAAGACCCCAGAATTTACATTCATTATAACATTGAGGAACTAGGAGATGAATAGATTAAAACCACATTTAAAACGGTCATATGTGATGAATCCGACAATGTAAAAGTTGAACAAAAGATCATTGAAACCCTAGGATTTATAGAGATCCTTAGCATTCCTGAATTCCCCAAGGATGTGATTAGGATAGTCTTAAGCAAGGTACATGGTGAATTTTTTTGGTTAGATGCAATTCACAAGATCACTAAGGAAGCTGTGAAAGCTGTCATAGGGTTACTGACCACCGGCAAAAGGCTAGACAAAACTAAGAAAGTATCCAATGACCTAGTTACAAACCTAATTAGTGCAACATCCGACAAAAGGTCCTTAAGAGTAAATGATGTAACAAATATCAATGTGAGATTTATCAACATGATATTAGGGTATAAAGCTACTCATGCAAATAGACTCAATTCAGTTTCAAGTTTATGCATTAAGAGTGTTTATGATATGGTTACGGATAATGCAAAGATTGATTTATGTGAGTGGTTGAAGGACAGATTAATTGATAACTTAAGCAAGATTAAGAAGGACAAGAAAGGAACTTTTAAATTTGGAAATCTGTTAGTATGTTTGATGCTACATATAACCAAACAAGTTCTTGGTATAGGCTAAAAAGAACTTGGATATGATATACCAGTAGGTAAATAGTTAACAGAACTATTCAATAATATGGGAGAAGATAAGGAAAACAATATCCATGATTTCTTTCAAGCACTAAAGGCCAAAATGAAGAAAAGAATCAGATTATCACAAAAGATTGTTGACAAATATAAGGATTAAATATGCTTTGTAATCAAGAAGGATGAGATCTGGATGGAAGCAGTCATCCCTAGGACTGTTTGGGTAATAGAGATGGGCTACGAAATAGATGATCATATAGTTGAAACTTATGCTAAAGCACTTCTGGAAGCCCCTAAGAACCTAAGGAAGAAATATTTGGTAGTGTAGAAACTATTGAAAGCCAAATACAATCCAAGAAAAGAGTGAAAAAGGTTGAGGCAGTTGTAAGAAAAGGTTCTAGGCAAGCAAAGGAGATCAAGGATAAAGTTATGAAACAAACCGGTATAATAGAGGATGAGTTAGTAGCTCCACAACCTGAAACTCACTTATTACCGGTAGGTACATCTTCAGAGAATGATATGCCTGCAACTTTCAAGAGAGTTGTAAGGAAAAGAGATCCCTCACTGGCAACCACACCCTCACCTAGGAGGACAAGACAAAAACAACAAGCAGTGAGATCTCTGGTAAGAAAGGCTACACCAAAGAAGAAGAAGAGGACAAACAAGGACTTGGCCCCTCTTGACATACTGTTGAATCAAATTATAGAGGAAGGGAAATTGAAGAATATAAAGAAACTATATGACACTCTAACAGCTGATGAAAAAGAACAAGCAGAAAATAGTGTTATATTGCATATGGATATGTATAAGAAATTTTTGATGGAAGTAGTAGATGAAGTACCAGATGAACTATTTAAAAGACTGGAAGCAAGGAGACAAGCAATAGTAGAACTTGACAAGAAAATAAAGATAGAAAAGCTACTTGCTATATATCCAATGAATTCACCCAAAGAAATTGAAGACTTAATTGCTCAAGCCAACCGGTCAGTATTTTCTACTACACACCGATACATTGCTTTAATGGTTGGAAGAGTTAATGAGGTGACTGAGGAGACAGAAAATGCATGGGACATTTTCCTAGTGGAAAATGAAAAACAAGAAGAATACATGAGCCACAAACCTATAAAGGTATATCAGAAAGAAAGAGACAAGGGTAAAGGTAAAGTTGGTGGACCACCCAGTATCAAGGTTAAAGACAACTTACCCCCACCTCCTTTTATTACTCCACCAGTAAAAACAACAGCTACAAAAGATCAACTGGCAGTTGAAAGTATGGATGTAGAGGATGTCAATCCTAATCCTGAAGTCTTATATACAGTGGATGTTGATACTCAAAAGATCAAGATTGTGATAGACAAAGATACAACTGATAAGACTGAAATGGCTAGTGAGCCTCCGATAGCTAAGAAAACTGATAACACACAGGAGAAACTGACAGATGACAAAGAGAAAAAGATAGAGACCCAAACTTAGACTGAGACATTGCAACAAATAGAGAAACCAAAAGAGATAAAGACTTCTGAACAGGAATAGCAATAGAAACAGGAACAGGTTCATAAAGAAACAGTTCCACTGGCAACTAGAGAAGTAGAAAAACCATTGCTTAGGGAAATGCAAACACAAATAGACCTACCAGAGGTCAATACAAGCTTGGTTACTTCCACTGGTGGTACTCAGAATGTAGGTTCATCATCAGGCTACAAATCAACCAATGTAGCTGAGGTACTATTGGATTCAATTAAAAAGATAACAGATTGCAGCTCACAAGCTTATAAGGCAATAGATGACACCATACCAATTTTGAAGGTAATTGTTCCTAACTGTAATATAGACAATAAAGATTCTTTAGGACAACTCAATACCTTGTGTAAATATATCACAGAGAACATTGAGAAAATAAAGGAAGAGACATTGAAGGACAAAGTAGAAATTGAAAAACAGAGATTCTTTGATGAGCAGATGAAGAAATGTACTAGAGATTTTGACACACTTCTATCGAAACTATGTAATTTATTAAAAGAGTACAAAACTCTATACAAAGACAACTGTAAGACACTTTTTGACTGTAGATATAGATAAGAAGATGAGCAAGGTACAAGATGAAATCAATAAACTTGTTGATAATTTTATTAACTCACCTGATACATTATCAGTTTTTTAATAGAAGATAACAAATTTTGAGGAAGAATTACTTAAATTGGAAAGAGAAAAAGAGAGAATAGTGAATAAGGCAAAGTATCTGAGATTAAAACTAAGTCCAAGATTGGACTATCTAGCATCATTATGGAAGGAAGTATCTGAGGCACTAATACAGGGACAGAAAACATAGGCAGAGCATTTGCAGCATCTCACTGATACAATTAAGAGAACAAAGACAACAATAAGAGATAGTAAAAATTTTATGGAGAGTATAAACTTGATTTTGGCAGATCTATTTCAAATTGTAACTACCCAGTTACAAGGTTGAAACTACAAACTATACTGACATCTTGACAACCTTTGTCATTGATGCCAAAGGGGGAGTAGTGGGATGAGAAAATTCAAATATCACAGGAATCATATGCTTAGGGGGAGCACACATTTTTGGTAACATTTTTGGACTTCACATTTTTTGATACACATTTGAAATTTCTCATGAGTATTGCCATCAATGCCAAAGGGGAGATTGTTGGCATATGCACACTCCAATGAGACATTATAGGTGATTGAAGGTTTTGTCATTGATGGCAACCTTACAATCATATGGCACCAGCAAGGTATTATACTGGCAAGGCATTACACCAGCAAGTTAGTGCACTGGCATCAACGATCAGACTCTACACTGGCACTCAGGACACTGGCACCGACACAAAGAAAGAAGGTTACTGGCATAGAGGCCGACAGGATTTTGTTATATTATATTTTGTTTATTATTGTAAAAACTTTGTAAGCTGACTTGGCATGTTGTAAAATGACTCTTATATATAAAAGAGATCATTGTAGACATTTTGTAAGAAAGGAAATAACTAAAGGAAGTGATGTATGCGAAATATTAAGGCAGACCTATTATGCAAAATATAGGTTAAAGGGTTTATGTAAGAAGCAGAGCAGCAATCGGTACTGAATCAGGCATTATAGATGCTATTGTAAAGCAGTACAAGGTATTGGATTTGTATAATCCACATTGTAAGTCAGTGAGACTTCCCATTGAGCAGTGAGCTCTAGGCAGTTGGCCTTCTTGCATGTGCATGCCCCTATTGTAACTAATATTCTCTTATTGGCCAATAAGTGGATATTGTGGGTCACAAATCCCACTAAGGTTTTTCCCACACTAGGTTTCCTCATTAAATCCTTGTGTCATGGTGTGCTTTTCATGTGGATGTTTTTGATTCTGTTTATAGCACTATTTCTTGCATACCGGTACACTGTTATAATATGTTCTGCATGTTTTAAAGTAAGAAATTTTGTACACCAGTTAGATACTGATTCACCCCCCCTCTCAGTATCTGTGGGAATTCTAACATTAACCACTAAATTTTCAGAATAAAGAGACAGATTTGAATTGCAATTTTGAAATAGAAATCAGATATGAAACAAGCAATGAAAATTTTACATTGCATAAGTTTAATTTTCATAAAATGAAAAATTAGGGTTTTTATGCAATTAAGCTCTAAAATTTGCAAATAGATCAAAGTTCAAATGAAATTTTGAAATTAAAACTGCAATTAATCAGATCTAAGAATGAAAAATAAGAATTAATCTGTGAGATGTCGGGTTCACAAAAATGTAAAGTGGAAAATTAGATCCTAGTGACTCGCCACCTAGGAGAGAGAAAGGAAGCCACTAGGATGATTTTCACTTGGGAGAAACTTTACATTGAAAAGAGGGGTCGAATCCACTAGATCCAAATCTAAGAGAGGCAAGGATCTGAACACTAAGTGGATTGCAAGTAGTTGAATGTTATTTACCCTCTTTTGTAAATGAAACATTTGACTATGTGGAAAAGAGAGAGGAAATGAGTGAAATGAGGTGCTACCAGTTCGGGGTCATGCTATAACTTCAGATCTAAGCTAATTAAAATGATATGGATTTTCTGTGCAAATTTGGAGAAAAGTTTTCAAGACTGTGGAGGGAATGTACATGGTCCGCCACAAAATCCGTGAAACAAAAAGGGTTCTTTCATCTCTACAAATGAAGCCCAAACCTGCAATTATAATTGTGCACCTACAACCTACACACTGAAAAGACAAGAAAGCAGTGTTGTGGATAGGGGTTTGCCTCAATCAAACCCCAGTTAAGGAATCAACCTAGAAAGAAAGTAATTGCAAATGCTTGAATGTAAACAATGGAGATGTATACCTTGTAGATCTACAACTTGTTGATGATGATTTATTTTCTTCTTGAATGTAACCACAAATGTTGTATGAAATGGCATGTAACATGAAAAAAACCCTAATACATACACATGCTTGCAAATGAATGCTAGAATGTTTTTCCCATGGATGAATGAAGAAGACTTAAATGCTTGATGATGACCTTGAATTCTTGTATGTTCTCCTTGTGCTCTCTATCCATATATGCACTATCCACCCATCTATCCTCTATCCTTCCTTGAATGAAGATATTGAATTCCCTTTTATACATGCCTCAAGGATTAACTTTCAACCACCGAAGGTCGACAAAGTAGAATGACAAACCCTAGAGACAAGAAGTGCATAGGAGATTGAGAAATGCAAAATAGGACCACCCTAGGAGGTGGGGACAGGGGTACCATGCCACTGTCGTAGTGCGTTAGGGGTTCCATGCCCTTGTCCTAGGGGGGACAAGGGCACCATGCCCTTGTCCTACCCTATTTTGGGCCCTAGACAGGATACGGAATAGCCACAAGACATAAAGAAGAAAAGGAGAAGCATTAGAAATGCAGAAGTAGGTCTCGGTTAATGAAGGAGATGCTATCACCAAGGTGAGTACCCCAAATATGGTTAAAATTGTAGGGGTCGCAATTCTATTACACTATGCACTCATATGCAAGCATGTGTTATTAGGGTTTTGTCATGTTCATGTCATTTAATACACAACATATGTGATTACATTCAAAGAACAAATAATCATCATTAATAATTGCAAATTTGAGGCATATCTTTCCAATATTTATTTTTTTATTTGCATTTATTCATTCAAGGTTAATTCCTAAACCAGGGTTTGACTTAGGAAAACCTGTATTCCCAACAATTTTCTCCTTTTCACTATGTGTAGGAACAAGTACAAATCTACATTCCAAAGGAACAATAGGATTCATAGAGATAAAAAAATTTCTCTTTGTACAAAAATAAGTTAGGAGGACCAAGGCGACCACCACCATGATCTTGACAAGTCAAGCCAAATTTCATCAAGCAAATCTGAATCATATTTCGTTACTCAAATCCAAGTTTGTGGCTCCGTGCGATGACTATAGTTCACCATTTATTCCTGATCTCTTGAACAATTAACTATTTTACCATAATCCTTTACAATTCAAAAATACAATTATAATCTTAGGGAAATAAGAGCTCCATTTAGGAGGCCTAGAATTTGATCAGAATCTTGGTCTATTGGGCTTAGATCTATCAAATTCCTATCTCTCCCTAATGTGATGGTAATTAGGGAAAAAATAGTGGTTCAACTATATTCTTATGGTGAAACCCTAATTTTTCACTTTTACAAACCCAAACATTATTATAAAATCTTATTCAATCTCATCCACATTCATTCAGTAACAAATCAGCTTTCATCCAATCTAAAATGAATATTTCTTAAAGTCAATATTGCTATCACTCTTAAACATTATCCTAATATCTTATTCACTTAATTCATTTTCTTATCTTAAGTAGCTATCCAATTAAATCCAATCTAGTTCAATCATCTCATCAAACCTTATACAATTTTCTCTTGAGAAGTTTCTCAATCTTATGTCAACAAAGTGAAGTATCCAAACAAACATTTCTTGAGAATATTCATATTTCAAGTATGAAAGGTTAAATCATCAATCTGAAATTAAACCAATTCCTTGACCAAAAATACCTTGGCTTTAGAGACATCATGACTCTTGTTTTTACATCAAATATTTTCTAGTATAGAACTAATCTAACCATTCCTTCCACACTAAACACCTTAATATATGTGAAATTATGAAGATTTCATTAGTATACCCCTCCATAAATATCAATGACAATCGATTGAAGAATATATAAAACACCACTAACATATCTCTACAAATATATGCTCCACATTAAAAGCCTTGAAATCAATATTAAATTTTATTGAATGATAGTTATTAGACGGACTAAAAAACTAATTAATAGTGTAGTAAACAAATGATTTGTACTAAACCAAAAAAATCAGCTTCATGGTTAAATATGTCACACAATCCAACAAAAAAAAAATATTTTTCATCTAAAGGATAACATCAATGGTTCTAAATAATATTTTGAGCCGTATTTAATTAAACAAATTAAAATAGCTTAATTCAATTTTGAGTGATGTGCGAGAGCGGGAGTGGGAGCAAAGTGAGGGTTTTGTCAGAGGAGGCATAGGAAACTATAGATGATGATGGCAATGGGGAGGAAGATCTCTTCCCCTTGTGGGTTGGTTTCTTTCTTTGATGCCCTTCGGCATACTATCTTGCTACAACCCTTGAAGGCTTTTCCTACTACGGAGGAGATGTGATGATTTCTATGTGTGGGGATCGCTTTCTCCTTGTCGATCCTTGATTTCAGAGTGTTGCATCAGTTGTTTTTGCAGATGGAGCTTCTTGTGGCTATCTTGTGCAGGCTTCTTCCTACATGGAAGGTCTTTGGAGGGGGTCTGGCCCTTGTGGGTCATTTGTTTTTTTGTAGGTTCTTGGTCCTCTATTTCGTTGTTGACAAAGTCTTTTTCTTGTCGATGTTTTCCTTTTTTCTTCCTGGCATTGGTCCTAGTGGGGAGTGTGAGGTGGTGCGGGAAGGTCTCAATGCTTTCTATGTTCAGTGTTGTGTCTGTCTATGCTTTGATCATTGGGGTTAAGGTTTTTGTTGATACCTTTGTTCCTTTCCCTTGGGCTATGGTGGTGGTTCCTCTTATCTGGGACGCTAGTGGTATATCTCAGGTTTTCCCTTTGGGCTGTCTTATGCAATTGGTTCTAGATCTAGTTCTTCTAAAGGGGGTTTTATGCCCTATTGTGGGTCTTTCATTGTTTATCCCCTTGGTTCGGCTTCTGTCTCTCATATCTCAACCTGCTAGGTTGTTTCCTTCCAATCCTATTGAGGTGGCCACATCTTTTATTGAGGTTGAGATGGTGGGGTTTGGTAACAATCATTATCCTATGGAGGTGTATTTGGTGGTTGTGTTGGTAGGAGTAAGAGGAAGACTATGGATTACGCTAGTTGTTGGTGGTCTATTTTTGGGTTTGCCCATTAGATGTCTTCGGCTTTGGAGGTTCATTTTCTAGGTGCTGGATCCTTTCTTTCAATTTCTTTTATGTCTTTCCCTATTGAGGTGGGGATTTTGGGGATGCTTGCTAGCTTGGATGTTGTTATGCTTTGGCCTCTATTTCAGCTCAATGTGGTTGAGGGAGCCACTACAAAACCCTTTTTTGTGGTTCTCAGAGCCTTTTCAAAACCCAAAGATGAGGTTAGGGAATCCTTCCAAAATCCTCATGTTTCTACTGGTTGTGGGAGCCTGGAAAAACCCTATGTATTTTTTTCTCTTCAGGGCTAGGCTGGCTATTGGTAATTTTCAAGGACCCAGTCTAGCCAGTCTTTGTTTTTGGTTAGGATAAGGTTTTCTTGATGATCTACTGATGATTTTGCTTCAAGTTATGGGTACCTAGAAAATGCTTCTTGCTGGCTGAGGGTGCTAGACAAACCCTTGTTCTCTATCTTCATGGTCTACTAGGTGTTTTATATCTGTTGGATCTGCCAACTTGGTTTATATTGTCGTATCTTTGTAATCTTGTTGGCTTCTATTTAGTGTTGGTTGTTGGGTGTCTTTGATCTATTTGCTTGCAGTGTCTTGTTTTTGGCTCTGGATCCTTGTGTTATTTGGAGGTTTTAGGTCCCTTTAGACCTGTTGTATGGGGTTTCTGGTCCCCTCAAAACTTGTTTATCCTAATAAAAAACATTAATGGTTATAAATCATCTTTAGACTTGTAGTGTCAAGGTAAAAGACTTCGTTGGTGAAGTGGCCACCAAGGTTCAAACCCCTATTGAGTCATTGTGCTAGCACGCCTTGTGTCTTCGCTATGCCATTGTGCTCGTGGGTTTGAACAAGTGAAGTATGGGGATGAGGTCCCTCATTTGTGGCCTCAATAGTTCATATCTCTAGATCAAAATCATTGCACGTGGAGCCAAAGGGCATGTCATGCCAGCATCACTAGTCATGTTAAAAATTTTACCAGACATTAATTCATTAAAGAAAAGAAAAAAAAATATTAATGATTCTAAATTCATTTAAACAAAGAATTATTTTGTGAGAGAATGAATGAAAAACCATCATAAGATTTTTTATCTTACAAATTATTCTACAATAAATTACTATCTAGAATTAAGCAACATAAATTATCTTCATTTGACCCTATAGATACCTAAAAATATCCTAGCCTAATTAAATAACTAATTTATTTATTTAATTAATTCATTAATACTCATCTAGTCTCTCCTCATTTAGATAAATATTTGTATTATTTAAATTATCCTTTCCCTAAATTAAATAATATTTTATTTAATTAATTAGCCCCACCTCTTCTATTAATTAAGTGGATATTTATTTATTTCATTAATTCATTAGCCTTTTCCCTCCATGACACTTGTCATTCATCTCTTATTTTACCTCTAACCACCTCTCTAATATTTATTATTTCCTCTATCTACCCTTTAGTCCTAGCTGATCATTTATCTTTTCACCTCTTAATCCTATCCCTCCATTTATAAAGTGTTCTCTATATAAGAGGACACTTTCCTCCATAACTAACTAATGCATCTAATCACTTTCAATCGATCAAGCAATCAAGCGTCTAGACAGCCATAACTAGCTTTTTTGTTGAGCTTTTCTACACAATACAAAATCTGAGAGAAATCATACCAAGCAAGATCAGTGGATATAGGAAACAATGGAGATCAAAAACTAATAAGCATGTGAATGGTATAATATTTCATAATTTTTATGTTTTGCATGTTTTAGGTTCTTCAATGTGTATGGTGTATTATTAGTTGTAGAACCGGGGTTTTATGTGGTTGGATCTTTGTTGGTTCTACAATTGTTTAACATTCCATTTTCACCATCTATAGACTCATCTTAGGCAATGCAAATGTTGGTAAATAAATTATTATATGCTATAATAGGGGAAATCTCCAATATGAAAATTGCATATAATATACTCCACATATTCGCCCTCTTTTATAAATGCTTATGAATTCTATGGGTGCTAGGCCACAATATTATGAAAAAATAAAACCATATGACCAAGATTGTTATTTTAATCACTTTGTATGGAAGTTGTGAATGCTCAAAACTAACTATCATATCCCAAGAGATTAAGTTTAAATATTGGAACTAATTGTTTGATATATATGGATTAGGAGTGTAATAGTAACTAAATGGTGCATATGATACTTTATTTTGGGTAACATTGTGTGCAATTGTACATTAGCCTAATTATTTTATGAATATCATACTTTTTTGGTTATTTTTTTATTAATAATCATCGCACACTAATCAAAATTAATCATGTTTAGATTTTCCATGACTAAACAAGAAGACATGTCATTACAATTTTATTTATTCTATAATTCACTCACTTGGTCATATAAATTAAGTTAAACATGTTATATTATAATAACATAATACTTTATAAGACATCCCTCATTAAAATTATATTTACTCTACAATTCACTCACTTACTCATATGAATTAATTTGAACATGTTATATTAATCCCTTTGGCCCCACCTTGTGTGTTGAGCTTCTAATCAACTAGGATGGTAAATAGGTCACCTCGAAACCCCTAAATAACCCTACCTAGATTAACCCCTCTACGACAACTAAATCTAGAAACCTTTTTGCCCCTCCCCCCCCATTGGTGATTGTTCTACTAAAAACCTAGATATTGTTGATCAAGACTCTAAGGAGATGGCTAACTCTAGGTACAATGGGTTTGAATGGGCCCCTAAAAACTTTTTGAGTAATGATGCCACCCCTCCTACCCCTCCTTCTCCCATGTCTCCCCTCCATCTTAACCTATGATCTTTTTGGAGAACGAAGAATTCCCTAACTTTGTATCCAAGGTCAATGAAATTTATGACAGTTTCAATAAAAATTAACCACTCATCAACTGGACTTGAGGCCCTCGTTGAAATGGATGCAAGAGATTTGAGTTGGGAAATGTATGACAAGGACCAAATATTTTGGATGGTTATTAGTAAATTTTTGAAATTTTTTTAGGAGTGGGAAGGCTTGGAGAAGGTTCTGAAGGTATTCAATGAAAAAATAAAGTAGGAAAATGATACCAAGGATTTGGTGAATGTGGTTGAGGCTTTTGCATGAAAATCAAGTGTCCATGAAAAGGAAGATGAAGAATATGTTTTCTCAGTATATGGAGATCAATGCAAAGAACTTCGCTACTTCCCAAGCCATATAAGATGAAAGAAAGAGGAGGAAAGAAAAAAATAGGCATCATTTGGAGTCCTCCAATGCCACTGGGTTGGAGACGTCTATGTCAAAGGTAAAGGCAAATGGATTCCCTGACTATCTCTTTTGGGAAGGGATCTAACAAGATAATCTCCTTTTTAGATAAATTTAAAGCTATGAGTCAGGATTGGAAGCTAACTTGATGACCCCCACCAGGTAGGCCATTAGTTTACCTTCAGTAGGGTGCGTTTTGTTTTATTTTTTGGTCTAAAGTTTTTTCTTGTTAGTCGTCTAGGTTTAGTTTGTGGTGTTGGATTCCTACTAGGTTTTGTTTCTTTTTTGGCACTAGGAATCATAGCCTTTAGCCCTCAATCCTCATGAGCCCTTGGTTTTTGTCGCTTCCTATTTTGTTGTGGTTATGTAATGGTTAAATATTCTTGTAGTTAATCTATTTAGAACTTATTACTTTCTCCCAAAAAACAAGTTTTACACTAAATTTTACCCTAATACTAGTATTTTCTCCCATACTTCCTATGCTAGGATTTTGGTGGATTTGGAATTTTGTGAGTGGACGCCTAATGAGATTACAATTAAGATATGTGTGCTACCTTGGAGATAGACGATGGAATACAAAGGGATCTATTTCCCATACATACATTTGTTTTCTATAGGGAATTCAGTTTCTTTATAGAACCATGGTTCTCCCCTTCAATCCTCTCCTACTTAGTGGAAAAACATTGAATGGTGTCATCTCACATGTTTTATTGTTGAATCAAACTCTTGCTTAGAATAGCTTATGGACTTCGCATCTCCCTTTCTCGCTATTGTACCTACTTTGGTAGCTCATTTAATCCTTTCTCCTACAACCCCTGCTCCTATGGCCCCTAATTTGATGAATTAATTTGTTCTTTCTCGTGTGGCCCCCCCTATGGATTTGTTTGGTTCTTCTTTGAGTTTAGGTCTTATTTTGTCTATGGTTCCTAACTCTCTATCCCTAGACTATCAAATCCCCCCTCTGCGTTTGGTGGATTACCTATCAAACTTATCTACTTCCTCTGATGGATCCTCTAGTACCACTCCGTTAGGTTCTCTCAATAAAAATGTTTCTTCTTGGACTATTCTATGCCATAAGAAATGGTGTCAATCCCTCTCAACCACTTCTGGGTCCCAACTTTGATCTCCAATACTTTGGTTCAAAAAGTTTCACTTTGGTTAAGCTTTTTTGTGTTGATTTTTGGTTACTTTTTGGGTAACCCTATTGTTTTATTGTTCAAGAACTTGTTGTCATGATGGTCTTTTTCTAATTTGTAATGAGTTAGTGTCATTCTCCATTTACTTTAATTAAAAACGTGTTTTCCATCACTGTCATAATCACGCTAAATATAACAATATAATTCAATCTTAATGTTTTTATAGATAGGGGTGTTGATCATTTAGTTAATAGTTAGCTTCGTGATATAATAAATATATTTTTTAAAATTATTTATGTTTGAATTGTCCAATAATTTATTATAAAACATAAACGGTACTTTTTGTGCAATTGTTTAGATCTATAAATTATTCATATGAGATAGATAATAGATTGGATGAGTAAGAATTTGTATAATCATTATTTTTCTTTGAATTGTTCTATAATTTATTGTGAAGCATAAGTGATACTTTTTATGCAATTGTTTAGAATCTATAAATGTTGCATATGAGATAGTTAATTGATTGGATAAGTAAGAATTACTATAATCAATTTTTGTAATACATTAAAAAAATATTATATCTATAAGAGAAAAATTCAGTCTCATTATATGTTTAAAATTCTCCCTAATCTTAACACATTTATCTAAAAGACTTTACACAACCAAATTTTTGTACTAAAAATACTAGATATTTATTCATGCAAACAAAAGATACTTTAGACACAATATATTCATTAATCAAGATGGCACGAATAATGTAACCATTGAATTAAACTATCATTATTTTCAGAATTCTATAATTACAAACCATGCACATAACATTTCACTATCCGGTTCCATTTCACTATCCGGTTCTATATATCAATAATTTTTCATTGATAATTTAGAATATTAAAGAGAGAAGAGTGAAAGATAGTATTATACTATTAATTTTAAAAAAAAAAATTTAAAAAGGTATTTTTAAAAGAATAGTTAAAAAATTTACTTCACACCTGAATCAAAGAAATTTGACCAAAAATAATACTTTTGACACCCAATTTTCATAAATATGTGTACACTTGTGAATAAATCTGAGTATACAATCTCCATCGAAAGTTATCAAAACATACAATAAAAATAGGAAACTAAATCTAACCAAATCTGAAAGAAATCAAATTCTGGAATAATGAATTCTGGACTATAGCCAAAGGCATTTACAAACATAGGAATACAAACAATGCACACTTTATTTACTTTTCTTAGTGTATGAATTAATTGTCGCTCTTCAGAGTAGTCCAGAGACTTACGAGGGTTTCCGCAAAAACAATGACGGCCAAGACGAGCCATGGCTTTGAGCAGTACTGCTCCCATAATTCAGCGAACCAGACCACCCATTGTTGGCCGATGTACCCATTCAATTCCCTTGTGATCTCATCAAATTGGATACATTTCGGTATCCATCTTGAACTGTTCATATCGTTCCACATCCTTGCCACCTCTTTGCTGTCACCCAGATTGTTCTGAATGATTTTCTCCTCTCTCAAAACGTCTGCATCCTTTTCCGTTTCCACCAACTGGGACATGAACAGAACGAATCGAGTGACTAATTTCTGATCCTCGTCGCTACTCGTTTCCAAAAGCTCACTGCTTCCACTTTTATAGCATGCCTCATATGCCAATAAGTTTCTGAAAATTGCTTCCGTCCACACACCAACATCAATCTGTGGAAGAAACAGCTTGCCAGTCTGCTTGTCGAAATGGATATCAGGGATCCCGCTGTTCTCCATTGCTTGGAACACTACTCCGGCTTTTTTAAGTTTGTCTGCACCGTATGGAAGATACCTTTCATCGCTTATTTCAGGAATTTCCTTTTTTCTGATACAAGGACTAAAAAGACAATAAAAAAACTTTAGAACGGGGGATCTGAAATCACAATCGGAAGAAGAGGACTCAGAAATGGATGATTGCAGCTTCAGATGCTTCTTATAACAAAACCATGAATCTTTAGAGACAAGCGTAAGGCGTAAGCAATCCAAAAGGTGTTTGCATCCAACCAAATTGAGAGTGCTATTACAAGGCCATGGGAATTGGGACTTTATAGGGGAAATATGGCAGCACAGACGGCGGAGCAAATTCTCCAGCAGGGTCCTTTTCTCCGTTACTTCCATTGCTTTTCAAGAACCACCATAGGCAATTTGTTCTCTAGTTTCATTACATCCATTAAAATGGCGAAGAGCACCGGATTGTTACTGCGTTCATAGAAAATGGGATTACTGGAGCTTACCTGTGAAGAGGAATCGTCCCATCCATTGTAAACTTGCGGAATGTTGCTGCTCCCGCCGCTACTCTCCTCGTGTCGATTGAATCCCATAACAAAAGTGTTGAGGAACTCCTGCAGGAACGCCACGTCTACAAAGCACATCTCAGCAAGTTTCTTTTTCGGGATCTGTGATAAATCTCTGTCGTATTTATCACTTACATTCTTCCGCTCACATACCTCTACAATCGCCTGAAGCTTTCGCTTGTGCAGCTGGTCATCGGAAAGCTTCCAAAATCTTCTTGTGGCTAATAATTTGTCTGATTCCATTCCACCAAGTTCCTTCCGCCGCTCCTTTTCTTCCTCTGTGAGTGACTTCTCTGCCTTCTTGCCATGATATGAACGAGAGTAATTATGATAAGGGCCAATTGTTACCATGGGCCAATTGTTACTATGGCCATCGGCACTGTAAGAATGCATGCCTCTTTCCTATCTCTCGCTTCTTCTGCCTTTTTCGCCTTGGAAACTATTTCCATTACGAAATCGTTTGAAAACCTCGGCAACATTTCTCCGGCAATGAGAGAAATCGCTTACAAACCAAAACAAGTCGAAAGATAGGTTTCACATGCCACTTCCTAAATGCGTGTAGTCTCATTTCTATAAAAGATAAAGAAACAGATCATGTAGATTCTCATTTTTAAAAAGAAAAAGAGGGTGTCCCACAGCTTTAAACTAACTTAGAGCATCAAGAAAACATGTGGGTCTGTCATTCTTCTATGTAGCTTGGAAAACGTACCCAATGGAGCGAATTAAATGATTCAATACAAACTTTTATCAATGGTATGGATTCTAAAATGATATAATTCGATACTAGTATTTACTAAATATGTATGTTTAAATAGTTTTTTGGTTTTTTTTTAAAGTAATATGGGGTAAACTTTTTAACATGACTGGCGACGCTTGACACGTCCTCCCGGTTCGACTTGTATGTCTAAATAGTTAAAAAGTATTTCTTGAGTTATTCTATTTATGAAAATTTAATTTAATTTAATTTTAGTTTTCTCTTTTCTAATATTTTTATGAATAAGTGTCTTTATTATTATTTATATAATATTATATATATTTTGAAAAAAGATTGGGTAGAATAAGTTACATATGGAAGGTCAAATGAGAATGAAATTTGGAAGAAATAAAAAAAAAGGGTGGTACATAGCAAGAGCTAATGCACTAATAGTAGGATGAGGGTCTTGATCATTTAATTTACCTAAAACATTAGTGGGCTCTTGAGTATCCATAAAGGGTTCCAAACTAGCATTGTCATAATCATCATTTTTAGCTTCATCAAGAGGTCATGTGTTATGAGCAAGTGATATGAAAGATTAATGTTATGGCATTTCCAAAATCTTTTCAGCCACCAAACTCATGAACATGAACACAAGGAGAGATAGAGTAGTGGTTGGTGGGTTTAGATTATCCTGGGCTCTTCTTCTAGGAGGTTGAGATGCATGACTATGACCATCATGTTCACCACAAGGAGTGCATTTTTCCCTTGATGATTTCCACACGGTAAAGAATGACCTTGGCTAGAGGAAAGAGTTAAAGAGTCCATAGAAATAGTATACATGCCATTACTCTAATGATCCAAAAGCACATAAATATGTTAAATCTAAACTAAAACCTTGTTGGCTTCTATGTAGATTTGTAACCATACAATAGAATAAATTATCCCTTAAGTGTAAATCAAGTAGATTGTATTAACTAAACACCCAAAAAGTAAAGAAAAATTTCTATTCTTTTGTATGTTGAAAAAAAAATCATTTTCAAAGGATGTTGAATCTGGGTATATCAAGATGGAATTCTAGGCCAATGTTCCATTAAAACAATATAACAGGAGAGCAAGTTAGGTCCAAAGGGACTAAAAATACCATGAATCTAAGTCAACATAGATTAAGCTCTTGGAAAAGAGATTAAATATTTTTAAGAGCTTATTTAAGGCCACAAAATGTGCATTGATGATCCTAGAACCCAATATGACTTAATTTAGAGTAAATGGGAAGTCATTTGAAAACACCACACTATAGAAAATGAGTGAGCTTCAGATCTATAATAGTTGACCAAGTAGTATGAAGCTTATGTTTTCAACAAATCAAAGAGCATTGAAATAACTTACTATAGTTAAAAATGGTTACCACTGATAAATGTAGAGAGAGACAAGAACATCCCATATCAGACTTGTAGTTGAAAAATGGTCGGTCAGGATATTATTTCGAATATTTCCACTCAACATTGAAGTAGAAAAAACTAATATTTAATATGAATATTAGCTATTTTTATTTAAAGATATAAAGTACACTATTCACAAAAATGTAGGGGGATACAAGATCACATAAAACTAGAGAGAAAGAAATATAAAACCGCCATTTAAGTGGCTGGGGAAGTGGTCATAGGAGGTGGATCTATGTCATCATTAAGACCCCATACTTCCGTAGGGTTAGGGCTATCATCATAAAGGGACCAACTTCTTCAATAGAAGCCTCCCCTTTCTTCTTTTCTTGAGTCATCCAAGAGGCCATGATTGCAAAAGTCAAATGTGAAAATCCTTTAGAAGAAAGAAGAGGCTACTAAAAAATAATATTTTGAGTAATATAACATGACATATAGTCACAATGATCTTAAATATTTTGAGGTTCTCCTTAGACAATAGATACTTAATTATTTAATCCAACTTAGAAAAAGTCCTCATCTTTCTAGGAAAAAGTTGAAGCATCTTTATTTCCTTCTAGAAAAATATCAAATCATTGACCCATGGAGTCCTAGTGACATGACTTAATTTATAAGAGATGACTAGAGGCTATTATATTGACTATTTAATTAATAAAAATGCTTGCACATAATTCATTACTATTGTAGCATAACTAGGATTTAATGGCATCCTAAGCCTACCAAATTATTTTCATCACAAAATTAGCCTAAATAAAGATGATATTCTTCATGATAATAAGGGTATTAATGATAATCCCCTCCCAATATTTCTTCTTGCAAGAGAACCCATAGAGATGCAATGATGCACCAACATTTTACAAGCCTTATTTCTTTCAAGATATTAAATAATTCATTTGTAAAAACAATTTGATCTGTATAATTGAGCAAAAAGAGCTATACCCTCTAAATCTACGTGGCGTATATCAAAATTCCCAAGCCACATAATGGAAATATTTATTAATTTTAGAGGAGGCCAAGCTAAAATCCCTATGAATTATTTTACAACATAGAGATGCAATGATGCACCAACATTTTACAAGCCTTATTTCTTTCAAGATATTAAATAATTCATTTGTAAAAACAATTTGATCTGTATAATTGAGCAAAAAGAACTAAACCCTCTAAATCTACGTGGGCTATATAAAAATTCCCAAGCCACACGATGGAAATATTTATTAATTTTAGAGGAGGCCAAGCTAAAATCCCTATGAATTATTTTACTCCTATTGTACAATGCTTTAGAAGGAACCCAAAAGGAAGAGATTTAGATAGAGTACACCTAAACTTTCATACTAGAGAGAGGGCCTTGGAAATCTAGTAAATTGTCTTCTTTTGAGTTCTAGAGATAAAAACATGCCATAGAGAGGATGGGGAATTTTAGAAAGAAAAATAAATTCTAACGAATCTAAAAAATTTCCCCATAGTCAATCCATCTACAACAAAAGGAATCAAGATAGTGAGGCTTTGATGAGAAAGAGTATCTATAGAATTTAGTTTTGTAGTGATTGAATGTCACAATCTATAATTTATAAAAGATATTCAAACAATACGATTTTTTTTTAGTGTTATCTTTATCTTTTACTTTAGTAGAAAATTATTCATCAATAAGAAACCAATTCACTACTTTTGCTAAGGAACTAGAAAAATAAAAATATTTGATCAAATTATATTAAATAAAAGTAACTTGAAAATATCCAAAATCTCAAGGAAAAGCATATTAACAAGTAGCGGCATGGAAATGGTCATCAAATTAGTGGCTATCTAGAATATTTTTAGATAAATCTATTTATGATTTGAAAAATATAGCACAAATGTGTTTTAAAGTACACATATTTTTAATGGCTTGAACTCAACTTTTTATTTATCCCTATCTATTTATGCTTGTATTTCTAAGGTTAAGCATGACATATTTCTTTTTTCTCCTGAAATTATAGTTATAAAATAAGACAATCTAAATTCAGACTTCAATCTCATCATGTTTTACAACAAAAGTTTTTGAAACCACAACCATAATAAAGATCTATTTCTTATATTTCTAGCAATATATTTTTCCATATTCTAAATTCTTAAGGTATTTATATTTGTTTTCTTTGAAGAGTGTATTTGTAATCCTCCAATACATATGTAATAATTTTTTACAATAGTTTATGTAGTTATCCAAATTGAAAACTTATTATATAGGATTACTCTACAATTCTTTCCTTGTATGTTCAAAGGAAAAAAAAAATGAATTATTTTTATCTAAGTTATATGATAAATATCATAAGTGATTTAATTTTTAGGATTAGTTATCTTATAAAGATCTTAAATATATTATTCAATACATACATACACAATATTGTGTTCTAAACTTTGAATATTATATTTTTCAATTTAGATGAAGACGCAGAGTAGGAAACAACTTTGTTTAAAAGAAATTTTTTTTAATGAGAGTACCTTTCTTTGAAGGTTTTACATCAAACATCTTCAAATGAATATTTTATTCATTCAATGATTATCTTATTTTAAAGGCATTATTTGATAGAATTGGAAACATTAAAATAATACCTTTGAAAGAAGCTATTATTTTACTGTTAAAATATTAAGAATCCAACAAATTCAACTCTAAAATGTATATTGTGAATTAGATTGAATTTTGTTTCTCTAAATCTATATGCCTTAGTTTTAGTTGATTATAGATTATGAGTATGGCATTATCTATAAAGATTTATTGTTTTATTAACAACCTTGTTTCACACTCCACTTTGTTAAATCAATAAATTGTTTTTCTTGATCAAAATTTTAAAATACATACAACTAGAGGTTCTTCTTTCAAGGTCTTTTGACATGAATTTTTTTTAAGAAAATCTATAGCCAAAAGGAATCTTTGAATAAAGGTATATATGAATAAAGTTACCAACAAATGAAGGTCATAACTTTTCCAAAGGACCTTTGAACATCAGTCCATAGATGGCCTCTCACACTGTATAACTCACTTTTTCCTTATAATATTTCGGTCCAAGCATCATTTTGAATCATCAAATGGTATCAAATTGACAAGATAAATTGTAGGATATGCACTAGATTGTCATGTATCTAATTTAAAAATATTATTTTATCCTTACTATAAGTAAAGTCATGTTTTATGGTATAAATATTAATTTTCAAAAATATTATTAAGTATAAAACTTTAGTTATTGAAAGTTCGATAGAAATTCCCAAAGCATTTATTAAAATAAAAAATAAAGCATTTAAATTATTATACTAAATTGTAAAAATTTATAGTTCACAAATTATTTGAATTATTAATGGCCTGGTTATTATAGGTGTGAAAAGTAAATTATTAGCTAACAATGCCTATTTCATCATGTCACATTGGTCTAAAAGTGGAAACAACTATTGTGAAATCACACAAAGAAATACTCATGTGTATCACGTTTAGTGTGTTACCCCTACATATTCATATGTGTTAGGTATTTTTTTTAAATAATTAGGTTGTTATATAGTAAAGAGTGTGTGTTGTGAGTTATGTGTGTGTGCACGCATGTGTGCATGCACACATGTGTGTGTGTCTTTATATATCAAACAGTACATCACATACACTATATATTGTGTATTTTTTAGTGATAAATTTAAACTACTTTTGTGGGAACACTTAGTATTTTACCTTGTTAAGTTTAAATATTTTTTAAAAATAATTAGTATTTAAGAAACTAGATTTAAATTCCTACAATTATTGTTTTAATGACAACTTTAAATCTAAAAGATTCACATCTCAAATTACTCATCTTGGATTAGCTCTAGCTAATTTCAAAAAACAATGTAGCTACTATTTATCCAATTTTTATCCTCCGTTCAGGAACATACCCAAAGAATAGGGGTTAGAATTTTTCTTAGATAGATTTAAATATCCCAAAGGAACTAGATCAATTTTTATTGATAGTGAAATAAGAAAAGAATAAAAACACATACACTAATAGATTGCAAAATGTGGGGCCTAATCCAAAATCGTGAAGCATATTTGGATAATAGGTCATTCAATATTCTAAAATGAATTTAAAAATCTAGTATTAATGAGCATAACTTTATTTTCTAATCCTCGAGCCCATTCAATGCCTTCCTTGAAAATAATTATATCATTTAGATTTAACCTAGACTTGACAATGGGAATATATAGGGTATACAATTTTTAGAAGAATATGATATAGATTCAATGATAGAGTCTTCTAAATGATCTTATAGGAGACAAGAAGAAAATTATTTGTTCACCACTTGTTGACATCAATTACATCCCTAGACATAGGTATGAGCTTAGTATTTCAACTATATTATAAATCTACCTAAGGATTTAGATTGTAAGATAATAAGGTATAATTTAACAAGATCCTCTTCAGAAAATTTTTATTGATTTTTGTACAACTCACAAGAAAATTAATCAAAATTGATATTTTCTATTGGCCATAGAAAATAAAACTACATAAATATCAACTATACTAAGTACCTATTCATAAAGAGCTTGTTGAGAATGAGAAGGATAATTGGGGATGGCCTTGAGATTTTTTAATAAAACATGATATTATTCAAGAGAAATATCTTTACCTTTTAATATCTATTTGCAACATGAATTTTCTATTTTGATCCAATGTAAATGAGCTTTAATTTAAGTCTATTTAGTTATATGACTATCATAGTCTTTTTAGTTATATGACTATCATTAATTCCCTTTTTACAAATCTCAACCACATATAACGAAAAGGAAAGAGAAAATGGATGGGATTCCGATGTAATATTTACATGATAATGATGCATGGTGGTGTTCTTGTATGTCTGGGACTGAAAATATATCTATAAAGTTGAATGAAATTTGAATTTTATTTGATAGTAGTAGTTCTATAGTGAAACCAGCTTATCTAATGACTAGGTTGAGGATCCTTGTTTTAGACATGTTTAATGTGAGCCAATATCAATTGATGAATCAAAAAGCATATGTTATAAATACCAATTCTTTCTCTCCTTATGTTTAGAAAGGTGTCATTGAACATAAAATGGAATTTGAGAATTGTTAGAAAACACATATCATAAGTGCTAAATTGAAGAGGAAAAAATATTAATTTAAGGAAAAAAATATATGTGCTAAAATCATAGCACAATAAAATATTGTATACACATTCATAGAACTTCACAAGGAATTATTCCATCTATACCATGTAAATTATTATGATGGTGACATATCTTGGTATCAATCTATCCCAATTTGTTATGCTTTAACTAAAAAGCTTCACTATTATCAATTGTCTAGTTCATTAGAAGGCTTCCATCTTTATGAAATACCATCCCAAATATCTTATTATCTTTATGTTGATTTCAAATGGTGAAAAGAATGTAATTAGTAAGTTTATGTGAAAGGGAGTCCATCTTTAATAACATTATTGGAGGCTATATTATTAATATTGAAGAGTATGCAAAATGTGTTCTTAGTGGGAACACATTAATAATTATCTAAATGTATATTATACCTATGAAAGAGAAATGTGATGAGTCCTCCATAATGTGTATTATTGTTATTATCAATATTGAAGAGTATGCAAAATGTGTTCTTAGTGGGAACACATTAATAATTAACTAAATGTATATTATACCTATGAAAGAGAAATGTGATGACTCCTCCATAATGTTTATTATTATTTTTACACAAAAACGTTTTATAGATAGATAAGATAAGAAAGTAAAAAAATAGCATTTTTATTTCTTCAAAAGAATGAAAAGTAAACGATCTTGAACATTCCAAGAGGTAAAATTAATACTATCAGAGAGACATTCCCTCACTTTTAAAATCTTTAAGAGTGATTTAGTGATTCTACATCAATTATCTTGTGAAAAAATGTTAAACTAAAGGATAGGGATACTTAATATTATTTTAATTGGGATATATTCTTATACTTTCAAAGAACTAGGCTGGCTATGGGAATGATGACAAAACATTGAGGAAAAGAGATATGGGAATGAGAAGATTATTAAGTTGAGAAGATAGAACTAAAACTAGTGGAGGTATTTTGGTAAACTTAAGCCTATTTAGCTCACAAGATAACTCTCCATTGGAGAGACCTACATCTTATTTATTGTCCTTAGGCTTTGAAATTGTGCCAAGTATTGTCTCAATAACTTAATTCCTAGTACTAGCTAGACTCACATGAGCTCCATTATTTATAGGATCTTACTTATTTTAAAATTTCTCAACTATGATAAACCCTTATTTTTTTCAAGAAAGAGTACTTTTAATAGAATTACAAGAAGCAATATTTTTTATGTAGGGAGACAAAGAAACAATAATTGATATTGTGATCATTGACATCTTTCCTAGTGTTTGGTAGCCTAAGATAAAGGACATGTTAGTTATAATGTCTTTGTTCAATATAAATGTCTATAGCTTCTTTTAAATATTTGGAGAGGTCAAGATCAACACAAGCTAAATTTTTAAAATGAATTAGAAAGAACCTATTCAAATTGACATACACAAATTTACCAACAAATGTCATGATACTGGACATGGTATCTTAGAATGATATAAAACACAATGAATATCACCCAAATAAGGACATGAAGATCATTTTTTTAAAGAGTAAATAAGTGTTTGGGTCTAAATTTAAAGAGGAAAAAAGGTAAGGGTATTTTATAACAATACCTTTAGCATGGTTTGCTTCAATGAAATAAAACAACAAAAACCCCTTATTGAGTCTTCACAAAACATTAAAGTGTTCCCCATGATAAGCACAAGAATTTTTTATCCAACATTTAAACATGCTTTAAGGGGGAACAATCCCAACAAATTATCATATTAGAAATAAATGTTATAGTCATTTATAAGCACTTTAAAAGTCTATTATGGGTAACACCACATTTATAGTATATTCTTGTGGAACACCTTGGTGATGAACTTATTGGGATGGTCGTTTGCTAGAGCCATTACTGAGAACCATCAAACCATTAAAGCAAACATAGCTTATTGGGATTGTTGTTTGCTAGAGCCATTATTGAGAACCATCAAACCGTTAAAGAAAACATAAATTATTGGGATAATAATATTTGATGCTACTCAAATGACTAAGGAAATAATGATAACCACAACAATTTTAAATCTCTTAAAAACGATACAAAAGACAAAAGAAGTTTCCTACAAGAAATGTAATATGATAAGAGAAAAAGTAAATGAAACAAGAATAAGATTGAAAACACAACAAAATTCATGGAACTTTATTCTATCAATAATTGAAATCATATTTTAAATTTTAAAACTTATATTCCTATTATTTTCTAGGAAAAAATAATTTTGAAAAAATCACTATTCATTGCATGATCTCTTTTATTTTATTTATTTTTAAAAAAATATATGAATATTTTTAACTTATATATTATTATACATTAATAATAATTAATAATAGTATCTTGAGTTTTATGTACATAGTCGCCACATAAACACTTCATACTTTACTCCCATAGTAAACATTTCTCAACCTAATGATTACACATCCAAAATTCAAAAGGTAGTTGAAAATTAGTGTCGCTTCAAATTAGATACAAAATGTATGTATCTTTCTACAAGCGTAATGACCATTGAGCTACGTAAAGTGTAATTCCCTTATAAAGGAAGAGAACGAGATATCTGGAAATTACGTTTAGAGTTTTCCTTTTATCCTCTTTTTTCCTAAAACAGTAAAAGAAGACCGCTCCTTGTCAAATTCGCACAAGAATATATAAATCATCTATAACCATTCGCCTTACTATTTCTTAAGCATGAAGCTATGCGAAAGTTCTGTCTTAGAATAAACTTTGAAACAGAATAACAACAAATATGGTAATTAAGAAAAGGTTGTGGTTTATTAAAGACGTTGCTATAGTGAGATGAAAGAATATTGCTTATTTTTAATAAAAATAATCATGTGATTGTTAATTATTTCAATCAGTTTGAACTTTTTTCAATTATGAATGGAATTGTTATTTAAGTTTCAAGAGTTAAATATTTGAAGGAAAATAAGATGCTGAAATTACTGATATAGTCTCATTTATCACACAAGTCTTATCAACTCGAAGATATATGATATAAAATCTCACATTACATGATATTTTCATTTATAAATGATTTGAAAACCAATGTCATCTTGTTTCATGAGATGACTAATTGTTGTGATGTCATATTTAATGTATATGACAAATTTGTTATAGAAGTAGACATGTTTATATAACTAACAATACAATATTTGGGTGTTATGTAAGAATTTATATAAAATAATTCTCTAAATTATTTAGAAAGCAAAAATTCATTAAAATGTAGAGATTATATAAATACGATTTAATAATATAATAATAAGAAAATACAATTCAATGTCAATGCAATATTAAAGAAGTCTAACTACTAATATCATTGATTTGAAAGATAGTGTTTACTAGACAAATATCCTTCTAGATGTTTTACTCTTAAATAAAACAATGAGCTTAAGCTCATTGTCATTTTCACTCATTTTGTATCAATCCATAGGCTATAATTCTCCCACAAATATCATATGATGAGCCTTCAACACATATCTTGTTCTTGAAAAATACATCTAGATCATGGATATATTTCCTAATTGAGGATACTATCAACAAATAGAAAGTAGCTAGTCGAAATCTTCGGCCACACAATTGAATAGTTTACTTTCTAGGAGTGCAGAGTAATAGTCCTTAATAGTTTTCTATGCTCCATTTTTAATTTATGGAAAAATTTGATTGTTTTTAGATAAATTAATAAGTTGATCATTATAGAGTAATGATTGTATATTAAATTATAAATAATTTCATGGTGAAGTTTTAAGAAATACATTTTTAACCATATCAGTGAATCAAATATACCTCAATAATTGATTTATTTTGAAGAAAATAACTTCCTCACCTACTGTCAGAACTAGTTAGAAGATAGTGATGACCCAATTGTAATTAGTTTTGGATACATCCTTAAATTATTATAAATGATTATCCATATCTCTATCTCACATGCATACCAAATTATAGAAATAAACTAATATTTCTTATATTTAATTTAACTATATTCATGTCCCATACTAGCCTAAGCCTAATTTACATCGCAGAGGGGATTTTCTATAAATATCATTTTTTTTCCTTCTCCATTATATCCTTGGAGGTGTATATTCTAGTTATTCGAAGTTTTAAACCATTAAATTTAATTTTCCTCCAAATGCCACCATTATTATATTATCAATCTGAAGTATGAGAGATAATATATCTAATAAAATATTTTATACATCATTTAAAGCATTAAAATTATAAATTGATATCAATAAGTTAAAACTCGTGGTATTCTTATACAAATATGAAAATAAAATAAAAATATTAGAACTATTTAACAAGTAGCTAGAATTTAAATAGAATACATCATAACTTAGTTTTAAGAATAATGAAAAGAATGGATGAACATATTTCTCCCTCCTCACTTGAAGATAAATTTCGAAATCTATGTTTTATCAAACATGATGATAACCAAAATAAAATAAAATAAAATAATGGATCCCACAAGATAATACCCCATTAGACATATTATTCATTTAAAGAATTATCAAACCTAAAATTAGCACCTTTTCTTACTATTATAAACCCTTGTAGGGTAAAGGAGTGGTTTCTTTTGTTACACAAATTCATCTATTTAATAAAAGAAGATAAGGGTCATGTTAATTTTTATCTTTTTTTAATAAATATTTCTAATGATAGAACTTTCAATGTGGTTAAAAGTTGCATTGACATTAAAATAACCTCCTTCATTTAACTATGTTTCAAATGAGTTTTTAAATATTTAGGAGTGTAGTGTCATAAATTGAATCACTTTACAAATTCACACTCTATTTGGGTCCTTACTTTATGGTGTCTTTTCCTAAATAATTTTAAACCTATTTGGGCCCTATTTTCCTGAATGATTTAATTATCAATCTCATAACTTAATTGTCATCAAATACTCAAACGAAGACCTAATTTAACATCATAAACCTTGACACTGACTCCTTTTTGGAGGCCATATCTGAATGGGACTAGGGTGCCCAACAGACATCCCATCAAAACTTCTTAAAATTGTAGCTAATGATTGTCTCAACCTTAACAATTTGAATTCTAGTCTTGATTTTTTTATTCACTTTTTTATGTTAGCCTAAACTCAAAAATAGCTTGTGAACCTTATATAAAGAAATATTTTATCATTCATAAGATCCAATACATTATAATTTACAATTTCAATTGAACCCAAGAGCATTCAAGCATTTTAGATATAAACACAACAGCCTACATTCAACTATGACTTCATGAAATAAGAGGATGATGTCATAAACAATTTCCTTAATGTTACTTTACCTTCCATGCACTTAATTGACATCTCTAGAAGAGATGATCATCGATAAATATTGTTAATCCCTCTCCTAAAGTATTTCCTCATTAGGACAAAGATAACAAGAAGATTTACTGAAATCAAGAAAAATTTAGCTACATTATGTGCTTATTAATGAACTTCAATAGTGGAGATGAATTTGACGTAAATCAGATTATATCTTCCCCTCGTGATAACATAGTCGACAAAGAAATTCATAGACATTGTGATTCCAGCGACAAGCATACGAGATAAATCGAATGGTTGTCCAATACAAAACATGGGCTGATGCTGAACTTCCACTTGACTGTTTGCCTTATATTCCTACACAGATCTGTTCATGTACTCTATCTTCTTTACAGCTTCCTTCAGAACGTGTGGCTTGTTTATTGATAAATCCTGCAAGAGCCCCAAGGTGCTGGGTAAACATGCGAGGCTTGTGCAGCCTTCCAGATTCAATTTTTTGAGATTCCTGATATTACCTATTGAGAGGGGTAATATTCTAAGATAAGGGTTTCCTATTCCAAGAACTTCCAAGTTAGTTAACCTCCCCATTTCGTTTGGTAGTTCTTGCAAACTTGTACCTTCCAAACATAAGCTCTTCAATGACACCTGCAATGCAAGTTGAGCTGGCAAGACTCTAAGCTTTCTACAATCTTTAAAATTCAGGTGCTTGAGACCTATAAGATTGCCAAGAAAATGAGGTGGAATGCCCATGTTGATGCAACCTTGCAAATCCAAATGTTGGAGAAGCACCAATTCCTTGAAAGAGTGAGGCAACTCCTTTAATTGGCTGCAAAAGGAAAGGTCTAAATGTTGCAACTTTGTCAGATTACCAAAGTCTCTGGGTAACAATGTCAATGCCCTACACCATCGAAGTGTAAGGTGACTCAGAGATTTTAGCTCACAAAACTCCTCTGGTAGTGGCTTCAAATTACTGTCTGGCCAACCATCTACTACTATTGTTTGCAGGTGCTGAAGATGTCCTATTGATTTTGGAAGCTTCCGTATACCACCATATATATCCAGCTCTGTCAACTGCGTCGGCTGCTGCAAGTTGAAACACAAAGCAAATTACATTTCAAGTTCAACAAACCAAAATAATTGCATACGACTATTCACGGAATTATACCTTTGCATTAGGGAGCCATAACTTACTAAAGACCCCATTAATAAGCTGGAGAACTCTCAATTTTTCTAGCGGAATCCCTGGTGGAATTGTTGTATGTGGACAGTCGTGCCAACGAAGCCATAGTAGGTCTCTTGTCTGAATCCAGCCTTCGCCAGTTGAGAACTCCCCATTAAGAACAAGTACCTGTTTCCAACAGACATAATTGTCACTCAGACTAATAGATTTTAAAACCCAAATGCAAATCCGTTTGCACATAAACCTCTGTTGAAAATTTTCTTTTCAAATCAAGGTAGCTCACCCTTGGAATTTGCCTCACGTCCTTGACCAATAATCTCAAGTTCTTACTGATTGATGTTTTTGAGTAATTCTACAAATGCAAAAAGAATCAATGAATCCTCTAGGACGTATCATATATATGAAACCTAGGCATTTTATATCAATACAAAGGAAGATGTAGAAGAAAATTGCTTTCTATTTCTGAACACATTAATTGAGTTAACATTTGTCAAAGTGTATTGAACTCACCGCCTCTTGTATTTCTCCCGGAAGAGAAAAACGGCAAGGCTTCCTTTCGAATGCTGCTACTTTTCCAATATTTATGAAGTGCCTCTTGATTCTGATGCGGTTTTCCTTGTCAAGCTCTACGATTGACTTACTCTGCAATTGTTTGCTAAGTGAGAGAAACTTTAACATTAGCTTGCATTTGCTGTGGTCTTCCAATTTACTGACCTCCACAAAACCCTTTAGTTTGCTCTTCAATTTCTGAATCTCTTTCTCCAGCCTGTCAAATTTTGCCTCATGCTCAATCTTCATCATCTTGATGTCTTTCACAATTTGCTGGGAAAGCTTCAGGAGTTCCTCAGTCTTATCTGGCACAGGAATCTCAGTGAAGGTGGCAATGAGATCTTTAATCCCCTGTTTTAGAATATTGATTTCCCCAAAGAGCCATCGAAAACACTTTTCCTGATACATCAACGATTTCTCTAAAATCAAATCAACATCCTTTTCATTATCTTTGTTCTCGTTGGGGTCCACATTGAGAGGGATGTCAAGATTTATTTGATTATCCTCCTTGTCAAGAATCACTGCCTTACAAGTCCTCTGCTTTTTCAAATTTTGTTTTAGATAACTTTCAGAAACACCCTCTCAAAAAATTGTATAAAATCTTGGTGAATATTTAATTTTTGTAATAAATAATAATAAAAAATATTGGTGAATCTTTCCTTTTTAAAAGAAATTTTTTAATTTTATTGACGAATTTATTTATATCAATTTATTTTAGTAGAAAACATTGGTGAATCTTAGAAAATAATTAGAGTATAATAATTACTATTGCAAATCCTTTCATTTTGAAAAAATAAGTTTTTTATAGAAACATAGAGGCTTGAAGGTGTAAATCATTAATGAGTTTAACGGGTAGACTCTACTTTATTTAGTTTCTACTATTAATTTAAAATAATCTAACAACCCTCTTTGTTTGTGAGATAAAATGTATCAACAATTTGTAATAATCATGGGGCCAAAACTTACTTTTAGACCATTGGTTTTCATTGAGATCAACAATTGAAAGGTAATTTCAACCCCCACAAGGATTACAACTTGTAGGTACAATTTACCTCATGGAATACACTTAAGGTCATTAGATTATATTTTAAATCAATGGTGGCAACTAAAAAAAGTTGATATAAACTTAAAGTAACTAATATTTATGATATATTATTAGCGAATTAAATTATATTTTTTCAATAAATTATAAAATCTTGGCGAATCTGATCCAATCGTGTATCGATATTGTGGCACATCTTCGAGTTGAGAAATTTAATAAAATAAATTCTTTGGCAATTTAAATAACACTAAAATAAAAATTTATAAAAATGTGGTGATTTGGGTCACCTTAAAGTTGAACTTATTAGCCAAATTTTAATTCCCAAATTTCAAAAAATAGCCAATTGGCTGAATATTAGCCACTAAAAAAATCACTAAATGTGGGTCTGCGAGACAAGGGTTTTATTCTTAGTAGCCCATCTAGGAGGGTTTTTTCTTTTGCTACTAATACGAGGGGTGGTTTTTTTCAGGGGACCCTCATCTTCCGAGGGTTTATATTCCAAATCATTTGACACCTGGACATCATTCCAATCAGAAAAGGTGCATGGTTCATAGACTTGGAGGCTTCATTTAGTATGACCTCCCATTAGATATATTTTTCCATTTCTAAATAATTTGATTGATTGAAGTGTACCTTAAATGATAAAAAAAAGACATAGTTGGGTGTGGCAGGGTCAAGATTTAACTTCTTGCTCAAAAAAAGAAAGAGAACTAATGGTCTGCTATACATTAATTATTTTGTAAGGAAAATATTATAAACTAGCAAACCTAGTGAAGTAAGTATAAATATTATTCTCTATAGTGCATTGCACAATATGATTTGAGGAGCCATTATTCTTTGTCTAGATGATTTAATTGTCATACTATATTAACTAGATTCATGTACTATCTACACTAGAAGTTATTATGTTCTTGTAGTGAAGAGATTTATAGAATCTACACCCTCACAATGGAACTTATAGCAATGACTAGGATTGTGTATGGTTTTTATTCTCGTGTTTACTCAAAAGTTAAGAAAGCTCTCACTTGATAAATAAATTCTCATGACAGAAATAATGTTATGACACCAAATGATGACCTATAATGATTTGAAGGGTATATGGACTCTAAAAACATAGTTTATATTTTTTGAATGATTATAATATTGAATTTGAATTTTATAAGTATTGTGTGCATGCAAAATGAAACTACATTCTTCATTATTGTAGTTCTTAAAAATAGTTTTGGGTTTTGGATCTAATTTATTTAAATGTATTTAGTCTTTTTAATTTTCTATAAATTTCTAAGCCTTTGCACTGTGTATCATTTATATATGATTAAAATAGAAGGATGTAGGCATATTTCCTTAGGAGTAACTCTAAATAATTTTGTTATAGTAAGAATTATAACACTCTTGTAGGTTATTAAATTTGTAGAAAGATTAATGTTTTGAGAACTAATAATGGTGATGAGTTTTCTTAAATATTATGTTGTGACATATTTTACTAATATCACAATACTAATGCATAAGAAATTTTTGTAATCCATTAATGAAATAAATTTACATAAATAATAAATATAATGGTACTATAGAGGGCTATTACTATTATTTGTTTAGCTATATTGAAAAAAAAACTCCGTTAAAAATTATAGATTTACATTTGAACTGATATGCACATATGCCTACTAAGAAGCTATAAAACTTAGAGAATAGGGTAATGAAATGTAAATTTGTGGGCTATGGTTTTGATATTGAGGGGTGTAAGATTTGGAAACTTATATCCCAGAGAGTTCTATAGAGCAATATTATTTTTAGAGTGAATCATTAATAATGTTACAACTAGATAAGGATGGGAAGAAAATTGAGGTTCAACTAACCCCATTGACAAAGAAGGTTGAACAAAAGTATCATAAAGTATATTATGTTATGAGGATTTCAAGTAGTTTTGATAGTTTAAGAAAGAATTTAAAACCTCAATCTTATCACTTAAAGGTTCACTCACTCTAGGAGAAAATAAGTATATTCTAAATTATTGGACATGTATTTTTTATTACTTATTAACATTGATGAGGATATAATCATAACGTAGGTTAGGTATATGCATAATTATAAGTGTAGAAAGGTGTATATGAATGAGATTGTAGATTCATTATAAAATGAATGGTAAATGGGACTTGGTATAGTTATCCAATAAAAAATATATTTGTTCTCAATAAATGTTAAATAAAAAAAATAGTCTAATAGATAACTACAGGGTAACATTGGTTGGAGAAAGATATTTTCACATTAATGGGACAAAATTTGTTGATACTTCGATATATTTTTCTCAAGTAACACCTATCATGTTCATATTATCTCTAGAAAATTATTTTATTTAAAAGGTAGGAAAAAATGAATGGTTGATCCCATAATAGTGTATCCTTGTTGTAGGATAAGGCAAAAGAATGAGACTGAGGTAAAAAAAGAAGTGTAAAACACATTTGAATGAACATATACCTTCCAATGAAGCAATATAATTTGAAGGTGATTTCATCATGAAATTATAATGAATAATAAAATAAAATTAGTTCATTTTTTAAATTTTTTTATGAAAGTGAAATTCAAATTAAGATACCATAATTATTGTATTAAAAATTATGCTTTGAAGAAAGTATTGGACCATAAACAAGGACACAATGACATGATATTTGATGGGATTAGGATTTATAAAAGATATTAGTTTATATATACTTTATTTAATTATAGTATTCATTCTCTATTCTCAAGAGAATCTTTTTTTTTTAATCAATTGTAAAGGTTTATATAAGATGCACAATGAAAAGTTAAAACAATGTAAAATGAACTCTAAAAATTATGTTTTAACATAAAATAATATTTTACATCTATACAAAACAATTATGGCTTATGGAATGAAATTATTCTAAAATATAAATAATGTAAATTAACAAATTGTAATTTAATTATAATATTCATTCTCTATTCTCAAGAAAATCTATTTTTTTTTTACCAATCAAAATACTTTAAGTTTAATTAAATAAAAATATATATTTTATCGATTGAAAAAAAAAGGTAAAATGAACTCTAAACATTATGTTTTAACATAAAATAGTATTTTACATGTACACAAAATAATTATGTCTTATGGAATAAAATTATTCTAAAATATAAATAATATAAATTAATAAATTGGTAATAAAATACTATGAAAAATTTAGGTGGACTAGATATCCATGTTAGTAACAAATATTTATTAAACTATAAATTTATCTTAATTATAAAAATTATTTGCATTGCAAAATAAATATCACTCTTTAAATAACTTATAAGAAATATTCATGTAAAATCTTGAAAATTAGTAGTTTACATTATCTTCACACTCTTAACGGTTTTCTTACTATAAGTAAAAAATTGTTATATTTTGGTTAAAATTTATTATTTTTATATACACCATAGGCTAGAAGTGGAATACAATATTATGGGTTCACCAAGATGTGAACATAAAATATGTGTACGGTGAATTAAAGAACGAGATTTAAATTTGACATAGTTGTAGAACTTTATTGATAAATATAATCAATTATTAATTCCTTGAATGATCTAAAATAATCTTGTAAAATGTTGTACTTATTGAAGCTTTCTTTTTAATGGTATAATTTTATAAATACCATGAGCTTTCATGCATCTTGTCTAGAGTACCCATAATTATAATGGACATAACAAACTTTTAGGTTTACTGCCTTAGTCAAAATGACCAAAGTATTTTCCCTCCATTAATAAAGTTCATATCATGTGTTGAAGATTTCCAATAGACAAGGAAATTCTATGTATGGGGTTCCTTGGAGAAACTGTTGCGGCTAAGTGTGATATGATTGAATTGGTGGTTCCTTGTGATGTTCAGTGTTTTAATTGCCTTCATCTACCTTTGCCCCAATGACAATTCATGCATAATAGGTGTAGATACCCTACTCCAAAGGTGAATAGGGAGGGACGATGGTCTCCTCCTCTTCCTAAAAATTAACATAGATGACTCTTGTCATGGAATTCTTGGTCATGCTGGTATCGGAGGTGTGGGTTGGGATAGTTCTGGAGATGTTCAATTTATCTTTTTTGTTTATATGGGTTTTCATAATAATAATTTAATGGAGGCTCGGGCCATTTTCTTAGCTCTGGAACATGCAAGTAAATTGGCATGGTGCATCATCAAATGTGAGTCAAATTCTAAGGTTGTGGTCAACTTGTTGAATAGGAAACATTTAGATAGGGTTAGTTGGAATTTGGCTTTGATTGTTGATCAAATTCTCAACCTCTGTGCTTCTCTAGAGTCTGTTACTTTAACCCATTGTTCTAGAGAACTGAATGGTGTTGTTGATTGTTTGGCCAAGTGGGCCTTTGATCATATTCATGATTGGAACATGAGGGATTGGGCACACTTACCCCTAGATTTGTCTCAACAGTTGCTTCACTTAGTCAAGCTTGATAGGGCTATGTTATCCCCCTGCTTTGTAATTCTTCTTCTTTTTTAATAATTCCCTCCTTTATGTTTAAGTTATTTAATAGTGCTTCTATGAAGTTGTCAAAGTTTAGGGAACAACGAAATATTTTTTTCTATTGAAATATAATACCACTTCCATCATTATTTTTATTTGATTTCCTATTCAATTCTTATAGAAATTTTTAATATATTAAGCTATTTGTCTCTCATGTTTTTCCCCTATCCACTATGGTAAATGTTATCCTTATTTTACTTATTATTTCATTCATGGACTTCTAGGGTTTGTTTGAATGTTAAACTTATTACTTTCTCATCCCAACATCTTTTCCTTCCTGATTCCCATTTCTCGCATTTCCTTCCAGTCCACTTCTACAAAATTCTATTGCACCTCTTGAACTTCTAACTTATTTTTCCTCCACTTATTATATTGTATATGCTTCCTAGATCTAATTTCGTAGATTAAAATTACTACAAATGTTCTCATGGAATTTTGTAGTTATTTCTCTTTCAAAAATTTTAATTTGAATTCCAAACATTTAATTTCATACCCATACATCTCATATTGATGTCTAATCCCATAAATAGTTCGTTCAACTTCTGCCATGTTTTACATCCATTTCTTAACCATATATTATGGATTTTAATGTGACTTTAGAAACATATTCAAATTTCTAATCATGCATCAAACCTTGCATCTTTGAATTTTCCATCTTTAAATCTCTACATTTTTTCTATGTCACTTGTCTAGTCCCCTAAACTTCTTGAAACACCACTAATTATAATAAAAGTTTATCTTGCTTTTGCAAAAAACATGTTTTGAGGGGACTCGAAACCCCATACAACTAAATAGACTAACACTAGCTAAACACCTGTGCAACCACAAACAAAAAGAGCTAACCAAACAATCATGAGATATTCAATATAGATCAAATTGGCACCACTGTCAAGGCTACAACATCAAACTAAAGCTCATAAAAGAAAAGAATTAGGGTTTGACATGCACCCTCAACCAACTAGCAGGGATTTTCTAGGCTCCCTTAACTTGTGACAAAATCTCCAAGCAACTAGAAGCTAGCCTAGACCTTAACTAAAAACAACCACTGTCTATACTAGGCCCTTAAAAACTATCAGCGTCTAGCCAAACAAGAATCCATATAATAAACATTATGAAATGAACATAAACATTGGGGTTATGTAAGGATCCCCTAACCTTCAATTTGGGTTTTATGATGGCTTCCAAAACCACTAAGAAGAAGCTAGTAACCTCAAGGCATCTGATAGTCACATCACTATCAACAAAGCACCTTTCCACCTCTATAAGATAGGGACCCACCTTAATAGGGGCTGAGAAGATGAAAACCATCAACAAAGAGAACAAAGCTTCTAACTACAAACCAAAGTCCAACAACTACGAGTTGAAACCACAAAGCTTTGCTGGACAACTAGGTTTTGAGAAGGCTCCCAAAACCTTCCACTTAGGAAAAGGTTTGAATCAAATAGAATCCTAGCAGACAAGCTCCTCCAAAGTCTCCAATCTAAAGGAGGAAAGGGAAAGCAACCCCGTATCAAGGAGAGAGAAACATTTGTCCATCTCGCCTTAGAGAACAGGGCATCCAAAGCCACCAACAAGATATGCCCACCTGATCAGAGCCAACAACCCTTCCCCTCAGAAGAATGATCCACCTCAATAGGATAGATTGAGAAAGGCCGAACAAAGAGACCCTAAATAGAACTAAAAACTAGGGTCATACAGACCTCGAAACAAAAAAGCCCCTACAGCAGCATAGCCCACATCAGGGGCTGAAGATGAGCATCCAAAGAACAACATGAGGGGAGAGAAAAACCACCGAAAAACCTTTGCAGTGGTAAGGAAGTAGCAGGGTTATCAGAAAAGGCCCTCAAATAGATCAATGAAAAGAGCACCCAATCCAAGCTTAAAAGGCCTTCACGTAGCCTCTGAAAAAAAGAGGGACAAGGAAAAAGACAGAGCAAGACAAACACAACCACTTCAAAACCACCCAACTCTTTAAAAATCACACACTCTAATAATAGCCATCCACCAGAATCTCCACCTGGATCCCAACCCTAACCCCCCATGCCCAAGACAACAAGAAGAGGGAGGAGAGGGAGGAGGGTGTGCAAAAACCACCATCATCCTCCAGAGACTTAGCAAGGAGGGCCCATCCACACCCAGCACAGGCCAACCACTCAACCACCTAAAGCAATGCTCCATCCTCAGGGGTACCATCAGCACTCAGCTAAGAGACTTCATCATCCACAACCCCCTTTTGGCACCACACAACAACAAAAGCAAGAGGATGCGAGGGCAAATAGAGAAAACCCTTACCACAAGGCGACAAAAGAAATCCAAGCAAAGCCGTCTCCTCTGAAAGCATAAATCACCACAACTCTATACACACCGCCATGCCCACAAACACGAACTAGGATCGAGACCACCAAGTCGTACCCGCAGTAGGAAAGAGAAAGGGCGGGCCAAACAAGGAACTACTTTCAGAAGATCCCTCTCCATCCGGCTCATAGTCGTACTCCTCGCCTATATCAACACCCGAAGTCTTCGCCTCCCCAGCACGCAGCAGAACGAACGTAGCCAAGAAGACCTCTGATGCCACCACAATGCGCCAACTGCAATCAACGTCCCTAGTGTCCTCACCAATCCAAGACCCACAAACAGACATGGTCAAGAGAGGGGGATACAGACAAGGGATCCTAAATAGGAACAGAGAAAAGTCCTCCTCACAATCGTCGTCACCTTCCCCTGATTCCTCTGCCTCCCCGGTAGAAACCCTAGTTGCACACCTCCAGACACTCACTCTCTGGCTCGCCATCCTTCCAAAGTTTATCTTGTTACTACACTATCACATCTTCCCCTCCCACAAACAACTACTTTTATGAAAATTACAAATTCTAATGTAAATATGGTGATCAAGCACAGGGGAATCCATGCCCCCATTAATGAGTTAGATGAGATTTATCTCTTAGTGATCTTCATGCTAGCTCCTATGTTGCATATTACATCAATATATGTTAGTTTTTAGATAATAATAAATTAGTTTATTACTATTTTTAAGGTAGTTTGATTTCATAGCCACTTTTATAGGGTTAAACAAGGATTTATAAAACCATTGTATTGAAATGTAATATTGATATGAAAAATCTCAACGAATACATTTATATAATATTCAAATATTTGTAATCATGGTTTACATTCCAATTTTGTGATTACTCTATCTTTTTATCATTTAGTATTAGAGAAAATATTTTTACTTGTTAATGTTGAGGAATGACATAAAGCCTTGGAGTATATAGAAGCAATGGTGTGAAGATTGGAGTAAAAGAAGTTTGATATTTGGTTGCTATAGTGTACACATAGATGTTAATAGTCTATTTTAACTTTGCTAACTATAACCACCATTATCTATTATGGAGAAATAGAAATTATTAATTTTGGTATTTAATTTTCCTTTATAACTTGCATTGAAGAATCTAATACATTTTATTTCTCTAGAGTTATACACATCACCTTAGACTCCACTTAAATATTTAACCAATCAAAATCATCTATTTTGATGTCCTCAACTCAAAACCATGAGGCTTAACAATGCATTTGATGTCCTTTCCTTTGATTACCCAAGTAAAGGAGAATGTAGAGTATTGTTTGTTAAGTGTGGACTCTTTGGCTTGTACTATATTCTATTGTTAAGTGGTGGACATGTCTTTTTATATAACTTAAGTGATTTTAAGCTATGGGTAGGTCCTTTTATGAATGTCAAGTGAGTCCTAGCCTAAAGACATAAGTTGCCTCCATTTACATGTACTTTAAGTGATATTAATAATCATATGGCAAAAGGCCAATAAGACATGATTTTTGAAGGAGCCTATTGGCTCTTTTTTTAGGGTTTTAATGTGGAGCACTGGATTGAGTTGCTAATGGATCGGGGGCTAAGGTTAAATAATCTTTTCTAGTGTAATTATATAATATTCTAGGGTTATTTTTATAGCTCATTATGCTATCAAAATTTTATGTATTACTGTTCGCAATCCTTGGCTTAAGGTCTGAAACCCTTAAGTACCCTAGGTTTAGAGAGACATGTGGGGCCCTCCTAGTTAGAAGGGTGGATTTTGGTGGAAGGGCTTAGTCTATGATGCTCTAACACATACTTTTAGAGTTGAAATTTCTAATTAGGTTTGGAGACCATTTTATTAAGGTGAAATTCAAGTGTCAAGTTCAGATTTGAGTTCACTATAGCAAGGTGTCTTCTTAGTACTAAGATTCAATAAAAATGGTAACACGAAGGACAAGTGGAAAAAGGTTGAGCATACCTGGCTCTAATTTTCTAGGTCTTATTGGCAATAATGGCTAGGGTTTGTAGATTTAAGCAATATTTGATTGGCCACCACTAGAGAATGTGTCCCATCTATGGGGCTTCATTGATCTATGCACATACTATAAACGATTTGTGAATGGGTTTTCATGATTAACCACTCCTTTGAAAAATTTGACCAAGAAGGATCCCTTTGTTAGAATGGATGAGACTCAAAACATCATAGATCATCTTAAGAAGGTATTGAGTATTTGTCCTATCTTGTCTTTACCAAATTTATCTAATCCCTTTCTGCTTGAGTCTAATTAACACGTATTGGTATTGGGGTTGTTTTGATGCAAGACAAGATTCCAATTTCTTATGAGAGCCAAAAATTTGAATGAAGTTGAAAGGAGGTTCTCTACATATGACAAGGAAATGTTGGCAATCATGCATGCACTTGAAAAGTTTCATCAATATCTTGTGGGCAGCAAGTTTATAATGAGGAATGATCATAATAGCCTCTAGTATTTCATGGAGAAAAAGAGATTAAATGAGAGACCACAACATTGGGTGAGTATGTTTCAAGTATATGACATTGACATTGAATTTATGAAATGAAAAAATAATGTTGATGGTGATGGATTCTCTAGACTTTTATTTTTCTGACTTTCAGAGATTTCAGCCTCTTGGAAGGATCACCTACAAGTACATTTTTAAAAAGTCAGCATGCTTGTGATATTCTAGATGATACAATCAGTGATTAAAGGTACAAAGTATTTAATGACATTATTTATTATAAAGACAGATTCTATTTTTGTATGACAAAATAAGCTAGAACATAAGATTCTTGTTACGATCCATAACAATCAACTTATTGATACTTTTTAAACATGACAATGTAAAATCTAAAAAACTAGAAATAAAAAATATATACTCTACTAACATACACAATTTAATTATAATACTCTTTAATAAATTATAGCTATTCGCCTATTAAAGATTCTTAAGGTTTTGTTACCGCAAGAAGGACAAGTACAAATAGTCTTTGTGAGCTAGCACCAAATAAATTATATTATAATCTACTGTGAACATTGAAATAATACAGTATGGAAGCTCTCATCTCGCATATGATTATGATTCTCATCAAAATCTCTAATACTAAGTGATCCTTTTAGAATGGTTCATTTGCCATAAAGTAGGCCGGAAACACAAATGACACGAATAAAACATTGCATTATAGTGCTAATTTTATAGGCAAGTTGCTCATAAAATTTGATAGATTATTGCCTGGGTAGTAAAGAAGACATCTCGGATGTTAAACCTATGTGGTCTCTCACATCTGAATCGCTGATCTGGCCTCGTGAACTGTAAACATATAAAGCTTTATGAGTATTTCCATCTTCCCTGCTTTGTCTCTCAGGTACATGCATACGTTCCAATCTCCGTACAAATTTAGGGTACGAGGTCAGCATCGTGCAATTAAACAACACAAGCTCCCTCAAGCATCCTAACTTGCCTAGTGGAGACGGTGTACTGGTCATGGAAGGACTCTCCAAGTAAAAAAATTGCAAGTTTCCCAAATTCTCAATATCATGTGGCAGTTCCATCAAGTTCGTACCAAGCAAATTTAGTTTTCTTAGAGACTCTTGGGAAGTGGTTCGAGCTGGCAGCTTCAGTAACTTCTTACAGTTTTCAAAGATCAACTCTTCAAGACTGGTGATTTCTTCAAACATCTGTGCATGGATGATTCACGCAATTTCTTAGATTGAGATATCTGAGTTTTGTAATGCTGACAATATTTGACAATCTGAAAGATCTACGTGTTCCAGGTTTTTCAATCGCCCAATATCATTAGGCAACTTTGTGAGGTCCTCACACTGTCTTAGCACAAGGTGCCTTAAGCCATTTAAATTGCAGAACTCTTCCGGCAAATCTTGCAGATGAAGTGCAGCTTTCAGTACCATCTTCTCCAGGTGTTTTAGTGATCCTATGCTTGGGGAAAATGCTACAAGTTGTCTGCATTTAATAATATTAAGCTCCCTCAATTGCGATGTTTGCTGCATTTTTCAAGGATAATCTTATTTAGTAAGTCCATGAGCTAAAACAACATCTTGAAGAAACATTGTCTGTATAAATGTCGGAATTTTAACCAATGTAATAGATGACTTCTCATATAAATATCATCTCTATAAATGCATCCATCTTAAACAAAAACATTATATGCATAAATGTCAATTGACTAAAGAAATATCTATATCTTAAAAAGCTGAGCAGAGATAATTCATAAGCTCTAGAATTTTGTGGACCTATACCTTAAAGGCAGGATCACAAAGTATTTTGAAATTTCCATTGACGAGTTCTAAATCTCGTAAGTTGTTCATTTCAAGTGGAGGAAGGGTCGCATGAGGGAAATTTCTCCACCGAAACCATACCAAATCTGCTAATTGATCGCTAAGGCTTAAAGCTGGACAAGTTTTCCAACAAAACCACATAGGTTTTAATGACCGATCAGTAACTGTAGCATCAGATATATCACCATCTATATCAAGAAGCTCTATTTTCACAGAAGAAAAGGTGTAGCTTCTTTTCTGTCCATGGGAGGCCTTTGTGCCATCAGTGCTTCCTCTAATTTTTGCGTTTTCCTGGAATACAAGCAATTGAAATTAACTTTGATTTTCTGTACTAATGAATTCATGTTGCCACAAAAATTTTAATGCATTTTATATATATGGTCTTCATCATTATATTTGTAATTGGTATTGCATACTGTTAATTGGCAGTGGCGAATTTGGCGAAATATAAATTCTGATGTTGATGTCAGGGTATTATTAACAGGCTCCAGGAGATTACGGCCAAGTTAAAAATGAAAAATAGACGTAAGAAAAAGATTAAAAAAAATGATATTGGTCTGCATGTCCTCGAGTATTCTCTCAATTCCTATCCATAATGTTTTTTCATCAATTCTAGAAGCTATCCCTCTTATTTTGATGTGTAAAAGCTTGTGAGAAGCAATACATACCGGCAGTGACCATATTCCTTGAAAGAAATTTGCAGCATCATTTGGAAGCCACAGACGCAAGGATGCTCTGGACTGTTGCACAGTTGCTCTTTTGCAATCTGTCGCCCAAAATCACGGAAAGAATCATGCATTTTCAGGCAATTGTTCTCGTCGATTTCCACGAGACAGCCGTATTCCAGCTTTTGCAGACCACGAGCACCCCTCCATCCTGATCCATCCCATATTCGTATGGCCGACTCCTTGTCCATTCCCCGAAAAAAGCAAGCAATATCTAAGAATATTTGCTGTTCCTCTTCGCTCAAAGCGTTGAAAGTAGCCTTCATTATATCATTGAGTTCACAAAACATTCTCCACTCGCAATTCCAAGACTCTATATTGTTCCCTCCGTATAGACGAAGATGCCTCCCAATAAGCTTGAGAAACAAAGGTAAGCCGCCAAACTTTCTCACAGCTGTTTCCACCACACTCTCCAATTCCCAAATCGGTTTCTCCTGGTTGAAGGCGTGCATGCACAAGAGCTCTCGAGCGTGCTCCTTAGCCAGAGGTTTCATTTCATAATGCAGTGAGATTCCTGAAAGTTTAAGGATTGCCTTATCACGGGATGCCAGTATAACCAAACTTCCATTTCCCAACACATTCTCCCGGAGCAGTAGAGCATCTAGCTGATCATGATGATCAACGTCATCAATAACAATGAGAAACTTGAGCGATCTCTGCCGACTTAGACACTGTAAACGTTCTGCAAGTATTTCTCGCCCTTCGCTCTTGTTGTTTATTTCCCAAATGGTGTTGGTGAGGTCATTAAGCAGCTGCCTCTGCAAGGCTTCTAATCCATTTCGTTTGGAGGCTTCTCTGACACCAAATAGTAGACTGGATCTATCGAAATCTTTTCGGTATCGATAGTAAAACTCCTCAGCTAAGGTAGTTTTACCAGACCCTTCTGGTCCAACTATTCCTACAATCTTAACAGCTTCATCCGTTGGCTCTGAAAGAAAGTAGTGGAAATCCTCGACTGCCACGTCCAGACCCACCAAGTCTTTCACACTCTTTTTCAGCTCCTTTCTCACATGCTCCTTCACCAGATCGACTATGGTTTCCACAAGCTTTCCTTCATCCCTTCAATAGCCATTTAAACCAAAACACACTTTAGTTTTCAACAGTTCAAGTCATTATCTTTATTGCATTGACAGAGCTTTTTGCCCTCTATTAGAATGACTAAGAGCCATGTTTTAGCACAAGTTTCTATATAATGCTGTAAAACAGACGGAGAAGACAGACGTAATTTCTTTTTGTTTCCTCCAAATCAACATAATCCGATATTTGTTTGCCTCCAAATGAATATATTCTGTTACTGTAGTTTGTTGATGTGTTGTTCACGATGCCGGGAAAAAGGAAGATCATATAACCAAAGCTAAAGGTTTGGTTGGTCTGGACGAAGTTGAGTCTTCATATGGTTTTCAATGAGATCTAATGGTTTCAATTGTAGGAAAAATGAAAGGCAGACTTAAGGAAAATATAAAATTAAACAATTCTAACAGAATTCTCAATGAACCTGTTAAAATGATTATTCACACAGTTAAATTGTGCACAACAATAGTATATAGAAAAATAAATTAGTAATTTACAAACAAAGTAAAAGGCTAGTCTAATAAACAATGCAAAAGATGGAAAAACATTCATGAATTTTATATTATTCATCTATAAGACATAGTAATAATGTTAGACTACATAAAATTATTTAAGAACATAAAGGTTATTGCATATGAAAACAAAAAAGAAAACGCCACAGTTATTAGAATTGAAAAATATGTATAGAAAAACATATAATATTTTAGATATGAAGAAGTGAAACATAATTATAATAAAACTCTAAGAAAATGATCCGTAGAAAAGTCCTTCCAACCTTCTTTACAAATTAAACTGTATAGAATATATAACACAGAAAATTTTGTGACAAAAAGTTTGAGAAAAAAAAACAGATCTTTCATTTATGATATAACATTAAAGATTATAAATCTTTTATATGAAAATATACCTATATGCAAAACTAATCTAAAAATACTTTTTGAGGAATTAGAGTTTGACATGCTGAAATTGAAAGAGTAGAAACTATATGTTAAAAAGGATTGCACATTCATTTATCTTTTGTTTACTCCCTCCATTTTTGTATATATACTCTAGATATTAAAGTCTTGTCTGTCTTTTTCTAAACTGACCATCCCTCCGATTTTCTCAGTTACCCACCTATTTTCTCCCTCCCTTAGCTTCATATAACAAGTGTTTAGCAGCAAAGTTCCTGCCAGAGTGGAAAAACGGTTATGCTTTTGTCTGTTTTGTGTAATTGGAAGATTTTGTCATACTGAAGTAGCATAGATTGATCTTACCCCAGTTGCAATGAGTTGTTAGTATCGTCCCTCCTGAGCTTCTTGTAGTAATAATTTCCTTTGTACCTTCAGCACTCGATCAATCTCAGTAGAACCTGGAGAATTGGCTGCCTTCTGAATCGCCATTTATCTTAACTGTAAACTGATCTCCAGTGGGAGTTGGACACATATTTCATGTTTTAGTGCTTGGGATGTATTTCTGGCCAGCCTTAGAGAGCACACACTAAGCTCTGGTTTTCAAAGTGGTCAGAACATTTATTTCCAGTTTCTGTTTTCTGTTTTGTAATCTGTCATAACTAGTCTTTGTACTCTTTACTGCTCGTTTAACTTGCATTAAATTGTACCACCTGGTGTGGGGCCCTCTCAACCGTCATGTTCACCTCCTTTACCTTTGTTGTTCATCACGTAAGTTCTGAATTTTGAAAACTGTTTCTCCTGCTCCGTCAAATCTCTGTATGTATGTTTCAGATCAGTAATAATGATAAAAATGAAAAAACCTTTTGATTAAATTGAAGATATAAGGTGTGCCCAACTCTTTAAAAAATTAAATCATTAAAAATAAGAAGATGAGAGAAGTATAAATAAAATTTTATTTTTGTGTTTAAATGGTAAGGAAAGTGAAAACATGTTTGGTCTAACTATATTTTATTGTGACTTTAACTAGGGAGAACAATTATAAAATTATCTTTTAAATATGTTTATGGTTCTTTTTGAATAAAAATTTACTTTTGAAATATTGTATAATACAAGTGGAAATCTCATCAAGAGTTTTAATTTGAATTTGATTGTGTGCCTTGGTATATATTTTATATGGACAATTGAATGTAGGTGATATATTGTGGCTTTATAGTTTGTTTGATCGACCTTCATTTCCTAATTCATTAGATTGATTCTTTCCACTATTTGAATTCTCTGTGATCAATATATTATTAAATCCCTTTTTTCCCCTTCATGAACTAGTCAGTATGTGAAACCTAAAGAAGGTTAAATAATTATTTTTGTTTCATTATTACAAAACAAGCATTTAGACTATTTAATTATATGTATTCGTTGGTTTTTTATCAATAGTTATTTTTCAATTATATGATTTGTCTATTGAGTGGGTACTAGTTCTATGCATCTTACTAGACTAGCTTAGGGAGTTCAATGCCTAAATGTTTGGGCTACACCCATTGCAAAAAACTGTTCAACATCTTTTTTGATTCCATAACCCTAATATTATTTTCCTTCATAAAATAGAAGTTTTTGTGGAGGAGATGCAAGTTCTTTCATCTAGCCCTTGGAAACATATTCAATGTCAGTGTGTTTGAGCTCACGGTTATGTATTTGATTGGACATATTCTATTATATCATCTAATATTTATACTCATATTTACTTTCAAGAAAAGGTCTACTTGTGGTATTATATTAAAGTTTTTCATTCTTTTTTCTTTGTTCCTTTGATTTTATTGAGAAAAATGGTAGTAAAAAATTAAATAGAGAACCAATAAATACAAAAAATAAATATTTGCATAGAAAGCCTAGTACTATACCAAGAAAAAATTGTGAGCAAAGATCTCTCAATTTTATTATCTCAACAAAAATCTATCAATCAAAACAAAAAATGTGACTTGTGCATAGCTATACAACATCTTTATTAAGGAATATGAAAATAATTGACTTCGCATATCAATAGATTTTGGTTGGGAATATTAATGTCATTCTTTATCTTGAGGAAAAACTTAATTCTATGTGTACATTCTTTATGAATATTTAATTATGATTTGTTATAATATCTCTCTTTTTTTAATCTTGTGGATGTATCATCAACCACATAGGTTGAAGTACACAAAATTGGATGACATGTTTTACATTTGGCGAACAAGAGACATGATCTTGAATCTACTTCAAAATAATTGGATATGTTTTTTTTCTCTATTTATATGATTGGTGACAATTGGATTGTGCCTACATTAGAAATTTGATAATGGCATAGTTTAGATAATTTGACCATTAATATTTCTTTTTTACTTTAATAGAAAAATGCTATATTCAAGTTCCAGTTAATGTGTCTTTATGATCAATATTTTCATGATAAATATGAATCTCAAGTAGTTATGTCTTAAAGATGATGAATTTTCTATGCTATACTAAATCAATAAGGGCAATTAACATGGTGATAATAACTTGATTAATAATAATAAAAAATAGAAATTGGGTCTCAATATGAAGAGTAGAAATAAGGAGATAATTCTCAAAACCATTGAATCATGCAAGATCTATGATATATTCAATCTCTTCTAAATTATCATAATCAAATTGTATGTAATCTATATTATCTAGAGGATCAAAATAATCTATAGTAGGATCCTCTAATGGAGAAATATGAGGGTCTCCATGGATCTTCCAAATTGTTGTCCAAAATTTTCAAAAAATGCCAGTGTTTAATAAAACACATAATGTCATGGTCAACATTAGAACAAATAAAACCTACAACATGGCCAATGATGTTACCTCGTACTAATAAAGTTCTTGGATTGATTTGTTCAAGAATGATTCTATAAAGATAAGACAAGAGATTAAGACACTCGAGATGTGTTAGGATGTCGTTTCTAAGATTTATATTTATCCATTTCTATGATTATAATAAAGGGATGAATAGAAAAGTCTATGATACCTTCACAAATGATAAAATTAAAGACCAATATCCTCAATGCATGTAAAGTAGATCAAATTAATTCATCTCAAACAAATGCAACATTTGTAGGTGTCAACATGTCTAAGGAACTGATCAAAACATGAAATAACAAATAAATTAAAAATACTTAGAGAAAATTTTGAAAAAATAACATGGTTATGTGTGAATGTTTTTGAAAAAATTATAGCTTTCCAAGAATCATAAAAATAAAAGATACTGTAAAAGAAAATTCTTGAGCTTATATGTAGAAAATGATGTTATAAGTTCAATATGTGATAAAATACTTCAATTCTTGTGGTATAATTTAAGTCTTCTAACAATATTTGATGGTGAAGACTAGATGTGGGATTTTTATCCTCTCTTGACCCACTTGTATTCTCCCTCTTTCAAACCCTTAAAATATTCTATTAACATAACACTTATTCTGGTTATATTTCCTTATTATAATTCTAGTATGTATTTATCTATAAGGCCATTATCAATGCTCTAGGTTGACTCATGATTGTTGACCTATCTTGTAAGAACTTCATTAACCCTTTATTTACATTTATCCTAGTTGAAGTTGATATATCAAAAGATTTATGAGGTAGGGTTGTTTATAAGTTAATGAATAGTATAGAGATATTATCCTCTAATTAAATAGACTTGATAATCAAAAGGTAATTTTATCTAGATTTTAATAATGAACTCGTAAGTTAGAAAATGAGATTACCTTTTGAAACCTTGGTATTACACTCCCGATTAAAATTTTTAATTTGTTATAGAATTGTATTAAAATATAACCTTATTGTATATATCATTTGGGTGAACCTTTTGGCATTATTAGCAAATCTACCTAGATTGAAGTTTAATTTTAATATTAAATTTGAATCTACAAAGTGAAGAGACAAGAAATGTGTATAGATCATGTAAGGGGAAAGGGGAATGATTATTTTTTTCATCTAACAAATAGGTACCTTGTTGTCTTGATTGATTAAAAAATATTTGTCGGAGTAAGTGCCAATGATAGTGTCAAAATGAGATAAAAAATAGTGTCTAAAAGAAGTCATAAAAGTGATCTAGTTCTTTAGGATTTTAATCAAAATTGTACACATGTTCAACACTTGTTCATTTTAAGTATTGAGCCTCTATGACTCCTTGGAATCTATTTATTTCAAATAAGCATGATCACTTTCAAGACCCCTCTCCCATGTGAAAGTATGTTTCACTCTTGTTATCCTTTAACGCATTAAATGGTTACTAGTATTAGGTTCAATTAGAATTAATATGTTATATATGCCTTATTACTCCATGTGTGTGCCTTATTTAATTGTGATGTTCTCTATGCCTAATTACTCCATGTATTCCCTATTATCCTCTTTGCTAGTAATTGGGATATAGAATTTTTGTGCAAATATCTATGGTTGAATTATAATTTATATAATTATCAAACATTTATTAGAATTCCTTATCTCTTATATGGGTGTTTCTTCTATTATAATATTGACAAGAACCTTGATGTGAAGAGATGTTTATGTAAAATATTCTAAGTGAATTAAATTTAAAAATGTATAAATGTTAAGATAGTTAATATACTTATTAAGGATTAATGAGTTATAAAAGTTAACATCAATAAAGTATTTGGGTATTTTTACACTAATTGTACTACTTGTCATACAAAATTATGCTATTCAATTGGGAACATTCAATAATTTACCTTCAAAAGTAGGACTCCTATAATGTGACCATATAAATTTAATATGGATGAAAGTACAATTGGAAGTCTTAAAAAGCTAGCAAACTTGGTAATGCAAAGAAGTGAAAATAAAA